>NC_080182.1:4533151-4898341 GCF_950295315.1 Erinaceus europaeus | reverse complement strand
CCCCTGCACCACCTTAAGCCAGAGCTGAGCAGTGCTCTGGTCATTCTTTCTTTCTTTCTCTCTGTATCTATCTCTCCAAAAATAAAATGAATAAAATATATTAAAAAAAAAAAGAAAAAAATCTGTTATCCCAGCCCCCACAGAAATCTTTGTAATTTTTTTTTAAATTTTGCTTTTTTTTTCCTTTTGTTGCCCTTATTGTTGTTGTTATTGATGTCGTCATTGTTGGATAGGACAGAGAGAAATGCAGAGGAGGGGAAGACAGAGAGGGGGAGAGAAAGATAGACACCTGCAGACCTGCTTCACTGCCTGTGAAGCGACTCCCCTGCAGGTGGGGAGTAAGGGGCTCCAACTGGGATCCTTAAGCTGGTCCTTGTGCTTCGTGCCATGTGTGCTTAGCCAGCTGCGCTACACCTTGTAATTTTTTAAGATGTATTTTATTTATGTATAGAAGTTTCACAGGAGGCAGAGGAAGAAGCCAGAACAGGACTCCAGTACATGTAGTATTGGGGATCAAACCAGGAACTTCAGGCATGGAAGTCCAACACTTCCAGTTGGGCCATATCCCATATTTATCTTTTGAAAAGAATGCTCAGAGATAATTTACAATTCCTCCAGGAAGCAGGCAGATTTATTCCTGAACAGACTTGGTGACAAAAGGACACCCCACTTTGGCCAATGAGTCTTGCAAAGAGCCAGGAGTCCCGCACCAAACTCAGCTCAGTCAGGCAGGCCCTGCTGGCCAGGAATCCTCTCAGAATGGCAAGCTTCTCTTGGTGAAACCCTGCCTACCAGGAAAGGCCGTGCAGCTACAACACCTTCCAACAGGAGCAGCTGTGAGTTCTGATTTCCTTGGCAAAGGGAAGCTGCCTTGAGATCCCCATCACCACAGGAACTCCCTTCAACGCTGTTTGTCTTTCCCCAGACCTCCTGAGCTCAAAGGACCCAGTCTATGGGGGTTCAGCTGCCAGTGTCACAAACTGAACTCTGCCTTCTCTCCTGCTGTCCCTCCTGTGTCCTGCTACCTGGATTAACGCAGGGGGCCTCAGGACAGGTCCCTCTCAGCTTTGTCCTGGGGCTTCAGCTCAGCCCAAGCCCAGCTGGCTATGCCTCTAGCCCCACCCCCAACTGGGACAAATGGCAGGTCTCCCAGACCAGGCTGTTTGTTTGTTTGTTTGCCTGATCAGACCAGTTAATGCAGCTGGCACAGACAGAAAGGCTGATCCCGCAGTGAAGGGAACTAGCTAAGCTATTAGGATACAGGACTTGAATGTCTGAGGCTCTCAGCTGGACCCCCAGAGCTGCATGTACTGGAGCGGTGCTCTTTCATGTGAGTGTCTCTATCTCACATGAAATAATAACCTGGGAAAAAAGAAAAAAGGAAGACAGAGGGAAAGAAAGAAGAGAGAAAGAGAGGGGGGGGGGGAACAGCTGTAGCAACTACAAGGTCTTGCTTTGTGGGGACAGGTCTCATTTCAAATATACAGTTTTCTTGTCGCCAAGTCTTCTTGTCAGGCTGGCCTTGTGCTTTGATTCTTGCCTTGGAAATGGCAGGCACTGCAGTGGCAGCATCAACAGCACTGCATACTGGCTAGCTGGCTATACATCCGTCCACCTAGCCAGATGTGGGCTCTGAGGACAGGCTGCTGTGTGTTTGTTCTCTTTAGTCCCCAAACAACAGTGGCAGGAAAGGGTAAGAACTCATGAGATAAACAGGCAGGCAAAAAGTGGATCCATCGCCAGTAAGTGATCTTTCCAACACTGACCAGAACTAACTTGGGCAGAGCGCCTCGTAAATTACAGGCTTTCTCCCTTCTTGACCCCATTTCAACTTGACCACTACTCCACAGAAAAGTCTGTCTCAAGGTCATGGCCTTTATTTATTTATTTATTTTTAAAGAATCTATTTATTCATGAGAGAGATAGGAGAAGAGAAAGAACCAGACATCACTCTGGTACATGTGCTGCCGGGGATCGAACTCAGGACCTCATGATTGAGCATCCAATGTTTTATCCACTGTGCCAGCTCCCAGACCAGTCATGGCCCTTTAATGGTATCCCAGAAACCATGGAATTTATCTAAACGGAGAGAACATGGACATCACGAACAAAGTACTCAAGACTGCCATCACTGTCAGTAGGGTGACCTGGTGCCATGTGCTACCTGCTGCAGTGCAAAGTCAAGTAAGTATATGTCACCTATGCATCATTCTCGTCCAGACTGTTTCACCAATCCAGCCTCTAAACTCACCCTTCAATGGAGAGGAGATGCAGGAGATAAGAACGAGTACAATGACACCACTGGAAGTCATGAGACAATCCAGCAAATGGCCCTTAAAAAATCAATGTCAGACAGGGAAGTTAACACCACGTTTATGCAAACAGGTTTTCATGCCTGAGGCTCTGAAGTCTCATGTTCAGTCCCCCACACCACAAGCCAGAGTACAGCAGTGCTCTGGTAAGAACAACAAAAGGCTAGGGAAATAGCATAATGGCTATGCCTGCAATTCTAAAATCCTAGGTTCAATTCCCAGTACCACCATAAACCAGAACTGAGCAGTGCTCTGGACTGTCTGCCTGCCTGCCTGCCTCTCTATCTGTCTCTCATTAAAATAAATTTTTAAAAAATGTCAGGTCAAGAGGTGGCACACTTACCTGGGTTCAAGCCCCAGGTTCCCACCTGCAGGAACAGTGTCTCTCTGTCTCTCCCTCTCTTTCTCTCTCTTTTTTTTTTTTTTTTTTTGCCTCCCAGGTTATTGTTGGGGCTGGTGCCTGCACAACAAAGCCACTGCACTTGTGGCCTTTTTTTTTTTTTTTAAAGGACAGAGAGAAATTGAGGAAGGGGAGAGAGCGAGGGAGAAAGACACCTACAGACCTGTTTCACTGCTTTTGAAGTGACTCCACTGCAAGTGGGGAGCCAGGGGCTCAAACTAGGATCCTTGGTCCTCACACTTCCTACTGTGTGCACTTAACACAGTGCACCACTGCCTGCCCCATCTTTCCCTCTCTATTCCACCTCCCTCTCAACTTCTTTGTTATATCAAATGAAATAGACATTTTTAATGAACTGTTCATTTTCTGTTTTGTGATTTTGGTCCGGCTAGCTCAGTCGGTAGAGCATGAGACTCTTAATCTCAGGGTCGTGGGTTCGTGCCCCACGTTGGGCGCCAGATGTTGTTGCGGCGGTCTGGTGTCGGGCTGCACCGCGGAGAAGAGAGCGGACGTCCAGAGCAAAGGGGTACACAAATCTTTATTATAGGATGGGGGGGGGGTTTGGTTCAGACCACGTGGAGCCAGCCGGCAATGGCCGACCACGGGGGGAGGGCAGGGAGCGAGACCTCAGAGAGGGAGAGCCGAGAGCCCAGAGAGAGAGAGGGGAGGGGTGAGGGGGCTTTTTATTGGGCGACAACCAGGGGTGACGTGTAGGGCCAGGGTTGGTTGAAAGGGGGCACTCTAAGATTTAGCGGGGCATAGAAAAACCTGGGGGCGGAGACTGCATCAGAATAAGTCCTCAGCAACACCAGAGCACTGCTCAGCTCTGGTTTATGGTGGTGTGGGGGATTGAACCTGGGACTTTGGAGCCTCAGGCATGAGAGTCACTTTGAATAATCATTATGTTATCTATCCCTGTCTGTTCTCTCTTTCTCTCTCCCTCTCCCTCTCTAGGAGAAAGAGAACCTGAAACACTGTTTCACCTCTCTTAACTCCCCCCACACACACAGGTGGGGACCTGGGACTTGAACCTGGGTCTTTGCACATAGTAACATGTACATGTACCAGGTACATCACCACCCAGTTCCCCTAAAAAAATAAATGGGACCAAAAAAAAAATCACTGCCATAAAAGAAAAACTAAAACCATACTGAACTCAAGTTCAAAAGATAGAAGCAATACAGAAGACATTTTGGAGAGCACTGGGGGGAAGCTTAAAAACAGACCAGACAGAAAATGGCATTATAGGAATGCTGACTTGCTTGGGTGTAATCGTAGCAAATATGACTTGTGTACAGGGGCCCCCTTAGTCTCAGCAAGAGACCCTACAGGTCTGACACTACACAATGGCCCCAGGGTGAGAAAGGAAATCTAAAAGGCCTTAAAGACCAAAAGGCAGGAAAACAAGGACAGAAGAGGTGATGTGAACACCAATGTGGATCCCGTAGGTGATGAAGGCCTTGAAGGGCTCTCCTCCCACTCACTGTGATCCCTCACTGGTACAGACCCCCAGACCTGCTGCTGGGGCCAGAGCCTGGCCTGTCGCTGACACACAGAAACCCTCCATGGGAATTTCATTTTGAAATGCTCAGTGAGGGAGTCGGGCGGTAGCGCAGCAGTTTAAGCGCACGTGGTGCAAAGTGCAAGGCCGGTTTAAGGATCCTGGTTCGCGCCCCCAGCTCCCCACCTGCAGGGGAGTCGCTTCACAGGCAAGTGAAGCAGGTCTGCAGGTGTCTGTCTTTCTCTCCCCCTCTCTGTCTTCCTCTCCTCTCTCCATTTCTCTCTGTCCTATCCAACAACAACGACAACAGTAACTACAACAATAACTACAACAATAAAAAAAAACAACAAGGGCAATAAAAGGGAAAATAAATAAATAAAAAGAAAAAAATTTAAAAAAAAAAAGAAAGAAATGCTTAGTGGAGCGACCTGTTGAGAAGCTGTGCCACCTGATGCCCCTTGTCAGTTCTCCATAGGGCAGGTGAAGACAGAAGCAGGGGCACCACACGCCCAAGGCATTCTGTGGCCAATCCAGGGTTCTGGCCTGGTGCCCTGTGGCTCTAACGTTGGCACTCTTTCCACCGTCATTCGACAGACAAGTGCTGCCTTAGGACTGGCAGAAACCCGGGGAGGCTGGGCTTATTCTGCAATTAGCAGTGGTTGTCACTGGCATCAAGAACAGATTTCTTCAGATAGCCGGCATGACCTAGAACTTAGCTCTTATCTAACAGTCCCTTTTACTATTTGTGATCAAATCTGAAAGAGTCCAGCCAATTCTCTCCAACAAGGAAAGAAAGGCACATGAGCAGAAGAGCCGAATCCCTAGCTGAGAGAACTCAAGATGCAAACTGGGAAAAGAAGTCATTTCCTTTTACCCCACCCCAGCCCTCTCTTTTGAAGTGCCAGGAGCAGCAATGAAAACAAAGAGGAGTGGTCTGGGAATGGCACAGTGGATAAAGTGTTGGACTCTCAAGCATGTGGTCCTTCCTGCCTTCGATCCCCAGCGGCATATGTACCAGAGAGATGTCTGGTTCATTCTCTCTCCTCCTATCCCTGTCACTAATATGTAAATGTAAAACACACACACACACACACAAAGACGACTTGAGGGCCAGGGAGACTCAGGAGCCAAGGCCAGAGGTCTAAGATCTGGAGGCTCAGGCACAAGGGCACAGACATCACCTCTGTGGATGAGCGATCTGGCAGCGTCCCCAACACTGGGTGAAGCTGAGAGAGCTGAACAGCAGGGTTCAAGTCTACAGGTGAGCCTCCATGTATGCACTTGAGGCCCATGTTCCTGGTGATCCACAAAAAAGCGAGTTTACATAACGGGTCTCTGTGTTGCCCCAGATAAGAACGAGCAGAAGAGCAGTCAGGGTGCTGTAAAGGATTTTAAAGCGGCTGAGATGTCCTTAGGGGACAGAAGGTAGGATGGGAGGTGGGCGGTGGCGCAGCGGGTTAAGCGCACGTGGTGCAAAGCGCAAGGACCCGCGTTCCCCACCTGCAGGGGAGTCACTTCACAGGCGGTGAAGCAGGTCTGCAGGTGTCTGTCTTTCTCTCCCCCTCTGTCTTCCCCTCCTCTCTCCATTTCTCTCTGTCCTATCCAACAATGACATCAATAACAACAATAACTACAACAATAAAACAAGGGCAACAAAAAGGAAAAAGAAAAAAGGTGGGGAGAAATTCAGAACGCATCTGTCTTAATGAAAAACAGGTTAGAGCTATAAACATCCAACCATACGATAGCAGCGCTAGACATACAGCAAGATCTGAAAAACTGGAAAAGCAGTTCATGTTCTGAAATTGAGCTGCTTGATACCATAAATAAATTAAACCGCCTGTGTAATCTAGGGAAGACAATGATAGTAAGACTGATAACAAGTCTTTATATTTGTAATCCTTGCTTTTTTTTGATTCACAACAGCTCTTGTAGGATGGGCACCACTCCTCTCCAGAGGGTACTGGATGGTAGGAGGGAAAATTTTTACTGCATACCTTTACATTTTAGGGGGGCCAAAGCCTAGTGGATTTCACTGCCCTCAGCCACTTTTTCTTCCAGAAAGAGAGCGGGGAAAGACACCAGAGCTTCACCGTGATGCCGTACACCTCCCATGTGGTGCCAGGGCTTGAACCTGAACCACGTGCATGGCAAGGCATGCACCCTACCTGGTGAGCTATCTCTCTAGCCCTGGACATCTCCTGAGTCTTTGAAAGTCTGTAGATGGGTGATTTATTCAAAAATAAATAAAGGGGGAGTCGGGCTGTAGCACAGCGGGTTAAGCGCAGGTGGCGCAAAGCACAAGGACCGGCCTAAGGATCCCAGTTCGAACCCCGGCTCCCCACCTGCAGGGGAGTCGCTTCACAGGCGGTGAAGCAGGTCTGCAGGTGTCTGTCTTTCTCTCCCCCTCTCTGTCTTCCCCTCCTCTCTCCATTTCTCTCTGTCCTATCCAACAACGACAACAACAATAACTACAACAATAAAACAACAAGGGCAACAAAAGGGAATAAATAAAATAAATATTAAAAAAAAACAAAAATAAATAAAGGGAGATAGCTTACTAGGTAGGTATGTGCCTTGCTGTGCATGGTCCAGGTTTGAGCCCCAACACCACACAGGAAGTACTACAGCATTGGGAGAAGCTCCTGTGCTGTGGTGTCTCTCCCTCTCTCTCTGTCACTTTAAGTGAAAAAAAAAAAAACAGTTGGTCTGGGAGTGATGAAACTGCGTATGTGCAAGGCCTTGACACTGCAAAATATATTTAATTAAACCACTAAAAAAATGTATTAAATGCCTGAATACACATTCTTCTCTCAAAGCTTGGTGCCTGCAGCTGATTTTCACGAGACTCAGAAAGATCCTGAGGATCAACATTACAAGCTAAGAGAGACTCTGAGAGTGACCGAGTGTAAAAGCAGCCCTGGTGGGCCCAGGCGATGGTGCAGCACATAGTGTGAGACCCTCGAGCACGAGGTCCAGAGCTTGATCCTCAGTGCCACATGTGCCAGAGGGATGCTCTGCTAATCTTTTCTTCTCTCTCTCATTAATAAACAAACTTTTAAAAACAAACAAAAAAGCAACACTGGACTAGGAGCTAGCCTGGCTTTGTCCCTGACTTGTGTGTAGCCTTAGGCAAACTGGACACAGCACTTATTCTGGCCTCAACTTCACATCTGTCTGCATAAACTGAATTGGATGACACGCACAGCAAGGGTCTAGAATGCCACTGGAGGTGCGAGCACTCACAGGTACACAAGGACGACTGGATATATGTGCCTTCAAGAAGTTGCCTTTGCACAGATCAACTCAAACAAGGGGACTGCTCTGAACTTAGCCCTGAAAGGGGACAGAGGGGCTGGGAGGGCCTCAGTGAAGGAGAGGCATTCACAGCTTAATGGTGATAGGTGGAGAACAGATACTAGGGTCCTGAGGCAGAGTGAGCCTGGCCTGTTCAAAAGACAGAAAGGTCTGATAAGGCTGGAGATGCTGGGTGAGGGGCAGAGGGAGGAGGAAGGCCCTGAGATGATGAGCCTGCGTGTTATTGTGCTCACAGTGGGGAGTGATGACTCAGAGAGATTTCGTCATTCCTGCTGTCATTTTTCTTTTCTTTTTTAATTCCCCCCCCCCCGCCCCCCGCCAGCGCTATCACTGGGACTCCACTGGGACTCAGCGCCTGCACTACGAATACACTGCTCCTGGAGGCTTTTTTTTTCTCCCTTTTGTTGCCCTTGTTGTTTACCATTGTTATTGCTGTTGGATAGGACAAAGAAATCTAAGAGGCAGAGAAGACAGAGAGAGGAGAGAAAGATAGACACCTGCAGACCTGCTTCACTGCCTGTGAAGCGACTCCCCTGCAGGTGGGGAGCCGGGGGCTCGAACCTCCGGGATCCTTACCCCATGTGCACTTACCCCACTGTGTCATTGCCCAGCCCCTCTATTTATTTATTTTTATGAGAGAGAAAGCCAGAATATCACTGTGGCATACATAGTGCTATGGAGTCTCCCTCTTTCAAAAAATAGAATGAGGGCCAGATGGTGTTGGGCCTAATTAAGCACACATATTGCCAAGAGCAAAGATCTGGGTTTGAGTCCCCACTCCTGTCTGTAGGGGAGATGCTTCATGAGTGAGGGATGTCTGCATGTATTTATCTTTTTCTTAATAATTAAAAAATGTTAAATTATTTTTTTTTAATTATAGAGGCAGACAGAAATTAAGAGGAAGGGGGAGAGAAGGAGAGTGGCAGAGAGACACCTGCAGCCCTGCTTCACCACTTGCAAAGCTTTCTCCTTGCAGGTGATGACCTGGCTAGAATCCACTCAATCCTTGAACATTGTAACATGTGCACTCAACCAGGTGCACCACTACCCTACCCCAAGGGGTCTATCTTCCTCTTCCTCTATCTCCTCTCCCATCTCATTCTCTCTGTCATATCCAATTAAAAAAGAAAGAAAGAAAGAAATGGCTGCTGGGTGGTCCGGGAGGTGGCGCTGTGGGCTAAGGAACTAGACTCTCAAGCATGAGGTCCTGAGTTCGATCCCCGGCAGCACATGTACCAGAGTGATGGCTGGTTCTTTCTCTTCTCCTATCTTTCTCATGAATAAATAATTTTAAAAAAATGGCTGCTGGGAGCAATGGATTCACAGTGCCTGGTGACAACCCTGGTGGCAATAAAACAAACAAACAAACAAAAAGGTTTAAAACAAAATAGCCGGAGAAGGCTGTTTGTAGTTTGTAGTCCTGGGTTCATTCCCAGGGGCAGGAAAAAAGAAAAAGGCAGACTCAAAAGACCCATTACCCTGGGACCTAGGATACAGCCGAATGACAAAGCTCTGAGGAGCTGGAAACACAGCAGCTGACCTATCACCAAGGCTCCTCAAGCTTCTCCAGCTGCCTGGATGGCAGGGAGAGGAGGCTTCAGAGGGGGATGGGTTGGTGCTGAAGCAGGATAGGCCCTGGGATGGTCAGAGCCAAACTCCCCAGTGTGGACACGCTTCTGCAGTAACAACAAGAAGACGTCTGGCTTCTGATAAGAGTCAGTTAAAACACACTGAGACTGCAGAGACAGAAAACAGGGGGTGGGCAGAAGGGAGGACAGTAACACAAAAGGATACAGGGGGACTTTCTGGGTCAGCAGGTGTTTTCTGTACTTTGACTGTGGTGCTTTGGTCTGGCTGGTGGTGTCAAGGATGGAACCTAAGACCGCTTGCATCAAAGTCCTGTTGTGCTACCTATGTGCTATCTCCCCAACCTTAAACAATCATATTCTAAGAAGAGCTCGATGGTTGGAGTCAGGAAAAGTGAAGTAACTCAGACTCCCCTCACCTCTATCATACCTGGTGTGCGCCTAGGGCGGGCCTGGCCCGTGTGTGGTGGAGGGGAGGTTAATCATGAGAGCACATCTGCAAAACTTCTGGCAGACCCTTGGCCACTATAACTTTTAATGTTTTTGCCACCTCTTCACATCCCGGCAGCTTCCCTAGAACAGCCTGGAGGTGAGCCACCTGTCCCACGTTGCATAACCTGTAGCTGGTGCACAGCACACCCTGGGCCCGGCCAGGGAACAGGCTGTTATCTCACCAGGTAAATAGGAACACCTGCCCCCTCCTTGACCACTGCCAGCATGAGCCACCAGAAACAAGAGAGTGGAGCAGGAGCAGACCACCGGACTCGAGAGAGAACACCGCTGCCCTGTACAGGCCTGGGCTCCTTGCTCAGGGCAAAGCAGCTGTGGCGGCCACCCAGCCCACCACCTCCCGACCCCCTGCCACCTGCTCCTGAATGACTCAAAGCTGCCTGGCACACCTGGCTAAGCTGCCTGGCACACCTGGCTTGTTTCTCTCCCAAGGAGACTAGAAAGGCGCGCGCGCGCGTGTGTGTGTGTGTGTGTGTGTGTGTGTGTGTGTGTGTGTTGGACTACTTTTAAAAGAAAACTAAGGCACACGTACGTCTTCAGGCAGGGAGTTTCCGCTTCCCCAGTCCCGGCCAGAGATGCTGGGCTCCTGCAAAGACTGTGGGCCTCCAGCTTCACAGCGGGGCAGGAGGGAGGCCCCACCCTGAATTATCCCAACTTTGCAGAAACAAAGAACCAAGGAGACCAGGAAAAGGCCTCGGGCAGCACGGGAGGGAGCGCTCGGACCAAGGGCCTCAAGTGTCTTGGGGGGACTTCTAGAAGACACGGAGCTAACAGGCGAGAAGGTCTGTCCCGAGACCTGAGCTGGGCGCCGGAGTCAAGTCGGCGGCCAGAGCAAGGCCGGGTGCGGGCCGGGTGCGGGCCGGGTGCGGGCCGGGGCGGCGGGGCGCGGGGACCCAGCGGCTCCGGGCTCGGCACAGACCCGACACTGTGGCCGCCGTGCGGGGCCGGGTGCTCCCCCGCCTTCCGCGTCCGCCGAGGGAGGTTTCCGTCTCTGGCCCGCTCGGCCGGCCGGCCGGCAGGGGGAGGGACGCGGCCGCGGCCGCGGCGGGGAGAGTTCCGGCAGCCCGTCCACAAAGGGACGGCAGGAGGCGTGGCCGGGCCAGACGCGGGCCAGAAGTTTGCCCCGCGGGATCCACGGGCGGCGACTTCCTGCTCCGGCCCGGTCGCGGAGGGGGGCGTCTTCCGGCTGGGGACCCCCAGCAGCCGGGACCGTGGAGGGCGCGGGTGCCTCCCGTTCCCGCCGCCCGCCGCCCGGGTCCCGGGTCCCGCCAGCCTCCTCCGCGCAGACCCCCGGACCCGGACCCGGACCCGGCCTGCTTCCCCGGGGGTTGGGGGCGGCAGCGCCCCCGCTCAGGCGGGGCGCCCCCTCTGCCCGCGGGCGGGCGGGCGGGACCCTCCCCGGCCCGGCCCGCCCCTCCCCGCCCCGGCCCGGCCCGGCCGGCCCGGCCTCCCACCTTGACCCGCTTGCCCTGGATGTCCAGCGTCTTCATGGTGAAGTCGACGCCGATGGTGCTGCCCTGGCGCTCCGAGAAGACGCCGGTCTTGAAGCGCTGCACCACGCACGTCTTGCCCACGCTCGCGTCGCCCACCAGCACCAGCTTGAACAGGAAGTCGTACTGCTCGTCCGGGTCCCCCGGGCCCGGGCCCGCCATGGCCGCGCGGAGCCCCGGGACCGCGCGTGCTCCGGACGCTGCGGGCGGCCTGCACCCACGGCAGCCGCGGGCTTCTGGCGACGTGGAGCCGGCAGCCGCACCTGAAGCCCCGGCGCCGCCGCCCGCCGGCCCGGCCCGCCCGGAGCCACGCCCCCGAGCCGCCCCGAGCCCCGCGGCTCCCGGACTCCAGCCTTTCGCAGGGCTCGGGGCCTGCGGTCAGCTCGCCGCCGCGCGGGCCCGGCCCTCAGACCCGCCCCCCCAGGCCCCGCCCCGCAGGCCCCGCCCCCGACAAGCTCCGCCCTCGATACCTCTCCCCCGGCAGACTCCGCCTTCGGGCGCCCCCCGCGAGACTCCGCTCCCCGCACAAACCCCTGTGACCTGACCCCGCCTCAGGCCCCGCTCAGGCTCTTCCCGGTCGACTCTTTCTTCCCGCGGCGTAGCCCTCAGGCTCGCCTCACTCAGAATCCAGACTGAGGTCCCGCCCCTGCCGGACCCCGCCTTCATCACAGTTGTCCGTCCCGCCCGCCAGGCCCCGCCCACCAGCCTTTCCTTAGCCCCGCCCCTCCGGTTTGGCCCCACCCCCGAGTCGCCCCGCCCCCACCGACCTTTTTTGCTGCGCTGGATGCAGACCTCAAACCACTGCTCTCTTCGGACCCTTTGTTCTCCCACCACGACCCCCAGGCCCAGCCCCACTCCTCCCACCCAGTTCCTGTTCTCCCACACCTGACCTGGGCTCCCTTACCTGCTGCTGTCCCAGACCCTCCGCCAGGAGCCGGCTGGAGGGAATGGCGAGCCTGCTAGCCCAGCCCTCGGACCCAGAGAAGCCTCGCCTAGAATGGATCACTGGAGACGGAGGCAACACTCACACTGGGTTGACCGCACAGAATTCCTCTACGGGAGGAATGGGACGACGAGTGGCAACATCTTACCCCGCAGAAGGGAAAGGACAGGTAGCACACTGAGGAGAGGAGGCCAGAATCCTTGTGAGAGGGTCCAGGAGATGCCCCGGGAATCTCGGAATAGGGGACTTAACCACATCTGGTGGGAGGCCACGACAGAAGGATTTGAGAGGTCCAAGCCCTAAAGGCAGCCTGGCAGTGGTTGGTAGAAACAGCTGCCCACAGTACCTGTGAATGGGCTGCAGTTAGTTGGGGTCATGGGTCTAGTCGGGGGAATTGACCTAATCAAAAAGTAACAAGCATGGGCCTGAGCTGAGGGAGAATGGAAGCTTTGAGGTCTGTAGAATAGCATACCAGCTCCTGCAAATGCCCAGTGAACTAGAGGTCCTAAAGGAGATGGCTCACCAGCACTGGCCTCAGCACAACAAAGTCCCTGGCACCACACAGGTGCACTATGGCATCAATGGAAATGCTCCTTATCCGAAACAAAAGAAGGTGGCCTGGGAGTACATGTTGTACACAAGGCCAGACCTATGTGGGGGGGGGGGGGACTTAAAATAGATTTTAAAAAAAAGCAAAAAACTTGGGAGTCAGGCAGTAGCGCAGCGGGTTAAGCGCCCAAGGCGCAAAGCGCAAGGACCGGTTTAAGGATCCCGGTTGGAGCCCCCGGCTCCCCACCTGTAGGGGAGTCGCTTCACAGGCGGTGAAGCAGGTCTGCAGGTGTCTGTCTTTCTCTCCCCCTCTCTGTCTTCCCCTCCTCTCTCCATTTCTCTCTATCCTATCCAACTACAATGACATCAATAATAATAACTACAACAATAAAACAAGAAGGGCAACAAAAGGGAAATATTTTTAAAAAAACTTTAAAATAGATTTAAAAAAAAAAAAGCATGTGTCCCTCCAAAGGGATTCCCTGCTTCCAAGTTGGGAGGGAATTGAGAAAACTGCCTTCTCCAGAGAGCCGCCTTATAAGGGGCTAGCGCACTGTTGTGTGGTGACTGTCTAGTGTATGTATTACATGCATGTAAATTACATGTATGTAATTTCACTGTTCCCACCTATGATGTTCTCATGTGGTGCTGGGTTTGAACCTGGGCTTTGTCCTACTGGGTGAGCAATCTCCTAGTCCCCTAATTCCATTCCATTTAATTAATGCTTACCAGATACTGTTCCAGGGCATGGGAGTTGTTTTTGGGTTTTTTTTTTTAAAGAAAGATAAAACACCTACAGACCTGCTTCACTGCTTGTGAAGTGACTCCCCTTGCAGGCGGGGAGCCTGGGGCTCGAACTGGGATCCTTCCACCGGTCCTTGAGCTTTGCACCACCTGTGCTTAACCCGCTGTGCTACCTACCGCCTGACTCCTGGCATGGGAGTTTATAAGTGAATGAAGCAGACAAAAACCCATAACCTCCCCAGAGGGAAAAAGGCCTTCCCACAGAAGAAAGACCTTCCTAGAGTTTAAGGAGATCAGCAGAGCAAGTCCATCAGGACTGGTCCCCCTAGGGACTGCTGGCCAGGTGAAGAGCAGATGGTTAAGGAGGCAAAGCAAAGGCATGACCATGGAGAAGGTGGAGTTATTTATTCTGGAGCAGTTTTAACTTCGATTCTATGAGAAACAGCTAAAAGTCCAGACAGGAAACCCCAAAGTGCCATGGAAAAGCAATTGTGGGAGCCTGGATTTGGTGCATATGTCAGGGCAAAGCAGAGGACTGGAACAGCTAGAAGTAGCTTCCTTTCCAAGGATCAGGGGGTGGAAGGTTTCCTATGTTGGGGGTAACTCTGGGAAGGTGGAGCATGTCAAAAGCCAAAACCCAGAAAACCGTATTTTCCTCCAGCTCCGAGCGGCACGAGGTGAGGAGGAGGAGGAAGGGAGAGAAGCCAGGATGAGCTTCTGTTCCCAACAGCTGGAGGCCTGGGGAGAGGAAGACACTGACCACTGCAGGGCAGGGTGTGCAAGCCAATGGACAGTTTAACTGGCTGCTGCAGTGGCCTTGCCAGCAACGGGTGGGGGCACACTGGTCTAAGCTGTGAAAACTTAACCACCACTTTTATTTGTGGGGCAGTGGAAACCCTCTAAACTTGGGACTGTTATATACCATGGGTGGATTTCACTATATGTAGAGTCTAGCTCCAGCAGCCTGGGAAGTGGCACGGTAGATAAAGCAGGAGGTCCTGAGTTCCAACCCCAGCATCACATGCACCAAAGTGATACACTGCTTTTCCTCTTCCTCTCCTTTTTCTCATTAATAAACAAAAATAAATATTTATGTAAACCATACCTCAAGCTGTTTTAAAACTAACTGTCTGCATTTCCTTTTTTGGTACTCAATTCCTGAGTACTACAGTGGCATAGTTTCTGAAAAAGATTAATGAGAACCAGAGCACCATTCTGGTACATATGATGCTGCTGACTCCCACCCACCTGCCAAGTCTGGTACTCTGGTCACTGTGCTAGCCTCCAGAGCACTTTTTATTTTTTTTAGCACTTATTTAAAAATGGGCTTTTTAAATATGACTTTTGTTACTGGTGATTTAATATTGGCTCACATAATTATAAGATTTCATAGATATAATTTCAACTTACATGTAAGCATTTAATATAAAAACGAGCGGTGGTGCACCCAGTTAAGTGCACATGTTACTATGTGCAAAGACCTGAGTTCAAACTCCTAGCCCCCAACTGCAGGGAGGAAGCTTCTTTACAAGCAGTGAGAGTATTATAGATGTCTCAGGGGCCAGGTGGTGGTGTGCCTCTGTCTCTCTCTCTCTCCATATATATATACAATAAATAAAACTAGTGGTAGGTGGGTGGAGTAGATGTCAACTATTTTCATTATGTCAACTATTTCATTCACACACAGTGGCAACAAGTTAATAAATGGAAGTTTCCGCTGTAAGCAGAGGAGACGTGGTTAGAGGGACTAGTGTTTTTATTATTTTTTATTTTTTTACCAGAGCTTTGCATAGCTCTGATTTATGGTGACTCTAGGAACTGAAGCTAGGATCTCAAAGCCTCTGCATGAAGTTATTTTGCATAACCACTGCACCACCTCCCTGGTCCTTCCTTCCCTCCATCATATATATGATGTATATGTATACAGACACACACATATACATGTTTTTTCCCCATCCATGTCTGTTATTTAAAAATAGGTAGTCTTCAGAACATCAACATAAGCCCTCTTGTGGGCCTCTCCAGGACTTTGCCCTCACTGTACGTCAGCAGTGGTAGGAACTGCCCGCCCCACTCCAAAGGGAGGCTGGGTCAGCCCACTCTGCCACTCAGGGAAGACTGGTCCTGAAATGAGTGCAGCCTACAATGTTCCTAGCTATGACCATGGACTGCGAGCTCAGACTGATACTCAGAGATCACACAGGCTCCTGTAATAAATAAGTATATATATGGGTCCTAGCTCAGATCAATGGGGTAAACAGAAAATGGCACGTATGTACTTTCCTCATGTGTGGGAGCTACTCTCTGCCCTAATCCAGCTTTCTAGCCCTGTTCTCAACTCTGACACCATCTTCCAAGACAACATTTTGAGTCCACCTGTATGTTAGCTATCAAGCTCAGCCCCAAATTACTAACATCATGGGCCCCTTGGAACATACCTAAAAGACTTCCTTAGCTTCTTCCCACACAAAGACCCCTAATTTCATCGCCTCTATTCCCACCTTTGGGTTCCTGTTTATTAGACAATTTGTCCTGCTCACTATCTTACCGGTAGCCTTTAAGCCACCATGCCATCCGGACTTCCCTGGGTAGATGACCTCACCAATGTGTCCCAAAGTCTCACCTCTCTCTCTTTTTAACCACAGCACTGCACAGTGCTGGTTTATGGTGGTGCAGGAGATTGAACCTAGGACTCTGGCATTAGAACCTGGGACTCAGGCATTAGTGTCTTTGCATAACCCTTTATGCTATCTATCCCCGCTCCCAAAGTCTCACCTCTCCGGATCCCTACCCTACTAGGGAAAGACAGGAACAGGCTAGGGATATAGATCGGCATGCCAACATCCATATCCAGCAGAGAAGCAATTACAGAAGCCAGGCTCTCACCTTCTGCTCTGCATAAAGAATGTTGGTCCATAATCCCAGAGGGATAAATAGGGATGTTCCAATGGAGGGAATTGGACACAACTCTAGTGGTGGGAACTGTACAGAATTGTATCCATTATCTTACAATTTTGTTAGTCACTATTAAATCACTAATGATTTTTTTTTTTAATTTAAGAAAGGATTAATTAACAAAACCATAAGGTAGGAGGGGTACAACTCCACACAATTCCCATCACCCAATCTCCATAACCCATCCCCTCCCCTGATAGCTTTCCCATTCTCTATCCCTCTGGGAGCATGGACCCAGGGTCATTGAGGGTTGCAGAAGATAGAAGGTCTGGCTTCTGTAATTGCTTCCCCGCTGAACATGGGCGTTGACTGGTCAGTCCATACTCCCAGTCTGCCTCTCTCTTTCCCTAGTAGGGTGGGTCTCTGGGGAAGCTGAGCTCCAGGACACATTGGTGGGGTCTTCAATCCAGGGAAGCCTGGCCAGCATCCTGGTGGCATCTGGAACCTGGTGATTGAAAAGAGAGTTAACATACAAAGCCAAACAAATTGTTGAGCAATCATGGACCCAAAGCTTGGAATAGTGGAGAGGAAGTGTTAGGGAGGTACTCACTGCAAACTCTAGTGTACTTCTGCTTTCAAGCATATATTTTGCTGTAGTTTATGGGTACGTGTGAACATAAGCTCTCTCTCACAGAACCTGGTGTATATCTAGGTTATGGGACTTTGTTAGAAAGTGAACTACCTGAGATGAAATTAGAGTGTACTATGAAAGGAAAGGTCTCACCCGAGTAATGAAGCTGAAGGGTTGTCATTCCACACGTGAAGTCTCTGGACACAGTCTGAGGTGAAGCATGTTGAGGTGGCAATCGTTGCGATTTTTTTTTTTTTAAAGGTAGTCATGGGTAGGGGAGATAGCATAGTAGCCCTGCAAAAAGAAACTTCTTACATGAGGCTCCAAATCCCAGATTCAGTCACCCATAACACCATACACCAAGTTGAGAGTGCTCTTATAATAAATAAATAATATAGTAAAATGAAAAATAGTAAAGTAAAATAGTCTTGCGGTCTGGGAGGTAAGGTAGTAGCTAGAGTGCTAAATTTACAGACATGAGGCCCCAAGTCTGAGCCCCAGCACTGCATGCATCAGTGATGCTCTGAGTCTCTCTCATGTTAATAAATCTTAATTAAAAAGAAAAAAAAAAAAAAGCCTTCCGGCCAGGGCCAAGCAGTAGTACACCTGGTTAAGTGCACACATCATAGTGTGCAAGGACCCAGGTTCAAGCCCCTGGTCCCCACCCACAGGGGGAAAGCTTCATGAGCGGTGAAGCAGGGCTGCAGGTGTCTCTCTTTCTCTTCCCGTCTTTCTTCCCTCTCTCAGTTTCTCTGTCTTACCCAACAACAACAGCAATGGCAACAATAACTATCAAGGCAACAAGGGCAACAAAATATGAAAAACTGGCCTCCAGAAGCAGTGGATCCGTAGTGCAGGCACCAAGCACCAGCCAGCGATAACCCTGGAGGCAAAAAAAAAGTGTGTTTTCAAGGTGAAAAAAATACCATGAAGACCGGATACCTACCAAGGTCACCTGTGTCAATACAGAAGAGCACTGAAAACAAGGTAGTAGAAACTGTAAGGCAGCTAGAAGCCACAGACGTTAGACTCGGTAGTCCTAGGACAGTGGTGGGTGTGGGCTAAGACAGCTCCCCCAGGGGCAGAAAAAGGCGGCCCCTCCTGGTGGGCAAAGAAAGCAAAGACATCCCATTCTTCCCTCCAAGAACCTCAAAATGGCGTAAGCCCAAAATAACCCTGACCTGCTTCTGGGAATGTACCCATCATGCTTCAGGGCCGAGTAGCAACAGAGTCAGTCACCTGGCTCTCAGCACCCCCACCGCCTCTGCTGCTCCCCCTGGACCAGGTGCAGTGCACCTCCCCGGATGGCTCTGACTCCCTGCAAGTGTTCTGGGCCCCCTCAAAATGGACCTGCTCTTGCCAGTAGGATGATCTTATTCCCCTGCTCAGACTTCAGCAGCAGGACCCGGAACCCTGGGAATACATGGCCAAGGCCCACTTCTCCCCTCAGAAAAAAAAAAAAAAAGTAGATGCCTAAGGCCCAGTGAGGCCGACTTCAGTGAGCTGCTCACCAGTCCCATGGGTGCCGGAAGCTGACCGAGGAGGCTGCATGCCATCCCACCCACCAGGGGGCTCCTACACTTCGTGTGAGCAGAATGGGCCTTCTAGCCTAGCCTCTCTCAGGGCCCAGGGAGGAAGCAGTCAGGTGCTGAGAAACTTCTCCAGGAAGGGCAGGGGAGCTGCAGGAGAGCAAAACCAGCCCATTTGCTTCCTCATGGCAGGTTTGCCCAGGGCATCTTGGCGAGAGAAGAAAGTTCTTAGTCTCTTCCTTATTTATCAGTTGCCCAAAAGCAGCAGGTGGAGGCAGGGACAGGGTGCAGGGAGTGGGGAGCAGTGGGAGGGCCGGCCGGAGGCCTGGCTGGGTCTGGAGTGACAGAACTCCGAGCATGACAGAAGGGCCGGGTGATAAGGGGAGGGGAGGAAACCCCATCTATGGAACAGGAACCGTTCTGGAAACTGGGTAGAGCCAAAGCAAAGAAAGCATCAAACAGTTTGTGAAGCGAAGGTCCGGAGACTGGCTCTGTCCCCTACACCCCCAGGGGCACAAGAACCAAGCCAATTCCCCACTCGACAGGCTAAGACGACCGGCTTGTAGGGAGGAAGAAGTCTAGGGTTGGTCCCATCTCAGCCAGGGACACCCGTGGGACATCAGCTGGGTAGGACACTAATTCCTGACCTGCCTGTACCCAGGAAGCTGTCAATGAGGTCCCAGGTAACTGAGGAGTTACTAAGCTCTACTGATGGACTGGGAAGGGCTATAGCATTGGGCACTCGAGGTGGGTCACACATCAGGGACCTGACACCCACTTAGTCCAGGTTCGACCCCATCCTCTGACCCTTGCCACCCCCAGCCACACCTGGCTCTGCCATGTCCCTCTGGGAGCCCTCAAAGATCACCACCCCCACCCCCCGCCCACCACCTGTCTGAGGAGCCAACCCCTTGCTGGGCAACAGGCTTCTCCAAGCAGAAGTCCCCTACTAACCACCGGTCTGAGCCTGGCCCAAGGGACACCCATCTGGTCCCCACACTGACTCCCAGATCTGCCCAGGCCCGCTGCAGTGTAAGTGGAGGTTCCCACACTTCCCCAGGGGCACAGCCTCAGCTGGGGATTCTCCCACCAGAAAGTCCCAGAAGGGAGGGCAGGTCCCGAGCACCTGCCCAAGCCTGGGCCCTGCCCTGCCAGTTGTGGGTGAGGGGTGAGGGCAGCTCTAGTCCCACCTTCTATATCCAGACTCTCCCCTGCAGTGATGGTGAAGTCTCACATCCTAATGCAGCCAAGGGGGGACCCAGGGAACAAGCTGCAGACATGGAGGTATTCTTTTTCTATAAAAATCTTTAATAAAAATAGATCTACAGAACCAGTCACAGAAAACAGAAATGGCCAAGTTAAAAATCCTGCCCCCTGGGCAGGAAGCAGTGAGACAGACTGAGCAGGGACCTTGGTACCTGGTCCCCAGAGGGACAGCTCTGGTTGGCTGCTGACACAAAGATGCAGCTCAGGGCTGACACAGCTCATTTTTCAAGAGGAATTACAAATACTTTTTTTTTTTTTTTTTAGGAAAACTGCATTTTTAAGAAATGACAGTATCAAATTGATCACCCTTACACCAAATCACAGTAGGAAGTTAAATAAAACACAGGCAGAGAGACAGCAGCTGCCAGCATGCTCAGATAAAAGGAAGTCGACCCGCACAACAGCAAAATATCTGTACAAAAGCAACTGCTGAAGTGTTTAACATGTAGACAGCCTTCCAGGGAGTCACAGGCAGTGCTCCTCTCAAGAGGTGAGAAACAGCAAGAGCAGGGAAAATGGTGGGACGAGGGGCATTCGCCCTGTAGCAGCAGCCTCTGTCTGCAGTGTGGGGTTGACTGTGGGCCAGTGAGGCTCTGTGGATTTCCAGACCCTGGAAATCTGCTTGCAGGGTCCAGGTCAGTCCTAGTACCCCATGAGCTTCTTCGCCTCCTCACTCTGGGCCTGCAGCGTCTCACTCGCGTACTTCCTGAGGAGCTCCATCTTCTTCCTCCGCACAAGCGCCTCCTCAATCTGGGGGTATGAGAGGAAAGGCTCATCATCCCCCACACTCTGCCAACCCAGCCAGGTGGGAGCCCCTGTGAAGGGGTATAAGGAGCCAAGGAGCACGACACCCCGAATAGTTGCTGAGAGGCCCCGCCCCAGAGATGTGCAAACAGTGTACTGAGCAATTTCCTTGGAAGCAGAGTCCTGCCTTCTCTGGATCCCACGTCCTAGGGGGATCCCCACAAGTGTCCTGTCGGGAGAGTTCCCCAATGGGCAGGGAGGATGAGGACCCCACTGCCCTCTGTGCAGCCTCCTTTCCAAAGGTCTCTGCATTTGGAAGCACCACCCATGTGTGTGTGTGTGTGGGGGGGGGGACCTCTGCTCCCTCCTACCTCCTGCTGTGAGGGCACTGGGACATGAGCGATGAACTTCTGCTGCCCGTCTTCCCCTCCTTTCTCCTGACTGCTTTCTTCATCCGACTACAAAAAAGAAAATAACCAAAGTCCATGGGCAGGAGACCACAAGAAAGCAATTAAATGCACCACTCTGCAGCTGTTACAAAGAAAGAGGGCCAGGGAGAGAGCTCAGCCTGTGAGAACAGCAACCAGCTGGCACTCAGGCCTGAGACCCCAGAGGGCACAGGTTCAATCCATGCTGCCACCAAATGCCAGAGCTGAACAGTGCTCTGATCTGTCGCCTTCTCTCCCACCCCCATATAACTCTTTTTTAGGATTTCAGCTATTTTTTTTGATGGTCAGAAACAGAGCCATGCATGGAGGGAGACAGGCATAGAGGAGAGACACCTGCAGCACTGGCCCACCACTTGTGAAGCTCCCCACCTGCAGGTGGGGACTGGGCGCTTGAACCTAGGTCTTTCTGCAAGGTAACATGTGTGCTCTACCAGGTGAGCCACCATCTTTCCCCATAATCAATCTTTTCTTTTCTTTCTTTTTTTTTTTTTATTAATTGGATATAGGAGAGAGAACCAGAGCATCACTGTGGCACATATGATGCTAGAGACTGAACTTAAGACCTCATGCTTGGAAGTCGAGAACTTTAGCTACTGTTTGTTACCCCTCCTGGGCCATCATAAAAATCTTTAAAAACGTAAGTGAAATTCAGTGCTCAACCAGAAAGATGCCTGAGACACATCAGTAAGTATAGACAACAACAGAACACTGTGGGTAAATGTGGTTAATAACACAGCTGCCATTTGTGGAGACAGGGAAGAAAAAGCAAGGGGAAGTGGGGAGAAGGGGGAGAGGGGGAAACAGACACTAATACTTAGCCGCGGCTATCACTGGTGCCAGTCAGCTAATACTATGGGACCTCTTCAAGTTCTGTGTGCTAACACTACACATGTTTAGGTTCCTTTCTTCTTTATTTTTAAAATGGAGGGAGGCAGAAGGGGTAAAGGGGATAGCCCAATGGTTACCCAAAAAGACTCTGATGCCTAAGGCTCTAAAGTCCGAGGTTCAATCCCCCCACACCACACATAAGCCAGAGCTGAGCAGTGCCCGAACCTGAGTCACACACACACATGGCCAAGCAGCACACTAGTATTCCGCTGATCCTAATTTGAGGTTTCTAAACCTTGCCAGTAAATGTATTATGTTGTTTTTTTTTTCCCCTTCCTTAACAGATCAACTCAGAGGAGGCGTGTGAGCCAAGAGATGACTAACAAACAAAGGAAAGAAAGAAGCCTTGGGGGTAAGAGAAGCAAAGCCTAGGAGGAGGAATCAGTGCCTGCTGCAGGTTGGCAGCCCTCTTTCGGGACTTCCGAGTCTGGACTAGTCCAAGCTCTGTGGAAACTACCCGACTGCATCTACTACAGTCAAACACATGCCTACCCTACAATCCGCTAATCGCGCCTCACTGGATAAGCAACAGAAACCACAAGTGGACAGGAACGTTCACAGCAGCCGTATCTGTTAAAGCCCCTAACTGAATACTACACATAATACCCAGGACTTGTTAGACACAAAAGGATATGCCTGATTCCACTGATTTAGATCAAGCTCACAGAGAACTTGTAACAAAGGTTACCAGAGGTCAGGAGATTGACAAGGGAGAGGGGAGTGCGGAGTCGGGTAGGGTAGGGATGAGATTCTGGCTACATTTCTTCACCTGGTACTTGTGAAATGAGGTGTTTGTCTTATGAAAACTCACAGACCCCTAAACTTACCAACTGCATATTCTTCTCTAAGTAGAGTACCACTTGGCAGTAATTCGGAATGAACCCTTGAAATCAAGTTTGGTGGATACCACCAAGTGCAATGCTGAGTGTAAAGACCAACTCAAGAGGTGACAGACAGGCAGACAGAGAGCCCAGTGAGAGAGTTCACATGGAAAGGCACCTGCCTTGCCATGGATGTGGCCCAGGTTTGAGCCCCTGGAATACCATGTGGGAGTGCTGCAGTTTCAGTGCTGTACTGCCTCACTCTATCTGAACAAAGACGTCTGCCCTGCGGTCCGGGAGATGGTGCAGTGGATAAAGGAATGGACTCTAAAGCAGGAGGGCCCAAGTTCGATCCTCAGCAGCACAAGTACCAGAGTATCTGGATCATTCTGTCTCCCTTATCTTTCTCGTTAATGAATAATTAAGATCCTTAAAGGAGGAGAAGGGGGATGGAGGAGGAGAAGGAAGAAGGAGGGGGAAGGAAGAGGGGGAGGAGGGGGAGGGAGGGGAGGAGGAGAACAACAACAAGAAGAGTTGTCATCTTCCTGGGACCGAACAGAAAAAAAGAAGCAAGTCCACAGGCTAACAGTCATATGGTCACAAGCCAAACGCATTTTTAAAATATTTAATTATTTATTCCCTTTTGTTGTCCTTGTTGTTTTTATTGTAGTTATTATTGATGCCATCATTGTTGGATAGGACAGAGAGAAATGGAGAGGGGAGGGGAAGACAGAGAGGGGGAGAGAAAGACAGACGCCTGCAGACCTGCTTCACCGCCTGTGAAGCGACTCCCCTGTAGCTGGGGATCCTTTCGGCGTTCCTTGAGCTTGTGCCTAGTGCGCTTAACCCGCTGCGCTCCCACCCAACCCCCACCAGACACATTTCTAAATCTAACTCGAGCACTCAGGAAAGCATCTCTAACAAATAGTAATTCCTGGTGCGAAGCAGTTGTTGGTCTTGTAATTTCCGGGGGTCAGTAGTGGTGGCGGGTCTTCACATATGCATGATTTTCCCACTAGCGAGAGACACACCTCAGCACCAGCTTCCCCTAGGGTCTTGGCATTCCCATGTGGTGCCGAGACTTGAACCCAGGCCAAATGTATGGCAAGGGAGGTGCCCTACCAGATGAACTGTCTCATCTATCCAGTAAAGTAGTTAGTGCCTTTTTTTTTCATTATCTTTATTTACTGGATAGAGACAGCCAGAAATCAAGAGGGAAGGGGGTGATAGGACGAGAGACACCTACAGCACTGCTTCACCACTCGCAAAGCTTTCCCCTGAAGGTGAGGACTAGGGGCTTGAACCTGGCTCCTTGTGCTTTGTAACATGTGTGCTCAACCAGGTGCGCCACCACCAGGTCCATCAGTGCTTTTTTTTTTTTTAAACCAGAGCACGGCTCAGCTCAGCTTATGGCAGCGTTGGAGATCAATCTAGGATCTTCGTTGCCTCAGGCTTAAAAGCCTTTTTGCATAACCATCATGCTAACTCCCCAACCCAGTAAAGTGATTTTTACAAAGCACTCTCACAGTTCTCTGTGATCCTGGGAGTAGACTTCATATCCACCTTCCAGGTGAGAAGGCGTCAGCCTCGGCCAAAGGCAGGAGCAAAGCTAGGCTTCGACCCTGACCTATTACTGGTGAACCCAGCCCCCTCCCAGCATTTGGCCTGATTCTCCCAAGGCTCAGGCATCACAGCTCAGAGTACAAGAGTGCCAGGGAGACCCTCATCATTCACCCAGTACCTCCTCCTCAGTGACAGCATAGATGTTAATCTCTTCCTCTTCTTCCTCCTCCTCCTCTTTCTCTCCTCTTGCCAATCGGGCCTCTCGTTCTGTTTTCCACTTTTCTGCTAATTCAGCTCTAACTGAAGATAAAGGAGAGTAGGTACTATTTATTCTGGTCTCTAAGAAAACTTTTAACAGAATGCAAGGCTATCAGTGTCAGCAAAGCAAAAGTGGCCCTGATGGAATGAGGCATTGCTCATTCTGCCCTGGGGGTGAGGAGCAGTGTGATCTCCAAACATCTCTGGCTTCAAGTCACTTCAGGGCAGTTTTATGGGGAATATGGCCAGATAACCCCAGTTCAAAGAGCTGAATGACTTTATGACATATCCACATAAAAATGGAAACCGTGATACAGCATGCTGGCAAAGAGCTCTTATTCCTGACCACCTGCTTCCAAAGTCCCAGCTCAATGCCCCAGCCCACATTTACCAACCACAGTGATCTGCAGCCTCTGTTTATCTTGTGAAGTAAACAAAACAATGCATCAGAAACATGGTCTGGGAGGTGGTGCAGTGGATAAAACTTTGGGATCTCAAGCATGAGGTCCTGAGTTTAATCCCCAGCAGCACCTATACCAGAAGAATGTCTTTTTTTGTTGTTGTTTTTCTCTCTTTCCTCCTATCTTTCTCATTAATAAATAAAATCTTTAAAAAAAAAACAAAACCCGGGGGGTCAGGAAGTAGTGCAGTGGGTTAAGCGCACATAACACAAAGGATTCCAGTTTGAGCCCCCCGCCTCCCCACCTGCAGGGAAGTCGCTTCACAAGCAGTGAAGCAGTAGATTCATGGTGCAAGCACTGAGCCCCAGCAATAACCCTGGAGGCAAAAAACAAAACAAAACAAAAACAATCCATCACACAGGGATGGGCTGCTACTCCTCACAGATTATGATAAATCTCCTTAAGAATGCACATTTGGGAAGTTGGGCGGTAGTGCAGCGGGTTAAGCGCACGTGGTGCAAAGCGCAAGGACCGGCATAAGGATCCCGGTTTGAGCCCCCGGCTCCCCACCTGCAGGGGAGTCGCTTCACAAGTGGTGAAGCAGGTCTGCGGGTGTCTGTCTTTCTCCCTCTCTGTCTTCCCCTCCTCTCTCCATTTCTCTCTGTCCTATCCAACAACAATAAAATAAAAAGGGCAACAAAAGGGAATAAATATATATATATATATGCACATTTGGGGGCCGGATGGTGGTGCACTTGGCTAAGCACCCCTATCACCAAGTGCAAGAACCTGGGTTCAAGCTCCTGCTGCCCGCCTACAGGAGGGATGCTTCAGGAAGCAGGTCTGTAGGTCCCCCTCCCTTCTCAATGTCTCTGTTCTGTCCTACAAGTATAACAGAGAGGGGGAAAAAAAAAAAAAAAGGAAAGAAAAGAGAAGAAAGAAAAAGAAAAATGGCCTCTGGAGCAGTGGATTCATAGTGCCAGCACTGAGCCCCAGCAGTAACCCTGGGGGCAAAAAAAAAAAAAAAAAAATGCCCATAAAGGCCAGAACAGTGCTTGGCACACAGGATGCATGCAGAATGTGACATCCACCTTGCTCTACATTATAGCCTATTAGCTGTACTGAACGCTGATCTAAATGCTGCTTATGAACGCTCCACTTTATGAGTCTTAGAAAGATCAGCTGGGAATGAACCCACATGCTGCACTGCTGGTGAACAGGGACCAAGTCTTCATGGCTCCCCAGCCTGCTGCTTCTGGTCCAACACGGCCCTGACTGTCTCACAGTAAGTTATAGAGCCAAAGTCATTAGCAGGCCACTAACAACCAAGAAAAATTCCCTTCTAACAAAAAGCACCATTTAGAAACCCACTGTGGGGGGCCAGGCAGTGGTGCACCCAGTTATGCACACATACCACCATGCGCAAGGACCTGGGTCCAAGCCCCCACTCCCCACCTGCAGGGGGAACACTTCATGAGCGGTGAAGCAGGTCTGCAAATGTCTCTCTCCCTCCCTCTCTCTCTCCCCTCCCCTCTTCTTTCTGTCCTGTCAAATAAAAAAATAGAAAACGGGAGTCAGGCGGTGGCGCAGCGGGTTAAGTGCCCATGGCACAAAGCACAAGGACCGGCGTAAGGATCCTGGTTGAGCCCCCAGCTCCCCACCTGCAGGGAAGTCACTTCACAAGCGGTGAAGCAGGTCTGCAGGTGTCTGTCTTTCTCTCTCTCTCTCTCTCTCTGACCCCCCCTTCCATTTCTCTCTGTCCTATCCAACAACGACATCAATAACAACAATAACACAACAATAAAACAAGGGCAACAGGGGCCGGGTGGTGGCGCACCTGGATGAGCGTACATGTTACAATGTACAAGGATCTGGGTTTGAGCCCCTGGTTCCCACCTCCAGGGGGAGAGCTTTGCAAGTGGTGAAGCAGGGCTGCAGGTGTCTCTTTCTCTCCCTATCACCCCTTTCCCCCTCAATTTCTGGCTGTCTCTATCTAATAAATAAACAAAAGAGGAAAAAAAAAAAAGGACAATAAAAGGGAATAAAAAATAGAAAAGGAAAAAATAACCACTGAGAGTGCAGGCACTGAGGCCCAGTGGCAACCCTGGTGGCAAAAAAAAAAAAAAAAAGAAACCCCCCCCACACACACTGTCAAAGGGGAAAACAGATACCATCTCAAATGACAGGAAACGCCTGGCAAACCTTTCTTCTCATGATCCTGTTCCAAAGGCACAATTACACCATCGTCTTCATCGAGGTAACCATAGTACTCAAAATCAATCGCCTTCATAAGCTCAGCTCTTGTCTTTCTTGGCGGAGGAAGAGCTAAAAGACAGAGCAGAACTTGGCTCAATTTTTCCATCACAGCCTTTCTCCAGCTCTCTCCCGTTACACTGTTACACAGCCACGGAGACTGTGTGTTCATGGAAACACCATGGATCAGATGGGTTGCTCCCTATACCAGGAGGATAGTAGACAGACCTGTGTTTGCAGATATTGTGACTTTTAAAAGTTCATCCAGGAAAAAAGATCAAAATTTACTCAAGGTGCAGATGATGGTTACTTTTTCTTTCTTTCTTTTTAAACATTTATTTTTTATTATTGGATAGAGACAGAAATTAAGAGGGGAGGGAGAGAGAGAAGGAAAGAGACAGAGAGACACCTGCAGCCCTGCCTCACCACTTAGAAAGCTTTACCCCTGCAGGTGGGGACGAGGGGCTAAACCTGGGTCCATGTGCACTGTAATGTGTGTGCCTAACCGTGTGTACTTAACCAGGTGCGCCACCACCTGGCCCCAGTTTTTGCTTCTTTCTTTGTTTTAACTGCCACCAAGTTTATCACTGGGGCTCACTATATGCCTGCACTATAAATCCACTACTCCTGGTAACCCATTTTTTCCTTGATAGGACAGAGAAACTGAGAGGGAGGAGGAGATAGAGAGGGAAAGAGAGTGGGGGCTGGCTGGTGGCGCACTGGATTAAGTGGACATATATGAAGTGTTAAGGACCCACACCCATGCAAGGATCCCAGTTCGAGCCTGATTCCCCACCTACAAGGCAATCACTTCAGAAGCTGGTAATGCGGGTATGCGAGTGTCTATCTCTTTCTCCCCCTCCTCTTTCAATTTCTCTCTGTCCTTCCCAATAAAATGGCCGCCAGGAGCAGTGGACACATAGTGCTGGCACCTAGCTCCAGCGATAACCCTGGAGGCAAGAGAGAGAGAAAGAGAGGTACCTGTAGACCTGCTTCATTACTGCTGAAGCTTCCACCCTGTAGGGTTGCCACCAAGCCCCTAGTGATTCTTCATCTACATATATCCACACATTTATTTATTTATCTTCCCTTTTGGTGGCCTTGTTGTTTTCCCCTAGTGATTCTTATCAATAAACTTTAAATTTGTAAAAGATGTTTCCTTCTTTAATATTTATTTTGGATAGAAATTAAGAGAGAGGTGGGAGATATCTAAAGCACTGCTTCCCTCTTGCAGGTGGGGACCAGGGGCTTGAACCCAGGTCCTTGCACATGGTAACATGTACTCAATTGGGGTGCACCATCACCTGGCCCCACTAAACTTTATTTATTTTGCCAACAGGGGCCTCACACATGTACAATCCATTGATCGTGTGTGTGTGTGTGTGTGTGTGTGTGTGTGTGTACACATATAATTTCACTGCTCCAGGTCACTTTTTCTGTCGCACAGAAAGGTGGCTCTGGGATGGGTGAGGGTAGAGAGCACAACAAGGTGAATACACATTTCTATGTGCAAGGACCAGCGTTCAAACCCCTGGTCACCACCTGCTTGGGGAGAAGCTTCACAAGCAGGAAAGAAGGGCTACAGGTGTCTCTTTCTCCCCTAAACTCTGAATTACTTTTAAGCAGTGTTAATGACACCAGCAAGAGCAGTCTTAGGATACTTAACTGAAATATAATCAGGACTGAACAAAGAGTGGATAGTATTTCTAAACAATTTTTAAGACTTTAATAGAACAGAAAGAAATTGAGAGGGAGGGCAAGAAAGAGAGGGGGAGAGAGAGAGGCAGAGAGACATCTGCAGCACCGCTTCACCGCTCATGAAGCTTTTCCCCTGCAGGTGGGGATCAGGGGCTTGAATCCAGGTCCTTATGCATGGCAATATATGCACTTAACCAGGTGCAGCACCACCCAGCCTCCCTAAACTTAGCAATATAGCTCAGTGTGTCAGAGCACATGAATTACATGCCTGAGACCTGCAACTCCCAGGATCAACCCTTGATACCACCACAAACCAAAGCTGAGCAGTGTGCCTGGGATGGAGGGGGAGGGGGAGGGGGAGGGAGAGGGAGAGGGAGAGAGGGAGAGGGAGAGGGAAAGAGAGAGAGAGAGAGAGAGAGGGAGAGGGAAAGGGAGAGGGAGAGGGAAAGAGAGAGGGAGAGGGAGAGGGAAAGAGAGAGGGTGAGGGAAAGAAAGAGGGAGAGGGAGAGGGAGAGAGAGTGGGAGTGTGTGTGTGTGTATCTTTCTCATAAAAATAAAAGAACTTGCTCCGGGAAGTGGCGCAGTGATGGGGCTTTGGACTCTCAAGCATGAGGTCCTGAGTTCGATCCCCGGCAGCACATGTGCCAGAGTGACGTCTGGTTCTTTCTCTCTCCTCTATCACTTCTCATGAATAAATAAATAAAATCTTTAAAAAAATAAATAAAAAAATAAATAAATAAATAAATAAATAAAAGAACTGGGAGTCAGGCGGTAGCGCAGAAGGTTAAGCGCAGGTGGTGCCAAGCGCAAGGACTGGCTTAAGGATCCCGGTTCGAGCCCCCGGCTCCCCACCTGCAGGGGAGTCGCTTCACAAGCAGTGAAGCAGGTCTGCAGGTGTCTGTCTTTCTCTCCTCTCACCATTTCTCTCTGTCCTATCCAACAATGACAAAGACATCATCATCATCAACAATAATAATAACTACAACAATAAAGAAAACAAGGGCAACAAAATGGAATAAATTTTTTAAAATAATAAAAAAATAAAAGAATCAACTGGGGTGAAATGGGAAGGATGTGAACAGTGGGAGAATACTGCATCTTCATTCTCTGTTCAGTTTTTCTATGAAAAGCTCAGAAGGCGGAGTTGGCCAATGGCACACTGGGTTAAGCACACATAGTACAAAGCGCAAGAAACCATTCAAGGTTCGAGCCCCTGGCTCCCCAAATGCGGGGGGGGGGGGGGAATGCTTCACAAGCAGTGAAGCAGGTCTGCAGCTGTCTGTCTTTCTCTCCCTGTATCTTCTCCTTCTCTCTCAATTTCTCTCTGTCCTATCCATTAAAAAAAAAAAAAAGCTGGCCACCAGGAGCAATTGATTTGTAGTTCCGGCACTGAGCTCCAGTAACAACCCCGGAGGGGGGAAAAAAAAAACTCAGAAGGCCTAGGGAAACAGCATAATGTTCTGCAAAAGACTGCTGGGGGCTGGGAAGTGGTGCAGAAGGTTTAGCACACATGGTGCGAAGTGGAAGGACCGGGTAAGGATCCGGGTTCAAGCCCCAGCTTCCCACCTGCAGAGGGGTCACTTCACAGGTGAAATAGGTCTGTCTACCCCTCCTCTCTCGATTTTTGTCTTATCCAACAACGATAACAATAACAAGGGAAACAAGGGGAAATGGCCTCCAGGAGCAGTGGATTTGTAGTGTAGAGTTCCAGCAATAACCCTGGAGGGGAAAAAAAAACAACTTTCAGGTGGAGGATAGATAGCATAATGGTTATGTAAACAGACTCTCATGCCTGAAGCTCCAGAGTCCCAGGTTCAATCCCCCACACCACCATAAGCTAGAGCACGACATTTATTTATTCCCTTTTGTTGCCCTTGTTTTATTGTTGTAGTTATTACTGTTGTTCTTGATGCCGTCATTGTTGGATAGGACAGAGCTGAACAGTGCTCTGGTTAAAAATAATAATAAATAAATAAATAAAGTTCTATATTCTTGATTGAAAACAAAACAAAACAAAACAAAAACTTTTATATCTGAGGCTCTGAGATCCCAGGTTCAATCCTGAGTACCACCATAAACCAAAACTGAGCAGTACTCTGGTCTCTAAGTATTTCTCTCATTAAATAAATAGAACTCAGAAGACTTTTCCATAAGACTAAATTAAATTATAGTACAACTCCAGAGCCACAAAGGGAAATGCAAAAGAAGAGCAAGTACCAATTTAGACTCTCAGAGTAACTTAACTTCTTCTTTTTTAATATATTTATTTATTCCCTTTTGTTGCCCTTGTTTTATTGTTGTAGTTCTTGATGTCGTCATTGTTGGATAGGACAGAGAGAAATGAGAGAAGAGGGGAAGACAGAGAGGGGGAGAGAAAGATAGACACCTGCAGACCTGCTTCACCGCCTGTGAAGCGACTCCCCTGCAGGTGGGGAGCGAGGGGCTCGAACAGGGATCCTTATGCCGGTCCCTGCACTTAGCACCTGCGTTTAATCTGCTGCTCTACTGCCCAACTCTCTTTTTTTTTTTCAGTATTTTATAATTTGTTTTTTATTATCTTTATTGGATAGAGACAGCCAGAAATCAAGAAGGGGGAGATAAAGAGACAGAGAGACACCTGCAGCACTGCTTCACCATTTGTGAAGCTTTTTCCCTGCAGGTGGGGACAGGGGCTTGAACCTGGGTCCTTGTGCATTATAATGTGTGCACTCAACCAGTAACTCCACTTCTAATTGGGGTTCAGACCAAGGTTTGGTGGAACTTGAAATAGGGAATTTTCTCAGAGAGACTGGTGCACGGATTCACTTTCCAATGCTGATCTGTGCCACAGTCTCCCACTCCCACTGCTAACTTACCTACAACCCAGGAACAGGACCTGGGAGACAGCTCAGTCAAGCACCCACCCTGCATGTGTGAGAACCTGGATTTGACGCCTGACACCACCTAAGGGCTGCAATTTTTTAAAATTAAAATTCGGCTAGGACAGTGATTCAGTAGTAAATCACATGTGAGAGATTTGGGTTCAATCTTGGTGCCACAGAAAACCTGAGAACTGGGGTTGAGTGGTGTTGCACCTAGTAGAGTGTACACATTACTATACACCAAGAGCCCAGGTTAAAAAACCCTGGACCCTACCTGCAGCAGGAGAGCTTCATGAGTGGTGGATCAGTGCTACAGGTCTCTCTCTCTCTCTATCTCTTCCTTTCAATTTCTCTGCATCTATTTTTTAAAATGTGTGGGGCAATTACAGAAGCCAGACCTTCCACCTTCTGCACCCCATAATGATCTTGGGTCCATACTCCCAGAGGTATAAAGAATAGGGAAGTTTTCAAGGGGGGGGGGGGGTATGGGATAGGGAGTTCTGGTAGTGGGAACTATGTGGAAATGTACCCCTCGTATCCCATGGTCTTGTCAATACCTCCATTTTTTAAAATATTTATTTATTTATTTTCTCTTGTTGCCCTTGTTTTTTTTTATTATTGTAGCTATTGTTATTGTTATGGATACTGTCATTGTTGGATAGGACAGAGAGAAATGGAGAGAGAAGGGGAAGACAGAGAGGGGGAGAGAAAGACAGACACCTGCAGACCTGCTTCACCGCCTGTGAAGCGACTTCCCTGCGGGTGAGGAGCCGGGGGCTCGAACCGGGATCCTTACGCCGGTCCTTGTGCTTTGCGCCACGTGCGCTTAACCCGCTGTGCTACCACCCGATTCCCCTCATACCTCTATTTTATAAATAAAGAAACAAGTGTGGGGGGTTGGGGGGAAGCCACTGAGGATGGTGGAGTCACTGTGCAGGCATAGAGTCCCAGTGGCAGCCCTGGAGGCAAAAATATCAAACACATCACCTAAGCAGCTAAGAAACAACACAGGAGTACCACCAAGCTAACATGAAGTACACCAACTCCTATAACCACTACCAATTCTAACTGAAGGCTAAAACCTTCACAAAGGTTACTTACGTTCTTTTTCAAATAGTTCTCTAACACCAGGTAAATCTTTCGCTGCCCCGAAGTATTTGTAGCCTCGATTTCCTGGGACTTCCCTCCCTTCATGATCCAGCATTCGAGGGCCAACTTTCTTATTGAGAAAAAAAGACAAAATGGATTTGGTCCTTAATCCCTTTGTTCTCATAACTGCAGATGTACTTTAAGATAACATACCTAACAGAAAGATGATTTAAGTAAGTTACAGCAAGATTAATTAATTAATTACAGCAACCAGAAAGGTGATGTAACAAGGCAGAATACTGGATTTGCAGGCATGAAGTTCTGGGATCAATCATAGCACCAAACATGTCAGAGTAATGTTCTGGTTCTCTCTCTTTCCCCTACCCTCCCACCTTCTCTCTCATTAAGATAAAAGAAATCCTTAAAAAAAAAAAAAAAATCCAAGAAAATCATAGCATAGTCATAGATGGAATGTACTCTATATCTTAAATGTGATGGCTCTTACATTGACTCAGAAAAAGATGCTTATGAGGCCAGGGAGATAGCACTGTGGGAGCTTACCAAACATTCACGCTTGAGGTCCAAAGTTTCCAGGTTTAATTCCCAATACCACCACATCCCACAGTAGAACAGTGCTGTGTGCCCACCTGTGTTTATGTGTCTCATGACAATATGTAAATAAACATTTTAAATGGGGGCTAGATGATAGCACATCTGGTTGAGAACACAATATACAGTACATAAAAACCCAGGTTCAAGCCCACTATTCCCACCCTGTAGGAAGGAAGCTTTATGAGTGGTGAAACAGTGCTGCAAGTCTCTCTCTTCCCCCTTCCCTCTCCGTTTTCTGTCTCTACTTACAAAAAGTATTTAAAATGAATATTATTGTAGGAGACAGGAGACAGCAACAGAGCACACACATTACCAAGCACAAGGACTTGGGTTGAGTCCCCAGTCACCACACAGAAGCACCTCCGTTGGGGAAAATTTCCCAAGTGGTGGAACAGTGCTGAGGCCAAGTGCATGTCCAACCAGATGAGCTCTATCTGACCCTCTGCATGTTATTTCTCATTTCTTTCTTTCTTTTTTAGAATTTTTATTTATTTATGAGAAAGACAGGAGGAGAGGGTGGAAGAAATAGACATCACTCTGGTATGTGCTGCCAGGGGTTGAACTCAGGACCTCATAGTTGAGAATCCAAAGCTTTACCCACTGTACCACTCTTTTTCTTTTCTTTTTAGATTTATTTATTAATGAGAGACCAAGAACGGGAGAGAGGGAGAAAAGCATCACTCTGTCACATGAGATGCTGAAGGTTGATCTAAAAAAAAAAACAAACAAAAAAAAAAACTTCATACATGAGAGTCTAACTTTGTCCCACTGCACTTTATCCACTGCACTGCCTCTCAGCTCACAGCTGTGTGTATTTTTACATACTGAGATATACTTAAGGGGCTGAGTGGTGGGGCACCTGGTGAAGTGCACACATTACAGTGTGCAAGGTCGTGGGTTCAAGCCCCTGGTCACCACCTGCAGGGGGAAAGCTTCACAAGTGGAGAAGCAGGGCTGTAGGTGTCTCTCTGTCTCTCTCTCCCCCTTCCCTCTCAATTTCTGGCTGCCTCTATCTAATAAATAAAGATATTATTAATAATAATAAAGGTTACACTTCACTAACTAGACACTACTAGTACTACAAGGTACGCAGTCTGAGAGGTGGTTAACCATAAGCCAGAGCTGAGCAGTGCTATGTCAAGAAGGAAAAAATAAAAGTGTGGACCAGGAGATCAAACAGTGGATAAAGCTTTGGGTCCTCAAACATAAGGTCCCGAGTTCAATCCCTGGCAATACAAAAACCAGAATGATGCTCTGGTTCTCTCTTTCCTTCTCATTAATTAAATTCTGACACATTCTGGGGGATCAAACTCAGGACCCGCCCTCTAGCCAGTCTCCCCGGCTCCAGTCACTATTCTGAAGCACAGCACAGCACAGCTATGCGGAAAGCATAAGCATGAAGACTGCAGCATCTGGTAAGACGGGAAAAAGTCACCATGGATGCGCCAATTCCCAGGGAGCTGAGAGCAGCTCAGTGTCCCTGGAGGCATAGGAGATAAAATGCAAACTCAAGAACTCGGGTCCTGAGTTCAGACCCCATCATCAGACATTCAAGAGTGATGCTCTGGTGTGCCTGTGATCAAGCAAGCGCACACACACACACACACGCACACGCTCTCGCTCGCTCTCTCTCTCCTGTCATTAATAAATAAACCAAAACAGATGGGGGTGGGAGAAGACAGCGTAATGGTTATGCAAACAGATTCTCATGCCTGAGCTCCAAGGTTCAATCCCCCTCACCACCAGAAGCCAGAGCTGAGTTGTGCTCTGAAAAAAAAAAAAAAAAAAAAATGGGGAGCAGGCTATGGAGCACCCAGTTGAATGCACATTACCAGTTCAAAGACTCAGATTCAGATCTCCCCACCTGCAGATGGGAGGCTTCACAAGCAGTGAAGCCGTGCTGCAAGTGTCGCTCCTTCTCTCTCCCTCTCTATCTCTCCTCCACTCTAAATTTCTGACTCTACCAAAAGAATAAAGGAAGGAAGGAAAGAAGGAAGGGAGGGAGGGGGGAGAGGGAGGAAAGGAGAGGGGAGGGGAGGGACGGGTGGGGAGGAGAGGAAAATAAACAAGTGGCTCACTCAAGGCAATTTTTTAGTAAACACAGGTACCCTGCCTGCTCTGAGGCCTGTGCTATGAAGTCAGTAGCCACCCCTATCCATCCTTTTCATGGGTCTTGGTCTACATGTCACTTTCTTCTCCGATTTCTCTAGTGCTTACTCCAGCAGGCCTGGGCTGGGAGCTGCAGGGGGAGCAACACTGGGTAGGACCTGCCTAGCTTCCCAGAAAGCTCACGAGCTTCCCCTCTAGAGCCGCCAGGGGACTTTACTTACTCCATAGTCAGGTCCGCCCAGCTCCTTTATCCGGACTTCCCAGTGTCCTTTCTCTCTGAGCAGCTTGTTAATCTCATCATTTAGGTCACGAATCCGGAATTCACCTAAGCCAGCTAGAAAAGAAAAAGTTACTATCATTTCTCCCAAGTAACACTCAAATGTAAGTCCTTCAAAATGAGTGTCAGAAACTGGAAGGAGAGCATAACGGTTATGCAAAAAGAGTTTCAGGCCTTAGGTACCAAACACCTGAGCTCAGGTTCAATCCCCAGCTGAGCAGGGCTCTGGAAAAACAGTAATAATAATAAATAATAATAAAGTAAAAAAAACCCATGCCAGAGGCTGGAAGATCCCAGGTTTAATCCCAAGTAGTGCCATAAGCCATCAGTGCTCTGATCTCACTGTTTCTTTCTTTCTGTATCTCTCGCTATCTCATTAAAATAATTTTTAAAAATTATTTCTTGCCTCCAGTTGCTGGGGCTCATTGCTGGTACTATGAATCTACCACTCCTGGCAGATATTTTTTCTTTTTCATTTTTCGTTAAATAGGAGAGAAAATGAAAGAGGAAGGGGAGATAGAGAGAGAAGACACGCCATGTCCAGGAGGTGGCACTGGATTCGGAATCGCGAGGTTTCATCCCTGGCAGCAGATGTACCAGAATGATGTCTGGTTCTTTATTTCTCTCTGCCTATCTCAAGAATAAATAAATTCTTAAAAAAAAAAAAAAAAAGAGAGAGAAAGAGGGCAGGAGTAGATAGCATAATGGTTATGCAAAGAGACTCTCATGCCTGAGGTTCTGAAGTCCCAGGTTCAATTCCCCACACCACCACAAGCCAGAGCTCAGCAGTGTGCTGGTTAAAAAAAAAAAAGAAAGAAAGAAAACAACCTAATCGATGCAACGAGTGCCACCTCAGCATGCTTCACCTCAGACTGTGTCCAGAGGCTTCACGTGTGGGGGTGAGACCTTTCCTTTCATAGTACACTCTAATTTCATCTCAGGTGGTTCACTTTCTAACAAAGTCCCCAAACCTAGATATACACCAGTTTCTGTGAGAGAGAGCATATGTTCACACGTATCTGTAAACTACTGCAAAATATATGCCTGAAAGCAGAAGTACACTAGTTTGCAGTGAGTACCTCCCTAACACTTCCTCTCCACTATTCCAAGCTTTGGGTCCATGATTGCTCAACAATTTGTTTGGCTTTGTATGTTAACTCTCTTTTCAGTCACCAGGTTCCAAATGCCACCAGGATGCTGGCCAGGCTTCCCTGGACTGAAGACCCCACCAATGTGTCCTGGAGCTCCGCTTCCCCAGAGACCCACCCTACTAGGGAAAGAGAGAGGCAGACTGGGAGTATGGACTGACCAGTCAACGCCCATGTTCAGTGGGGAAGCAATTACAGAAGCCTGACCTTCCACCTTCTGCAACCCTCAATGACCCTGGGTCCATGCTCCCAGAGGGATAGAGAATGGGAAAGCTACTGGGGAGGGGGTGGGATATGGAGATTGGGCGGTGGGAATTGTGTGGAGTTGTACCCCTCCTCCCCTATGGTTTTGTTAATTTATCCTTTCTTAAATTAAAAAAAAAAAAAAAAAAAAAGGGAGTCGGGCAGTAGCGCAGCGGGTTAAGCACACATGGCACCAAGCACAAGAACCAGCGTTAAGAATCCCGGTTCGAGCCCCCCAGCTCCCCACCTGTAGGAAGGTCCCTTCACAAGCGGTGAGGCAGGTCTGCAGGTGTCTTTTACTCCCCCTCTCCGTCTCCCCTCCCCTCTCGATTTCTCTCTGTCCTATCCAACAACATCAATGGTAACAATAACAACAAGGGCAACAAAATGGGGGGAAATGGCCTTCAGGAGCAGTGGATTCCTACTGCAGGCACCGAGGCCCAGCAATAACTCAGGAGGCCAAAAAAAAAAGGGAGTCGGGCAGGAGCGCAGCAGGCGGGTTAAGCACAGGTGGTACCAAGCGCAAGGACCAGCATAAGGATCCCAGTTCAAGCCCTCGGCTCCCCACCTGCTGCAGGGGAGTCGCTTCACAAGCGGTGAAGCAGGTCTGCAGGTGTCTGTCTTTCTCTCCCCCCTGTCTTCCCCATCTCTCTCTATTTCTCTCTGTCCTATCCGACAATGACGACATCAATAACAGCAACAATAACTACAACAACAATTAAAAAAAAAAAAGGGCCAACAAAAGGGAAAATAAATATAAAAAAAATATTTTATAAAAAAAAAGATAAACCTTCGCAGATCTGCTTCACCGCTTCATGAAGCATCCCCCCTGCAGGTGGGGAGCAGGGGCTCAAACCTAGGGACTTGCGCTTAACTGGTGAGCCACCGCCCAGCCCCCTAAATATTTTTTAGTGTTGGGGGGGGAGTCGGGTGGTAGTGCAGCAGGTCAAGCACACGTGGCGCGAAGTGCAAGGACCAGTATAAGGATCCTGATTCAAGCCCCCAGTTCCCCACCTGCAGGGGAGTCGCTTCAAAGGCAGTGAAGCAGGTCTGCAGGTGTCTGTCTTTCTCTCCCCTGTCTTCCCCTCCTCTCTCCATTTCTCTCTGGTCCTAGCCAACAATGACATCAATAACTACAACAATAAAAGACAAAAGGGAATAAATATCTTTAAAAATCTTTAAAAGTGCTGGGGGTCAGGAGTAGTGGCGCACATGGTAGAGCAGCACAACTTACCACGCACAAGTATCTGTGTTCAAGTGCCCGGCCTCCCTTCACCTGCAGAAGGGAGTTTCATAAAGAGTAACACAGTGCTTCAAATTTGTCTCTCCTCTCTCTATGTGCGTATGTATGTGTGTGTGTGTATATACATACACATTACCCTCCTTCTCAACTTCTCTCTGCCCCTATTTTTCACCCTTTTCCTACCAGAGCAGCTTAGTCTAGCTAGGCTATGGGAGTTCAGGAGACTGAATGTGGGACTGGGAGCCTCAGGTATAAGTGAGTCTCTATATAATCATTATGCTCTCTCCCAACCTTTCTTCCTATCAAATAAAAGGAAAAAGGGGGGGGGTGGTTGCCAGGAGCCTCAATGCTCAAAAGTGCAAATGGTTAGAAAATCAGTAGATGGGGGCTGGCTGGTTGCACCCAGTCGAACATCCACACTGCCACACTCAGGGACCCGGCGCAAGCCCTCTTGCTCGCATCTGCAGGGGGCATCCTTCATGAGCAGTGAAGCAGGTCTGCAGGTGTCTCTCTTTGTGTCTGTCTCTCTATCTCCCCTTCCTCTCATCAATTTTTTCTTTTGTCTTATCAATAAAAATGGTGGGGGGGGGGAGGAAAAGAAAGAATGGCTGCCAGGAACAGTGGGTTCACTGTGCCAGCACCAAGCCCCAGCAATTACCTGTTGGCAATGAAGAGAAGTTAAGAGAAAGAGGAGAGGGGGCTGGGCAGTAGCGCAGCGGGTTAGTGGCACACGGCAAAGAGAAAGAGGAGAGAGGAAGGAGGAGGGGGAGGGGAGGGAGGGGAGGGGAGGCTAACTTACAATTACTGAATTTGAGCACTTTTTTTTGAGATTTCACCAATGATCTGTAGAGAAAAATAATACATGTTTATAACTTCTCTTTTAGTATATAACTTCTTCTTTTAGTATGTCTAAAGAGCACAAGAAAATAAAGTTCAAATATAGTAATTTAAAAATACTTGGGATTCTGATTTTTTTTTGTTTAATTATTTTTATTTATTGGATAGAGACAGCCAGAAATTGAGAGGGGAGGGGGTGAAGGCCTTATATAAGTTCATAAACTTCTCATTTAGTTCATAACATCTTCTTTTAGTATGTCTAAAAGCACAAGAAAATGAAGTTCAAATTTAATAATTAAAAATATTTGGGATTCTGATTTTTTTAAGTTTTTTTAAATTATTATTATTTACTGGATAGAAGCAGCCAGAAATTGAGAGGGAAAGGGGGTGAAAGAGAAGAAGAGAGACAGAGAGACACCTGCAGCACTGCTTCACTACTCACACAAAGCTTTCCCCCTGCAGGTCTCAACCTGGGTCCTTGAGCATTGCAATATGTGTGCTCAGCCAGGTGTTGCCACCACCCGGCCCCTGGGATTCTAGTTTTAGAATAATTAAGATAACAGATAATCAATGAGACTTACTACTTTTACCAAAATTAAGTTCACACAGAATGTACCTGCCAGTCTCCACTATCTCAGCTTGGGAAGCTCAGTACATTCTGAGCAAGGAAGGGTCTTCGTTCTAAGGAGAAGCAAAACAGACACACTGCTACAACACTACTGTAGTTATAAGTTTATAGTTTATGCAGTATTCACAGGTGACAGAGACAGAGAAACACCTGCAGACCTGCTTTACTTGAGAAGCTTTCTTCCTATAGGTGAAGACTATGTGGTTTGAACCTGCATCCTTGTCCACTGGAATGTGTGCACTTAACCATGGTGTGCCACTGCCTGACCCCTCTGGCCTGAATCTTTTTTTTTTTTTTTCTTAAGACATTCCTTTATTCATGAGAAAGACAGGAGGAGAAAGAGAAGAACACCAGCCATCACTGGTACATGTGCTCGCGGGACTGAACCTGGGACCTCATGGTTGAGAATCCAAATGCATAATCCACTGTGCCACCTCCTGGACCACTCTGGCCTGAATCTTAAAGTGCCTAATAGTCTAAATACATTTGCAGTTTCAGTTACAAATATATTCATCAAACCTTAAACTTCACTCTACAGTCTTTCCTTGGGGAAAAAAAACTACTCAGCAGGACAGGCGGGGCGCACCCAGTTAAGTGCACATAGTACTACATACACACAAGGATATGCACCCAGGTTCAATCCCCCAATCCCCACCAAGGGGAACACTCCACAAGTGGTGAAGCAGTGTTTGCAGGTGTCTTTCTTCTCTCCCTCTATCTCTCCCCACCTCTCTCAATTACTCTCTGTCCTATCGAATAAAAAGAAAAAAAACCAAAAAAGTGTAAATTGATAGTGCCCAGCACTGACTGGGCAGGAAAAAAAAAAAACAAACAAGAAATAACTACCCAGGTTAAAAAAACAAACAAAAAGACTACTTGTTGTACTGCAACTAGTACAGTGAATCACTATGAACAACTTAAGTTATACAACAGTAGACAAATAGCTAGGGTGGTCCAGGAGGTGGCACAGTAGATAAAGCCACTAGACTCTCAACCATAAGGTTCCAAGTTCAATCCCCAGCAGCACCATATACCAGAATGATGCTAGTTCTTTCTCTCTCTAATCTTTCTCATAAATAAATAAATTCTTTAAAAAATACAATATTTTAAAGAGAAAAGCTACGGAAACTAAGTTAAATCTTTCAGGTACCTGCAACATATGATGCAGAGGCCTAGTAGGGTTGTACTGTTATGTGGAAAACTGGTAAATGTTATGCATGTGCAAACTATTATATTTACTATAAAACATTAATCCCCCAATAAAGAAATAAAAAAAAACACTAAGTTAAATCTAATCTTATGACATATGTATTCTACCTTAAATAGAGATGGTTATCTCTATGTGTAAGTTATCCGTACATATACATTCGTGTATGTACAAATTATATATGTCTGTATGTCTCATTTTAAGCAAAGAGTGGTAGGTATTATTCTTAAATTGAGTCTCTATGTGTCGAGATCCCAGCACATCCCACTTCCTATTATTCATTATGTAGAGCTGGGATAATAATGGAGGACCCAACTATCAAATCACAGGGGACATGGAAGCAGTAGTCAGATCACCACCCCATTCCATTAATAGGGAGATGCTTGAAGTCAAGAGCACAACCTCTTTGGAAAGAAAAAAGCTTTGGAGTTTTAAGCAAGCCAAAGGGGAGTTTTTATAACTTATTACATTCATGAAGAAGATCTATACAACCTTCACTTTTCCCTCTTCCAACTGAGCTTGGCGAAATCTTGCTAAGGCCGTCCTAGAAGGGACAGACAACTCCCATTAGAGTCTGCTCGGATTTCTTGTGACCCAAGTTCCTAGATGGAGTATATCTTGCTCATGGCTTAATGGTAGAGTGAGTGTGTGTGTGTGTGTGTGTGTGTTGTGTGTGTGTGTGTGTGTGTGTGTTGTGTGTGAGAAACCATTGAGGACTTCGTAGATTTTTATGTTTCAAGGAGTAGCATCTACAAGGCCAATTGTGCTCCAACCTAACCAGTATCTATATTACACTGCATGTAAGGACAGTGTGGGCAACTCTTCTCTGAGCACTGTGATATGTAGCATATTCAGGTGCTAGAAAACTAAAACCATGGGATAGCCTAGCTGTCACCATCACATCCTGCACTGCCCCAAGGTGATGAACCTTCATGCAATTTAAGTCTGGGAGTTGTCAGGACACATTAACAGGGAAAATAAATGGGCAAGTACAGGAACAATACTCAAAAGATCCATCTACCAAAAGAACCAAATACTGAAAACGTGCCAGGGTGGTAACTAGGCAATACAAATTTTCCAAAATCATGTTGATACTTACATGGCCTTTTCTGCATTTCGGGCCTGAAAAAAAGAAAAGAAAAATATCTTTGTTCAAAATATTTTCTTAAAATTTATATTTTGAGTGAAAGGTTTTTTGGGTTTTTTTAATTAATTTATTTATTCCCTTTTGTTGCCCTTGTTGCTTTATTGTTGTAATTATTATTGCTGTCATCATTGTTGGCTAGGACAGAAGGAAATGGAGAGAGGAGGGGAAGGAACACTGAGAGGAAGAGAGAAAAGATAAACACTTGCAGACCTAATCACTGCTTGTTAAGTGAGTCAGGTGGGGAGCTGGGGGCTCAAACCAGGGCTCGAACTGGGGGCTTGAACCGGGATTCTTCCCGCCAGTCCTTGCGCTTAAGCCGCTGAGCCACTGCCCGACTCCCAAGTGAAAGATTTTATAAGCTCACAGACACAAACAGAATTCTTGAACTGATAAATGAACAGTAACAGCAAAAATCAAAAGATGTTCAATTTTTTATGTTTTTATTTATGCTGTTTCCTCTGTTTAAAATGTACATGAGTGCAGCCAGGAAAATGGCTCTGCCAGTATAACATAGGACTTGCATGACCGAGGTTTCTGGTTCCGTCCCTGATGCTGCATGTACCCAAGTAATTCTCTGGTGTGTCGCTCTCACATGCAACCCTCTAGCTCATATAAGGTCAGTTAGATACATTATGCCAGGAGATAGCTCGCACAATAGAGTGCACACTATCACATACAAGCCACCATGTTCAAACTCATGGTCACCACATGGGAGCACCTACACAGGAAGTTTCATAAGAGGTGAAGCAGAGTTACTCCCCTTTCTCCTCTCCTGAAGTCTCGCACCCTCTACAAAAATAATAATAATAAAATATAGAAGGAAGGGAAATGGGAGTCGGGCTGTAGCGCAGCGGGTGAAGAGCAGGTAGCGCAAAGCACAAGGACCAGCATAAGGATTCCGGTTCGAACCCCGGCTCCCCACCTGCAGGGGAGTCGCTTCACAGGCGGTGAAGCAGGTCTGCAGGTGTCTGTCTTTCTCTCCCCCTCTCTGTCTTCCCCTCCTCTCTCCATTTCTCTCTGTCCTATCCAACAACGACGACAACAACAATAATAATAACTACAACAATAAAACAACAAGGGCAACGAAAGGGAATAAATAAATAAAATAAATATTAAAAAAAAAAAAGAAGGAAGGGAAACTAAACATAAGAGTCTGCTGGCAAAAACAGTGGAATGGTGCGTGTACAGAAAAAGAAACAAGGGGCCGGGTGGTTGCAGTGCACAAGGACCCAGGTTCAAGCCCCCTGTCTCCACCTGCAGGGGGAAAGCTTTGCAAGTGGCAAAGCAGTGCTGTAGGTGTCTCTCTCCCACTCTGTATCCCCCCACCCATTGTCTTCTAGCTGTCTCTATCCAATAAATAAAGATTAGACAATTTAAAATTTTAAGTTAAAAAAAAAAAACACCCTTTACTCTTCTTCCACTGTCCTCAGACCCTGGGAATTGTCTACTTCCTATCCATTCCTTAACTCTTACCTGTGTCCTCCATTCCAGAAAGTTCTATCATTCCTTCTTCCCAGCTTGGCTTCTGCTACCTTTCTGAGTTTACACCTGTTATGGAACTTCACACCAACCATAATCATTTTGTCCTCTGCCAGTGGAATGTGGAAAAATCTCAAGACTGGCTTTTACAGAGTGAGCTCATTTACATAGCAAAACATCACGCGAGTGGCAAGTCAGTGATTGCTGGAACGATGTCAGACAGAGTACGTTTTCTGGGTTGTAGTGTAGGCACAGCGAGCACTTGCTGAGCTGGGGCTTGGATTACCTGCCAGCTCTTCCACTTGCCATCCCTGAGAAGCAGTTTCTCTAAGTCTCAGGTTAGCCATCCCTACAGCTGGGATCAAACCCTTTATCTTGTAGAGATGGCATGATGATTCGACAAGATAAACACCAGCGATGCAGCTGATAGACAGACCCAAGGCAAAAATGAACTGAACTGAAATCTCCTTTGTGACCTGCCTGTAATCAAAAGTCTGGTTAAAGGCTGCAGGGCCACAACATCCACCACTGAATAAAATAGTCCCTCCCAGGGAAGCCATCAATTTCAAGGTTCAAGGCTGAAGTTAAGTTTTCTACCTTTTATTAAAGCCTGCAGAGCCTAAGTATTTATTTATTTATTTATTTATTTTTGCCTCCAGGGTTATTGCTGGGGCTCAGTGTCTACACCATGAATCCACCGCTCCTGGAAGCCTTTTATTTCCCCCTTTTGTTGCCCTTGTGGTTGTAGCCTTGTTGTGGTTATTATTGTTGTTCTTGATGTTGTTCGTTGTTGGACAGGACAGAGAGAAATGGAGAGAGGAGGGGAAGACAGAGAGGAGGAGAGAAAGACAGACACCTGCAGACCTGCTTCACCGCCTGGGAAGCGACTCCCCTGCAGGTGGGGAGCCGGGGGCTCGAACTGGGATCCTTATGCCGGTCCTTGTGCTTTGCACCACTGCGCCCAACCCTCTGCACTACCGCCCGAGCCCCTAATTTGGTCTTTTTAAAAAATATTTTTTATTTGATAGGAAGAAGTCAAAAGGGAAAGGGAAAATAGAGAGCCCTGCAGCACTGACTGACTGCCCGTGAAGTGTCCCCTCTGCAGATGGGGGTTTGGGACTTGAACGCAGGCCCTTGGGCATTAGGACATGTGCGCTCATCCAGGTGCACCACCGCCCAGACCCCAATGAAGTCTTCATGTCCACACCTGCGGAGCCAGGAGGGAAGGGGCTGAATGACCTGGACTTCTGCCCTGCGGCCTGCTGGTTATGCTCTCAGGATAGCTGCGAAGACTCTGCTGCTTATTCTCAGCCCCCCCCACCCCCCACCCAGGCAGGGGCTGCAGACCTCAGCCCTCATGTTCGCTGTTTGTTCTCCTATCTCCTCCCCAGGACCCCCCAATTTGTATGAGAGCAAAATGCCTTGTCTTTAGCTACTCAACACCACACTAGGTGCAGGAATTCAATCACGAGTCTTCTTTTAGAGGGAACTTATAGGGACATGCCCCACTACTAAACTACAAAGGACAGGACAGGGTGGTAGCAGGTCTGTTAGAGTGCACATGCTGCCACGTGCAAGGACACGGGTTCAATGCCCCGGCCTGACTTGGTAAGTTTCACCAGCGGTGAAGCAGAGCTGCAGGTGTCTCTCTCCCTCTCTCCCTCTCTCCCTCCCCATCCCCTCTTGATTTGTCTCTATCCAATAAATAAATAAGTAAATTAGGGGACCAGTCTTACTTGGCAAAGCACTCACAGAGCCTAAGGACCCAGGTTCAAGCCCCTCCTCCTCACTTGCAGGGGCGAAACTTTAAGAGCAGTGAAGCAGGGCTGCAGAAAGAAGTATGTTTATCTCCCCTCTCAACAATTTTTCTCTTTCCAATAATAACATGATAAAAACACTTTTTAGGGAGTCGGGCGGTAGCGCAGCGGGTTAAGCGCACGTGGCGCAAAGCACTGGGACCGGCGTCAGAATCCTGGTTCGAGCCCCCGGCTCCCCACCTGCAGGAGAGTCGCTTCACAGGCGGTGAAGCAGGTCTGCAGGTGTCTGTCTTTCTCTCCCCCTCTCTGTCTTCCCCTCCTCTCTCCATTTCTCTCTGTCCTATCCAACAATAACGACATCAAGAACAACAACTATAATAACTACAACGACAGGGGTCCAGGAGGTGGTGCAGTGACAAATGTTTGGCCTCTCAAGCATGAGGTCCCCAAGTTCGATCCCCGGCAGCACATGTGCCAGAGTGATGTCTGGTTCTTTCTATCTCCTCCTATCTTTCTCAAAAATAAATAAAAATCTTTTTTTAAAAAAATAATAACTTACAACAATAAAAAAAAAAAAAGGGCAACAAAGGGTAAAATAAGTAAAGTTAAAAAAAAAGAAAACACGGCTTTTTAAATGTCTCCCTACGAAGGGCATGCAGCACCGGGCGGCCTGGCTCACGGGAAGCCAGAGGCATGCGGGGAGACGGGCCCAAGAGCTGCCCGCTCACTGGCGGGAGGGCGGCAGGACCCGGGAGCTGCTCCCGGCCGGGCTCCGACCAGTCGTCTCGGGGGAGGGCGGGGCGCCGCGAGGCAGCGACTCGGGTCACGTGGGCGGCGCGCACGGCTCGCGCCCGTCGGTGCGGCGCGACCCACAAACCTCGCGAGACCACGGGCCCGCCGGCCGCCTCTGACAGCGAGGCCGCGACGTCTCCGCCGGGGGAGCTGAGAGCCGACTCCAGGGGCCCGGGGGCAGGCCGCCACGCCGCCCCGGCTCCTTCCTCAGCTCCCCCACACGGCGCGGACGGAGCGCCCCATCCTGAGCGGCACGCTGCCCGCAGCTTGCTCCTCCGGCTCCTGACACACGACGGGAGGCAGGAAGAGCATCGCAAACACCAGCCAAGGCTCCCGAGCCCCGAACCAAGTCCGACCCCCGCCACGGACACCCCCGGAAGGGACTGGAAGCCCTCACAGACCCCCGCTCTCCCTCTTCCCCCACACTCACCATGTTGCGAGGGAGGGCGCGGCCCCGGCTCACGTCACTTGTAGGCCTCAAGCGAGGCCGACCTTGACGGGAACTGAAGACTCGCGCTAACTGCAACGACCGCTTTCCTGTCGGACCGATAAACAGAAAGGACCGGAAGTGACCCGAGCTGGTAGTGGGCGGGCAGGAAATGCAGGCACGCTCCCTCGGGACGCCTCTACGTCCCCGCTAGTGGTTGGGGCGGTGGGCGAAACCACGCCTGCGCAGCAGGAAGGGGCGGGGCTGACTAAACTGGATTTCTGCCCTGCCGTCTGGGCTCATGCTCTCGCGATAACTGGCGAAGATTCTCTTGCTTATTCTCGGCAACTCGCCTGGGGGTGGCGCCGGCTGCTGTGCTCTCGTTGGCTGTTCTCCCCAGCGTCTCTAATTTGTATGAGAGCAATATGCCTCGTCTTTACCTACTTTTTCTTCGTTATCTTTATGTATTTATTGGATAGACAGCCAGAAATGTGGTCCAGGAGGTGGTGCAGCGAATAGAGCACTGGACTCTCAAGCGTGAGGTCCTGAGTTCAATTCCCTGCAGCTTAAGTACCAGAGTGATGTATAATTCTTGCTCATAAATTTAAAATAAAAAAGGGGCAGCCAGAAATTGAGGAAGGGGTAGAGACACTTGCAGCCGTTTCACTCGCAGTTTTCCTCCTGCAAGCGGGGACTGGGGTCTCGAACCCTGGTCCTTATGCACTGTAATGTGTGTGCTCAACCACAGCCTGCCCCCTTACCTACTGGTTTCGAACCCTGTGTAAACTGATCGCTCACCACCAAGCGAGGCTTTGGGGTTTGCTCTTCGGCTCTGCTTGAGTGAGGATGTTTGCAGCTGGTGGGCGAGTCCCTCCCCCTGGAGTTGGCTGACTGGCTCCCTTGTCTCCATCTCAGTTGTCAATTACGTGGGTTTTTAAAGATTTTATTAATGAGAAATTATAGGAGAGAAAACCAAACACCATTCTGGTACATGTGCTGCCAGGGATTGAACTCAGGACCTCATGCCTCAAAAGTCCAATGCCTTATCCACTGCACCACCTCCCTGACCACGGTCTTAACCATAGCGCGGTCTAGCAGACTGGCCCAGTGCTTGAAGTCCTCCCACTGGTGAAAAACTGAAGGCTTGTCTAAGGAGTAAGACTTATGTTCATGGTCCGGGAGGTGGCGCAGTGGATAAAGGATCAGACTCTCAAGCATAAGGTCCCGAGTTAAATCCCAGCAGCACATGTACCAGAATAATTTCTCCTCCAATCTTCTTCTAGCGTTTGCCCTTCTTCCGTAGCCAGTCAACAGCGTCAGGTCTCCTCCAATGTTTAATAAAATTAAAAAAAAAAAATTCAGGGCCAGGTGGTGATGCACCTGGTTAAGCGCACGTTAGCAAGTGCACAAGGACCCAGGTTCAAGCCCATGGTCCCTACCTGTAGGGGGAATGCTTCTCATGTAGTGAAGCAGGGCTGCAGGTCTCTACCTCTCCGTCTCCTGACTCATCTCTACTCAATAGTAAAAAAAAAAAAAATTCTTGGATGCTTAAAAAGTGGTATGTACGACCAGAGGTAACGTATTGGAGGGCACTTGATCCCCACTAATGGACATGCCAGTGTTATGTTTTTATCCAGAGCACTGCTTAGCTCTGGCTTATGATGTTGCAGGGAATTGAACCTGGGACTTTGAAGCCTCCGAAGGCTGTGGTGTGGCGTAACTTTTAGCTGCACAGGTGACAGTAGCTAGAACTTTAGACTTATTTTTTACATATGCTGGTGATGCTGATCCTCTCATGTCAATAAAACTTTTGCAGTCTGGGCTCTTCTGCAGTTTTCTACTACTACACCTCCTTGCATTTCACAGCTGACCATCTGTTGCCTTGCAAAGGCTTTACAGCTAGTGGCCATACCCTGCAAGTGTTGCAGAACTGGTTGAACCAGGTCTACTTCAGAGCAACACAACAAAGTATTCCTCTTCAGTGGCACGCAACCTGGAAGCACTGAGAAGTACGTGTCTGAACACAGGCAATTCAATTCAGAAATCAGCATGCACCTACTTGGTATCATCGGGGTATTTTGAGTACGGGAATATGAGTGCATTCACTGTGAGGGAAATGCCAGCAGTCCTAGACCCAAGAAAAATAAAAAATAGACAAAAACAATTTCAACAGAAATCCTATGTCAGCAGTCCATGAAGTGGTGGTTAGAGCATCGACTCTCAAGCATTAAGATCCCCAGTTCTCAATCCCCAACAGCACATGTACCAGAGTGATGTCTGGTGCTCTATTAATAAAGTCTTAAACAACAACAACAAAAAAACAAACACATTATCAGAAAGCCCAGGATGATCTGTATGCTAGTCACAAAGATGTCTGCACCACATGGGAACAGCAAGCAAAATCACTTTGGTTTTGAAATTGTGGAATAGTGCACTTTGGTGTTTCTCCTTCACTAAAAATTAGATTGGGGAGGTGGTTCATCAGTAATGCACACATTGTCAGACCTTTTTTTGTTCCTTGGCACTGTATATAAAACTCGGGGGGGGGGGGTTAGCCCCAGCAATAACCCTGGAGGCAAAAAAAACCAAAATCACCTTGCAGGGGTAATAGCAAGACCAAATTTTATCACTGGAGTGCTTTCACTTTCCTCTATCTTCAACTCGCTGCATGAAAAATCCTTGCTTGACCTTTTTGATAAGCCAGCTTGCTAAATGGGAACCATAGCAAACTGTACAAGGAGGCCCTATCTCCTAGACAGCAAAAGATGCTTACACCCAAATCCACCTCATTTGGCAAAATCATCCACTTATGGGAGGAAATGATTCCCAAAACTTCAGGTTGCAACATAAAGGTAATGAGCATAAGTGGCCATGTTGCATAGGATTCCAAAAAATGTGTAAATAAAAAGGCTGCTGGGTACTTATGCAGCAATGATTTTTTTTTTTTTGAAAAACGAAGTTGTTTTCCTCAACTTAACTTGGAGGAAATTAACCTCATGTGGATGGATATTCCCCAGCCCCAATCTTTAGTCATATTCAAAAGGAAATTCCCTAGGAAAGCCCTTATGTTGATTTCATACTCAAACTTACACTGAATCAGACTGACTAGCCTCTAGGTGGACAGTGAAAAGCTCACAACACACCCAGAGTGAAGAACGACATGGCCATATGAAGGAGTAACAAGGATAGGAAGAAGACAAAGGATACAACATTGGATGGGAAAGATAACTTGAGAAAGTAAAACCTATGCTTCTCTTTATCAGCGATCTCTTCAATATTAAAATCAGGACAAAAAGAAAAGTCCAAATGTCCAGCTTTCGGTCCTCCACATTCCCCTCTTTAATATGGCATTTTGCACTATGTACAGTAATGAAAATTTCAAACAAGAAAGAACTTTAGTCAAATTCCCCTTCCTCCTCCAGCTTTATTGGATAGTTTAAAATTACACTGCTATTTTCTAGGACTTCCGTTGCTTTTTTCCATCTGACTTTAAAAACTGATTACAGCAAATGAAACACAGTTGTCTAAGTGATATAGTATACAAAAATAACATCTTGATTTCTGTGAAAATGCATCTCAGCAATTCCTGAATAACTCCAAATTATGCTAACTCTGAGCATAGATGTTTACTCTGGGTTTTAGATTTAGTCTTTGAAAAAAAATGTGTTCGAAACTTTTGCTATCACCATCTGTATATCCAGCATCAGTGCTAGGATGGAGATGTTTCTGTTTGGCTTTAATTCCATTTTTTCTCAGACAGCCATTAACTTGTTTGCTTTTTTATTTTGTTTACTCCCACTCAACTGTATGTTCTATGTACGGCCTGATACAGATGTTACTTGATGTCATTTAGTAGCTACTGAGGTCAGATAATCCAAGGCCATCATTATGCTAAAATTAAAGTTACTTACGGAAGCTCATAGACACTTCCAGAATTGGTTTTACCTCCTACATGGGAACATATTCAAGAAACCCCAATCGGGCTTACTGATCTGATTTAACTCTTCCCATTTATCAGTCCCTATTCACCAGTGGCGCGGAAAGGGGGTTCTTTAACAAAGCATTATACATAACACCTCTACCAAACTAAACATAAACTTTTTTTTTTGTAGTTAAATGCAGAAAATCGATTTTTTTTTTTCCACCCCTTTCCTCCTTTTACACGGCAAGTAAAGCTCACTGGCCTGGGAGTAGCCTCTATCTGCCAATCTTTGGCCAGTGAAGAGGATTCAGAGAAAATAATACAACCATCAATCAGAAAAAGGAGGGGCGACAAAGGAAAATAATTAAGCTGTGGCCTCAATCGTGCATTCCCGTGCAAGATGCCCTGACTCGCCACAGCGGTAACAGTTGACTTCACTTGTCTTGCTGCAGTTGATGGCTACATGACCAGTTTCGCCACACCTAAAATGAAATAAAAGCGGTTAAACACCCAACTGTTTGCTAAAGCCACATCGTAGAACGAAAAAAATTAACAGTATAGTATGTTTTATCTAACCCTGAACTAAAAGTACCTGGAAGAATTTATGTGACAAAGATTCTTATAAGCAGCCCAAGCACAAACATTTTCACCAAAACAAACCAGTCAATGTTGGTTAAGATGTCCTGTCTTGGGGTCGGAGAGAGAGCTGAAGTGATAGGACATTCACCATGAGCTAGGTCTGACCCCCAACACTACATGGGCACTAAAGAAAGCTCTGGCACTGTGGTCTCTCCCTCTAAGTCAACTTCCGCTGTGTCCCATTTTTAAAAAATTAGACACTTCCCATTTATAGTTAGTGCATCTTTAGAAGGCTCTCTGCAATGAACTTTCCCCCAGCAACATTCTACCAGCTTACCTATAGCACTTCACTTTGGTGCAGTCTTTTTGAATGTGTCCAAACTCTCCACAAGAATAGCACTTCTGCTCATCCGCATGGTCACAGTCACGAGCCAGATGGCCTGGTTTGCCACAGTTGTAGCAGCACTGCTCTCGCTCTCTCTTGGGCTCCTTGCAGTCCTTGGCAATGTGGCCACCTCTACCGCAGTTATAGCAGGCTTCAACAATAAGGAAAAGAAGCAGACCAAGACTATAAAACCTTTATAAAGTGCTGCTATGAGTTAAAGCACACAGTAGTGGCCTTGGAGGTGGTGCAGTTCAACCCTCACACCGCTTGTGTCAGGCTGATGCTCTGGTTCTCTCTGCTCTTTCATTAATGAGTCTTATGACCAGGTGCTGGGTGGCATGCCTGGTAGAGCTCGTGTTACAATGTGCTGTGCGAAGACTCAAGTTCAAGCAATGGCGAACCAGAGCTTCCGGAACCGCCTTCCCAGTCCATTTCTTTCTGCTTGTCTATCAAAAATTTAGCATAAAGCACAAAGCTCCAAACTGAAGAGTTTATTTTCTAATGTTAGATGCAGTAATGCACGTTCACCGCCCCACATTCTAAAGGGATCTGAAAAGTATTTAATATTTACCATCCTCCTGAAGATCACAATCCTTGGCAAGATGACCAGACTCACCACAGCGATAACAGATGTCTGGAAGAGACGAGGAAACAAACTGGAAACCTATTTTGAGTAGAAACAAAGAATTAGGCTAATTAGATCAGTCTTCATACTAATGAATATCTAGGTACATCAAAAACTTTCCGCGACAGAAATACCTCTATCCGAGGTAAAACCACCTCTGCCACGGCTTCTCATTCCACGACCACGGCCTCCACCAGTGGGGCACTCGCGGGCCCAGTGGCCAGATCGTCCACACTTGAAACACTCGTTGCTGCTCATGGCTGCAGTTAGATCTTCAAAACATAAAAAACGACAGTGTTATGCCATCTGAATAGCTTTCCCATCTTTAAATACATTTTTATAATTACGAGGATGAGGGGTATCCAGCCAACATAACGGCTAGAGAATCAAACTATGTTCTCAGGCACTTCAATATTATACAATTACAGCGTATGGAAACTTAAAAATGTAATTTTTCCACATAATTTTTATTCTTCACACCTGCTAAGACTTGTCCTGCAGATTGATTCATCATCACCAAAGCTTCACTGTTCTGAAACAACACAGCACTGAAGGTTCCCTCCCCCAGAGCAACAGGGCTCAGACCTGGGTCAAACACTTCAAGTGTCTCTCCTCCCCCATCTTCCATCAGTAGGGGAAAAAAATGAAAAGCATTGGTGGTCCTGGAGGTGGCAGTGGATAAAGCATTAGACTTTCAAGCATGAGGTATCTTTGGTAGCACATGCAGTACAGTGATGTCCGGTTCTTTCTCTCCTTTATCATAAATAAGTAAAATATTGTATAACTATGTGCTTTTACTGGGAGCACTTCTCAACTATGCTTAATGGTGGTTGGGATCAATCCTGGGACTTTGGAGCCTCAGGCATGAAGAATCCTTTGCATAACTATTATGCAGTCTCCCCCCCTAACCAAGTGTTTGATGTGGCTGGGGGGGTGGACAGCATAATGGTTATGCTAACTGACTCAAGCCTGAGGCTCTGAAATCCCAAATTCAACACTTTACAAGCCAGGGCTAAACACTGCTCCACTTTAAAAAAAAAAAAGTTTTACATTTATTTATCCACAAACCTTACTGTCATATAATTGTTTGCTGAAATAAAGGTTCGGAAATACTAACTAGATCTTAAATGGAAAAGAAATATTGGGCAGAGATAGCATAATGGTTATGCAGAGACTCCTGCCTGAGGCTCCAAAAAAGTCCCAGGTTCAACCCCACACTGCCACCACCATAAACCAGAGCTGAATAGTGCTCTGGTGTTTCTCTGCATGTCTCTCTCTCTCAAAAAAAAAAGAAGAAATGAACTATTTCATTAATATCACCCTATCATTAGAAGGGAATATTTAAGAGGCACCCCCCCATGTCACAATTCTGGTAGACTGGAGCTTATATATGAAAGGTGAAGCTGTACTCCAGGCTTATATTACCGCAGACTTTTTTTTTTTCATTTTTAAAGGACAGCCAACCACCTATACTTTCACCCAGATAAATTTCTCATTATATTTAACCAACATAGAGTCCCGCTATGTTTTCAAAATGCCCACTCCCTTTTGGACAAAAGTAGTTAAAAGATCTTTACAGAATTCCAGGGCACTCCTTAGTAAAGTCCTTAAACAAGAGACAGAGCTTCCTGGGAACGCTCTTGGCTGGAATTTGGCTGTATCACCTTGGTCATGGGTTATGTCCACCTGTCACATCTTTTCCAACCTTCAAGGGCCCAGTTCAGATGCCAACTCTATAGAAGAATCTGACCAAATCTCCCAAACCAGAATTCTTCCTATTAAGACCCAGAATGTGGGTGGAGGGTAGATAGCATAATGGTTATGCAAACAGACTCTCATGCCTGAGGCTTCAAAGTCCCAGGTTCAATCCCTGACACCACCATAAGCCAGAGGTGAACAGTGCTCTGGTAAAAAAAAAAAAAAAAAAAAAACCTACAACTATTGTATTTACTGTTGAATGTAAAACATTAATTCCCCAATAAAGAATTAAAAAAACGTTTTTTTTAATGTTTGATGACACTAACATATTGCTTTTTATCATTCATTGATGGCAAAAACCAAGTGATTCATCAATGAGTCACAACCACCCACATGTTCTCTTAGTAGCAGTTGTAAAAAATTCAGCATTTGACTGCTTTTAGGGAAGGGGCTAGGAGGGGTAATTGTTGAATGAAAGTGTCACATGCACAAAACTAATCCAGACCAGTCAGGGCCTAAGGTGCTGTTATTCCAAGTTACTTACTGAATGACCAGGGAAGAGGCCTGGTGGTAGAGTGCAGGACCTACATGCGCCGGGTTTGATCCCTGGCCTCTCTGATAAAACAATCATTAAAGAAAGAAACGCAGTGGTGGTGGACCTCAGCTAGTTAAGCACCAGCCTCGCAATCCACCAGACACAAGCCAGAGCTGAGCAATGCTCTAGGCCAGTAAAGACAAATATACACAGCAACAATCAAGTTAGAGGGGGAAGTATGATAGGAATCCAAGTCTTCTGTCCCCCCAACAATCATATGCTCCTATCTGGTGCACCTCTATTGACTTGTTTCCTCCAGGCCTGTGGCTATCCCTGATTTATTTGCACTGTTGATTTAAATGCAACCAGATGATAGATTTTGTGCCCGGAAAGGGACTCACTCATGCTTCATTAGTGTCCGTACACAGTAAAAAGTTACATTGCATTCTGGTTGGAATAATGGATAACTCCAACAGTGGGGAAAATTCTGTGTTCTTATCCTGGTTCGTGCCTTTTTACTGCATAACCTTGGTTACTCACACCCTTGTCTGTGGGCCCTGATAACCATGAAAGGTTTTAATTAAGAACTAAGTATCTATGAGTCAAATAGTCAATAAACCTACTATAATGTTTAGAGCCCCGATGCATCCTTATGCCTATTTTACTGATGAGGAAACTGAAGATCTAAGACCAGTCAGTGACTTGCCAAAAAACCACATGACTAGAAAGTTCTAGAATAAGGCTTTTCAAGGGCATAATGCTACTGTTAAAGTATACAAAAACTCACTCCCTGCTTCAAAAATATTACAGCCGGGCTGAGGAGACAGCATAATGGTTGTGCCAAGACTCTCATGATGCCTGAGGCTCCAAGGTCCCAGGTTCAAGCCCCAGAATCACCATAAGGCAGAGCTGAGCAGTGCTCTAGTCTATTTTCAATATCTCTCTCATAAAAATATTAATTTCCCAGACTCAAGAAGTGTGAGAAGTTTTACTATAATTACTAAATACTACTATGAGAGCAAATGATCATATAAAGCACTGTTAATTCAGTTTTTAATTTAAAAGTATTTGTTCCGAACTTCTCTTTAGTTAAATAAAAATAACTATATTCCTAACCTCCAAGCAAGACTTTAACCTCCAAGCAAGACTTTGCGAGTCGCCAAACCCAAAAGACTGGCACCTGGTTCACTAGTTAATACCCTCCCCCCTTGAGTTAGTCATTCCAGGTGGTCACAAATTATCCCTGATCAATAGGATTGAATTCTGGTGACCAGAGATTCATTTACTATTCCAGGGTTTTTTTTTTCCCCGCCGACATAAAAATGGTGCAGTGTCCGGGACTCTCGGGCCTTTACCGCAGCAGCGCTGGACACTGCCAGGAACACTTCTATTCAGCGAGACTACGGAAAAGGAAAAAGCGTTCCACACAGCAGGCTGGGATGCCTTGGCATCATTCATCTGGCTCTCCATTTACTGTCAGGAGGCTAAGAGGAAAGAAGCCAACTTTTTAACTCGCACAAAAAAGTAGAGCTAACCCCAGTGATCAAACATCTAGCCAGTAACTAATTCTTCCCATTCACTGCGGTTCTACTGTTCTAAAACACAAACTTTGCTACTTTACCACCACTCTGCTACTCATACCACCTATTTCATGACTTTTGAGATAAAAAAAGGTCATAAAGCTGTATCAGAAACCCCACTGTAATACCTCAAAGACACCCTTCTGCGCCCGATGCAGCTCTCTAGTGCTAATATGTCGTCTCCAGATTTGAATCTAAGCACTCGTGAGACTACCCACTTGTCTGTAACCCGCCGCTGCTGCTGCTGGTGACCAGTGTGGAAAGGAATGCAGGCCTCTGGTTGCCAACCAAGTTTCCAGCGTGACATAAGTAGCTGAGTGCACAATCACATACTGTTAGCTGCAAACTGTCGTCAGGAGCTGTCACTGGGGCGGGGGGCTCCTTGACTCGGCCCTCGGAGGCAAGAATCCGACTCAACGAGCTAACAGCGGCCTGAAGCCAAGTCGGCGGCATTTCTTCGGTGTCTGCGTGAGCCGCCAGCAGCCTAGCACTTAACGCCGGCGAGGGAGCCGTTTCTCTCCGCTGACGACCGCATGTGAAAAGGCTGCTTTGCAGGGGGAGAAATACCCCAAGAGGGAGCAATCTTCTCCCACTCATCTTTATAAAACTCTCAAAGCCTTCAAGTTACTTCATTTAAAGTTAACTTGCCGGTGCGGGAAGTTTCCAAAAATGGGTCAAAAGGAAATGTGGAAAGCCTTTTTCTTAAAAAAAAAAAAACAAAAAAAAAAAAAAAAAAACACAACTTGCGTCAGAGGGTGAGATAAGCAGGAGGTGAGAGAATCCTCCTTCACCTGTTTTTTAAAAAAAAAAAAAAATCGGATCCAGTCTCACGGTCGCCGGAAACCCGCCCCTCAGAGACCCGGGCCCGGACATGCGGTCGGCGGGCGGCCGGGAGAGGCGGCCTAACCCCCCCGCCATGTTGCTCTGCCGGCGGAGGCGCAGCCGCTCACCGACCCAACAAGCGCTGCCAAGGGCCGCGGCCGCTGCGACTCCGGAGCGCTGCCGCCGGGTTTTTTTTTTTTTTCTTTTTCTTTTCTCTTTTCTCGGCTCCCCGAACTTAAAGAAGCAGCGCGGGCTCTGGGAGAGCGGCCCTCTCCGCGCCGCCACCGCCACCGCCGCCGCCGCCCCGTCAGCCGAGTAACTTGAGGGCGTTTGAATGACGACAAAAAGCCCAAGAGTCGGGGCGCCGTCCGGGCCGGGGGCCTCGGCCCCGCTCCCCCAGACGCAAGGCCGCCGCCTCGAGCCCTTTCTGAAGCGAGCGCGGCCCCTCTCCCCGCACGTGGCCCGCCCGCGCCCGGCCCCCGGCCCCGCCGCCCCCACAAGTTCCCGCCGCCCGGGGCCTCGGTCCCAAGGGCGCAGGGGCTGGGCCTCGTCCTCAGGGAGGCCGCGGCCTGGCTCCGGCTGAGGCGCCGGCTGAGGCTCCGGCTGAGGCCCCGCGGCGGCGGCTCGGCTCCCCCCGGCACGACGGCCGCAGGCCCGGCCCCCGGAGGCGAGGGCGACCGGGGCGGACTCCCGGGAGGGCTTCCCGCCTGACGCAGCGGCCGAGCAGGCCGGAAGGCGGCCGCCATCACCGCCCCAGCGCTCCCTGCCCTCCGCGCCCGACTCGGCCGAGCCCGGTGAGTCACCTCCACCACCCACTCCCCGGCCCCGGCCCTCACCTCCGGCGTCTGAGCGGGCCCGCGACGGCGGCGACTCGGACGCAAAGGCCGAAGAAGGCGGCTCGTCAGGCAGCGGCTGTTTCTCTTCAGGGTCCCTGCCTGCGCCACACGCGGGTCTGCACACGGCCCCTCACACGCCGCTGCGCACGACTCGCCTCCGCCTCGCCCACGCGGCCAATCGGCGCGAGGCGCGCAACCGTCCAATCAGAGCCGCCCGCGGAGGAGGACCGGCCCTCCCCCGCGCGCCGCCGCCTCTCCCGCCATGCCGCGCGCGAGGCCTTTCCCGCCGGGCGCTGAGGCCCGGCCCTCGCGGGCCCTGCTCGGTCGTCCCGGGCCGGCGGTGCGCGGGGTCGGGGGAGGCTGCGGCGCGGGAAGCCCCGGGAACGGAGCCCGGACCCGACTCCCGGGGCCCGACCGGAGCGCAGAGCCCACGCTGGGGGGAGCGGGGCGTCTGCACACTGGGGCCTCGGCGCGGACGGCACCTTGTGCTAGAGAGAGGGTTTCCTTCCTTTCTTTCTTTTTTAAAGCTATTTTTATTTATCTTCATGAGAAAGAGTAGCTACGGAGGGAAAGATACTGAGAGAGAGAGAGAGAGACCAGAACACTGCTCAGTTCTGGCCTACCTGTTGTGGCGCTGGGGATTGAACCTGGGACCTCAGGGCCTCAGGCTTGAAAGGCTTTTGCGGAGCCATTATGCTGTCTCCCCAGCCCGAGAGACGGTTTTCATAGTCCCAGGTGCGCTGTCAAGATGAAGCCAATTTGGGTTCTGTGTGGACTAAAATACTCGGGAAGTCTCGGCCCCATTTTTGGTTCAGTTTCTACGATGGGAGAGTCAATTGACAAATTTTTACAATGAAAAATGCAGTTTTTAAATGGGAGAGCCCAGGGATGGGATATGGAAGTGGTGTGGAATTGTGCGCCTCTTTTTTTTTTTTTTTTTTTTTAACCGGAACACGGCTCAGCTCTGGTTTATGGTGGTGCAGGGGATTGAACCTGGGACATTGGAGCCCCAGGCATCAGTCTCTTTGCACAACCATTATGCTATCTACCCCTGCCCAATTGTGCTTCTCCTTCCCTAGGGTATTGCCGATATTTTTTATTTTATAAATAAAAAAAGAAATGGGAGAGTCCTGGAAGAGGAGATGGAGCAGTGGTAGGGCACAGGACTTGCATGGGAGAGGTCCCAGGCTCTGTCCAGCTCATCAGGTATATGGCAGAGCAGAGTGGTGTTCTGGTCTAAACAAAACTAAAAGGAAGCCCTGAGATCACTATAAGCTTGTAGTAAGCTCCATAAGCTTATTACTCTGTTGGCTAATATGTATATATTACATAGAGTATATTCGCTTACTGACTAGCCTTTGAGGTCAAGTGCACGAATCTGTTAAGGTGTTAAAACTGGAGTGAAGCAGCATGAGAAGTGGCACAGTGGTTATACCCTTGGACTCTGAAGCTTGAAGTCTCAAATTCAATCCTGAGCATGGCATGTACCAGAGGGATATTCCGGTTCTTTCTCACTGTCTCTCATAAATAAATCTTTAACAATAATAGGGTGGGGAGATAGCATAATGGTTATGCCTAACTCACAGGTCCAATCCCCTACACTACCATAAGCCAGAGCAGTGCTCTGGTAAAATAAATGAGCAAGCAAGGGGCCAGGTGCTGGTGCAGCAAAGCACAAGGACCGGCATAAGGATCCCAGTTCGAGCCCCCGGCTCTCCACCTGCAGGGGGGGTCACTTCACAACTGGTGAAGCAGGTCTGCAGGTGTCTGTCTTCTTCTCCCCCTCTCTGTCTTCCCTCCTCTCTCCATTTCTCTGTCCTATCCAGCAACAGCAGCAATAACCACAAAGGCAGCAAAATGGGAAACATGGCCGCCAGGAGCAGTGGATTCCTAGTGCAGGTACTAAGCCCGGCAATAACCCTGGAGGCAAAAGTGGGTGGGGGGAGAGAAATAATAAATAATAACAAAACTGAGGGGTGGGGATACAGCATGATGGGTATGCAAAGGCCTTTTCATGCCTGAAGCTGTGAAGTCCCAGATTCAATCCCCAGACCCCCAGCACCACCATAAGCTGGAGCTAAGCAGTGTTCTGATCTCTATCTTTACTTTTCTCTAAAATAAGCAAATTTATTTTTTAAAGATTTTATGTATTTATTAATGAGAAAGGAGAGAGAGAAAGAATCAGACATCACTCTGGCACATGTGCTGTCAGGGGTTGAACTCTGGACCTCATTGAGAGTACAGTGCTTTTACCCACTGTGCCACCTCCCAGACCACAGTACACTTATTTTATAAATGTTTTTTCAAACATTTATTTTCATTTTATTTATTTCAGCAGAGCACTGTTCAGCTCTGGTTTATGGTGGTACTGGAGACTGAACCTGGGACTACCCATACCTTTAAATAAAAATAATAAATGGCATGTGGTGCAAAGCGCAAGGGCCAGCGTAAGGATCTTGGTTCAAATCCCCTGCTCCCCACATGCAGGAGAGTCGCTTCAGACGGTGAAGCAGTTCTGCAGTGTCTGTCTTTCTCTTCCCCTCCTCTCTCCATTTCTCTCTGTGCTATCCAACAACAATGATGACAAGAATAACTATAACAACAACAACAAAAAGATACACAGCCTGACCTAAGAGGTCTGCTGTGAATTTATTAAAAAAAAAAAAAACAGTGTAAGGATCCCGGTTCGAGCCCCCGGCTCCCCACCTGCAGGGGAGTCGCTTCACAGGCAGTGAAGCAGGTCTGCAGGTGTCTGTCTTTCTCTCCCCTTCTCTGTCTTCCCCTCCTCTCTCCATTTCTCTCTGTCCTATCTAACAACGAATTGCGTCAACAAGGGCAATAATAATAACCACAACGAAGCTACAACAAGGGCAACAAAAGGGGAAAAAAAAAATGGCCTCCAGGAGCGGTGGATTCATGGTGCAGGCACCGAGCCCAGCAATAACCCTGGAGGAGGAAAAATAAAAAATAAAAAAAAAAAGAAAGAAAGAAAAAAAAGAAATAACAATAAATGGTCCAGGAGGTGGCACAGTAGATAAAGCACTGGACTCTCAAGCAAGAGGTCCTGAGTTCAATCCCCAGCAGCACATGTACCAGAGTGATGTCTGGTTCTTTCTCTCCTATCTTTCTCATAATTAAATTAAAAAATCTTAAAAAAAAAAAAAAAAAAGATAAATGAATAAATAATTTTTTAAAAAACTGGTGTCAGGAGTTCTTGTGTGTAGCACTGGTTCTGGCAGTTGTTATGTAGACTTGAGACAGTCCTCTCCCTTCATCTCATTTGAATCTTTCCAGATCCAAGGTTGTAGGAGTTTTGAAGTCACCTTTGTGAAAGGGTAGTGGAGTGGTTAAGAGGTGTTGAGGCATTACACCTTGATTTAAGTCACCAGTATTTACTTAGTCATTGCAAAGCATTTAGCGGATGTGCTCAGTTTACACTAAGTGAATTTAGGATAGCAGCTGAGGGCCACGGAGATAGCATAATTCTAATGCAAAAGACTTTCATACTTGAGACTCTTAAGGTTCCAGTTCAGTCCCCAGCACCACCATAAACCAGAGCTGAGCTGAGTAGTGCACTGGTGTGTGTGTGTGTGTGTGTGTGTGTGTGTGTGTGTGTCTTTCTCTCTCATTAAAGTAAAATCACTTTAACAAAGAAGCCAGATGGTAGCACTACAAGTTAAACATCCATGGTGGAAGCTCAAGGACCGGACCAGTGTTAGGATCCCAGTTCGAGCCCCCAGCTCCACACCTGCAGGGGGGATTAATGGTTTACAGTCAATAGTAAAAGACAGTATTTTCTACATGTGTAATATTTCTCAGTTTTTCACATAGCAATTTAACCCTCTCTAGGCTTTCCTCTTGCCATCCAGCACCTGAACCCTCCCCCATCCCACCCCAGAGCCTTTTACTTTGGTGCACTACACCAATCTTTTATTTTATTTGATGAAATTTAGAGGGGAGAGGGAGACAAAGGAGGAGACAGAAAGACAGACACCTTCCCCACCTGCAGGGGAGTCCCTTCACAGGCGGTGAAGCAGGTCTGCAGGTGTCTATCTTTCTCTCCTCCTCTCTGTCTTCCCCTCCTCTCTCCATTTCTCTCTGTCCTATCCAACAACGACAACAACAGTAATAACTACAACAATAAAACAACAAGGGCAACAAAAGGGAATAAATAAATAAAATATATATTTTTTAAAAAAAGAAAGACAGACACCTGTAGAACTGCTTCATCACTTGTAAAGCATTGTTCCTGCAGTTGGGGAGCATGGATTTGAACCTGGATCCTTGTGCTTGGTAATGGTGTGCCACTGCCCAGCCCCCAAAATAATATCTAAAAATTTTTTTTAATTTAATTTAATTTTATTTTTTAAAATATTTATTTATGAGAAAGCTAGGAAGAGAGAGAAAGAACCAGACGTCACTCTGGCACATGTGCTGCCAGGGATCAAACTCAGGACCTCATGCTTGAGAGTCAAAGCTTTTTCACTACACCACCACAAAGACCAGAGCACTACTCAGCTCTGGCTTATGGTGGTGATGGGAGATAGGGTTTGAACCTGGAACTTGGGAGCCTCAGGCATAACAACCTCTTTGCATAACCATTATGCTATTATTTTAAATACTAGGAGCATGTGGTTCGATCTTTAATAAGTGGGTCTATATGGAGTAGCAAGCATTTATGTAGCACTGCGGTTGAAATGCTAAACTAAAATCAAGTTCAAAAATATTTTATGATTCTTGTCATTATTAGAGATGTGCCCAGCTTGGACTTGCATTAGACTGACTCACTCTTAGAACTTAGGAAATCACTACTGAAGTGTCAGCAATTACCACACTCTTCCTTACCACAAGACATTACAAAGATTAATCAGTTAGGGAGAGGAAATCTATAAAACTATATAAGCTCCTTGGTAATAAAAGTATAGAAATACAAAGTGCTATTTATAATTTATTTATTTTAATAATAATGCTGTTTTTTTATAATTTATTTATTCATGAGAAAGATAGGAGAAGTGGAGAAGAGAAAGAACCAGATATCACTCTGGTGCATGTGCTACCGGGGATTGAACTCAGGACCTCATGGTTGAGAATCGAGTGTTTTAACCACTGTGCCACCTCCCAGGCCACTATTTTTTTTTTTAACCAGCGCTCTGCTCAGCTCTGGTTTATGGTGGTTTGGGAGATTGAACCTGGGACTTGGGAGCCTCAGGCATGAAAGTCTCTTTGCATAACCATTATGCTCTCTCCTCTGCCCTTAAATGCATTTATTTAAAAAATAATTATAATTAAAGAAACATAGCCAGGGAGAGTCACAGCTGTAGTGCACAGGACTTGTATGTGAGATGTCCCAGGTTTCATGCCCAACACCACCACTAATCAGAGTCAAAAAATAAAAAAATGAAATAAGGAGTCGGGCGGTAGCACAATAGGTTAAGTGCACGTGGCACGAAGCACAAGGACCAGTGGAAGGATCCTGGTTCGAGCCCCCGGCTCCCCACCTGCAGGGGAGTCGTTTCACAGGTGGTAAAGCAGGTCTGCAGGTGTCTGTCTTTCTCTCCCCCTCTCTGTCTTCCCCTCCTCTCTCCATTTCTCTCTGTCCTATCCAACAACAGCAATAACAACAATAACTACAACAATAAAAAAAAAAAAAAAAACAAGGACAAGAAAAGGGAAAACAAATAAATATTAAAAAAGAAAAGAAATAAGACATAATACAGTTTGCATCTTGGCTCTGGGAATAGGAACATCTACTAGTTCTTCTTTCCCTGCACCCAGCTTTCTGCAGGGGTACTTTTGATAGTCAGACTGATATTGTGCCTTCTCTGACCATGTCCAGAAGAGATCTACAATGGAATTTAACCACAGTAACCCTTGTTGCCCGCATTGCCACTGGGTATGACTATTTCCCTAGAGATGTTTGAAAATCAGAAAGGCAGTTTAATGCTCTTGGGGGGGGGGGGTGAGGAATAGGCTCCCCTGTCCCTTCCCTGGAAATGTGTTGTTTCCCACCCACCCCCACCCCACTTCCCACCCAGCCTTCAGTCTCCCCCAGGCATTATGCTCATTATTGCATGAGGCTAAAGGTGAGTAATTATGTGACCCAGGCCTTGCCCTTGAAGCTCTTGCAGGATGAAGAGGCCAGAAGGAATTATTAATTGCCCTGAGAAAGGATCAGCTAAAATGCTGTGACTCAGCATGATTCAGGACTCCTTCAATCTCCTAGTTGAACAGCAATACCTGCCAATTCTTTAATTTCCGCTAAAATGCCCAACTGTACAGGACATGCTTTAAAGGGGGCTGTCTAACTATAATGAGAGTGAATATATATCCTTCCAAGCCCTTCCATGTCTTATTTTTTTCTGCCAGCAAAGAAGTAGTCTCTGTGACTTTCCTTGGAACGTTTATAACTAGGGTTAAAATATAGGAAACTCGGGTTAAGCGCAGGTGGCGCAAAGCACAAGGACCGGCAGAAGGATCCCGGTTCGAACCCCGGCTCCCCACCTGCAGGGGAGTCGCTTCACAGGCGGTGAAGCAGGTCTGCAGGTGTCTATCTTTCTCTCCCCCTCTCTGTCTTCCCCTCCTCTCTCCATTTCTCTCTGTCCTATCGAACAACGACAACAACAATAATAACTACAACAATAAAACAACAAGGGCAACAAAAGGGAATAAATAAATAAAATAAATATTAAAAAAAAAAATAGGAAACTGTCTCCAGCCCTCCTCTCTGTTGCTGAATAGAAACATAATCTGCTGAGCTGAATCCTGGAATAGGAATCAGTAATACAAATACAGGGCTATTAGCTAATAACTAATTAAATATATCTGCCAAGTTCCTATAGCAGTGCCCAGATAAAGTGGTTACTACAAAAATGCTATCCATTATTACAGTTTAGTGTTTTTGACTGTTAAGCCATTCTTTATACCTCTTTATGAGATTTCACACCACTCTCATGAGATAAGTACTTTTATTACCCACATGAGGTAATAGGTCCAAAGACTTTAAGTACTTGGCTTAAAGTGAGAGATGCTTCCCACTGGAGCTGCATAATTACTTAAACACAGAACTTCCGTCCTCCCAGTAATTATCAGGACAAAGCCTCCACTTTTCCTTGGAGTCCTAGGAGGGACAGTGTGGGGACGCCAGCTGATGACAAGGACACTATAAAAGGCTGACTAATCATTTGGTGAGTGTTCCACCAGCTGGCTTTCCCTCTCTGTAACCTGGAATTGAAGCTGTCTTTACTTATGCAAACTAACTGGTTAGAGGAAAACTTTCTTTGCAAAATTGTTAAAGTCTCAAAGCAAAAATCCATCACTTCTCAGCCTTTTGACTAAGATCAAGTGTAGTATCAAAGTAAAAAATCCATTCCTCTTCTCCTTAGAAGAAAAGTGGCATTCAGGCAGGGGTAGATAGCATAAAGATTATGCAAAGAGACTCTCATGCCTGAGGCTCCAAACTCCTGGATTCAATCCCCTGCACCACCTTAAGCCAGAGCAGTGCTCTGGTAAAAAAAAAAAAAAAAAAAAAAAAAGAAAACAAACTTAAGAAAAAGAACAGAAAAGAAAAGTGGCATTCATTAAAAGAAAATAATAATAACTTCCCGGGAGTCCGGCAGTAGCACAGCGGTTTAAGCACAAGTGGCCCAAAGCGCAGGGACCAGCATAAGGATCCCGGTTCAAGCCCCTGGCTCCCCACCTGTAGGTGAAGCGGTGAAGTAGGTCTCAAGTGTCTATCTTTCTCTTCCCCTCTCTATCTTCCCCTCTTCCAACAATGACGACATCAATAACAACAATAATAACTACAACAATGGCACCAAAAGGAGATAAATAAATAAATAAATATTTTTAAAAATCTTAAAAAAAAACTTCCCGGGAGTCGGGCTGTAGCGCAGCGGGCTAAGCACAGGTGGCGCAAAGCACAAGGACCGGCATAAGGATCCCGGTTCGAACCCCGGCTCCCCACCTGCAGGGGAGTCGCTTCACAGGCGGTGAAGCAGGTCTGCAGGTGTCTATCTTTCTCTCCTCCTCTCTGTCTTCCCCTCCTCTCTCCATTTCTCTCTGTCCTATCCAACAACGACAACAACAATAATAACTACAACAATAAAACAACAAGGGCAACAACAAAAAAAAGGGAATAAATAAATAAAAAGAAAAAAAAAAGGAAAAAAAAAACTTCCCATCAAGACTATGGGCTGTACAGGAAAAATAACAGTGGTTATACAAAAAGATTATTATTATTATTTTAACCTTCAGCTGTCACTACAAATCCACTGCTCCTGGCAGCTTCCCTCCACCCCCATTTTGTTGGGTAGGACAGAGAGAAATTGAGAAGGGAAAGAGAATTAGAGAAGGAGAGAGAAAGACAGACACCTGCAGAATTGCTTCTCTGCTTGTGAAGTGACCCTCCTGCAGGTGGGAAGCCAGGGCCTCAAACCAGGATCCTGTGTGGGTCCTTATGCTTCATAATATGTGCACTTAACCCAGGGTGCCGCCATACGATCTGCCAGTGTAGCTGATTTTTAAAGGTTAAATTCAAAGTAAACTTCTATATATTGAGCATAAAATCCTATATGATATTTGGGAGAGTACTTCACCTAATCTCTCAGTATTTTGTCTAATCTCTTTATTCATTTTTTAAAAAGATTTTTTTTTAATACAAAGAGAGGGCTGGGCAGTGTCGCACTCAGTTAAACACACGTAATACTATGTGCAAGGACCCGCACAAGGGTCCTGGTTCAAACCGCCCCCCCCCCCACTCCCTGCCTGCAGAAGGGACGCTTCACAAGTGATGAAGCAGGTCTGTCTTTTTTTTTTTTAATTCCCTTTTGTTGCCCTTGTTGTTTTATTGTTGTAGTTAATATTGTTATTGATGACGTTGTTATTGGAAGGACAGAGAGAAATGGAGAGAGGAGGGGAAGATAGAAAGGGGGAGAGATAGACACCTGCAGACCTGCTTCACCGCTTGTGAAGCGACTCCCCTTCAGGTGGGGAGCCGGGGGCTCAAACCGGGATCCTTGGTACTTATTTTTCTACCTCCTATTCCCCTCTCGATTTTTCTCTGTCCTATGAGATAAAAAAAAGGGGGGAGGGTAGTCTGGGGAGAGAGCATAATGGTTCTGCAAAAGACTTTCATGCCCAAAGTTCCAAGATCCCAGGTTCAGTCCCCAAGACCTCCACATAAACCAGAGAAGGGCTGAACAGGCTGAACAGTGCTCAGAGCTCTGGCATATCTCTCTCTCTCTCTCCCTCTCCTCTTTCTCTTTCTCTTTCTTTCCCTCTCTCTCTCTCATTAAAATAAAATAAATAAAATATTTTTTTAAAAGGGAGGGGGATGGCCTCCAGGAGCAGTGGATTTGTAGTGCAGGCACTGAGCCCCAGCTATAAGCCTAGAGGAAAAAAAGAAAGAAAAATACAAAGTGGGTGGGGCAGGAGGTAGCACACCAGATTAGGTGTACACAGTATGAAATGCAAGGACTGTGAATCGCACCAAAGAATACAGATCCAAGAAGGATCCAGAGGACCTAGTGGGGGTTGTACTGTTATATGGGAATCTGGGGAATGTTATGCATGTACAAACTATTGTACTTACTGTTGAAGGTAAAAAACATTAATTCCTCAATAAAAATTTTTAAAAAAGAGGAAAAAAAAAGAAATGCAAGGACTGGCACAAGCATTCTGCTTCAAGCCTCCAGCTCGCCACCTGCAGGAGGGCTGCTTCACAAGTGGTGAAGCGGGTCTGCAGGTGTCTGTCATTATTCTCGCTGAATTTACCTCCTCTCAATTTCTGTCTGCCATATCCAACAACAGTAACAACAAATAAAAAAAGATGGCCTCCAGGATCAGTGGATTCAAGCCCCAGCAGTAATCCTGGAGGCAAAAAGAAAAAAGAAAAATACAAAAAGGCAGAGAGAGTGAATAAAAGAGACACAGCACTGAAGCTTCCTTAAATATGGCGACAGCCAGACTTGAACCTGGTGACACACACGACAAAGCAGCACACTCCATCCAAGTGAGCTACTTCCTCAGTCCTTATTTATCTATTTTAAAAAAAATATTTACATTTATTTTGTTTTACTGAGAAAGAAACTGAAAACAGACCAGAACACTGCTCAGTTCTGGCTTATGGTGGGGCTGGGGATTGAACCTGAGATCTCAGAGACTCAGGCTTTCAGGCATTTGCATAACCATTATGCTATCTCCCCAGCCCCCTTATTTATCTAGTAATATGAAACAGAGAGCAGGAGAGAGAAAACCAGAGCATTCTTGTCAGAGAGAACCATGGCTTAGGTAATGCTGGGGATTGAACTCAAGACCTTCTACCTGAGAATCTAATGCCTTATCTACTTAGTCACCTTTTAGGCCCTTCCCTTCATTTTTTTACTTTTGGAAAAAAAGACTTTATGGGCAGGGGAGATAGCATCATAATTATGTAAACAGACTTTCATACCTGAAGCTCTGAGTTTTCATGTTGCTCATTTATTTGGGCTAAGAAGATTGCATGATGCTGCAAAAAACTTTCATGCCTGAGGCATCAAAGTTCCCAGGTTCAGTTCCCAGCCCCACTGTAAACCAGAGCCGAGCAGTGCTCTGGTAAAAAATAAAAATTGAGGGGGTTGGGCGGTAGTGCCGTGGTTAAGCGCACATGGCATGAAGCACAGAGACTGGCTTAAGGATCCCAGTTCAAGCCTCCAGTTCCCAACCTACAGGGGGTCGCTTCACAAGCGGTGAAGCAGGTCTGGAGGTGTCTGTCTTTCTCTCCCCCTCTCTGTCTTCCCCTCCTCTCTCCATTTCTCTCTGTCCTATCCAACAACAATGACATTAATAACAACAACAATAATAACCACAACAATGATAAAAACAACAAGGGCAACAAAAGGGGGGGAAATGGCCTCCAGGAGAAGTGGATTGGTGGTGCAGGCACTGAGCTCCCCCCAAAAAAATCAAATAAAAATTGAAGAGTAGAGGGAGTCGGGCTGTAGTGCAGCGGGCTAAGCGCAGGTGGCGCAAAGCACAAGGACCGGCATAAAGATCCCGGTTCGAACCCCGGCTCCCCACCTGCAGGGGAGTCGCTTCACAGGCGGTGAAGCAGGTCTGCAGGTGTCTGTCTTTTTCTCCTCCTCTCTGTCTTCCCCTCCTCTCTCCATTTCTCTCTGTCCTATTCAACAACGACAACAACAATAATAACTACAACAATAAAACAATAAGGGCAACAAAAGGGAATAAATAAATAAAATAGATATAAAAAAATTTTTTTTTTAAATTGAAGAGTAGAGAGAGAGGGGAGAGAGGTGGGGGATTGGGCGGTGGTGCAGCGGGTTAAGCACGAAGTGCAAGGACTGGAGTGAGGATTTCGGGGAGTCCTTGGCTCCCCAACTGTAGGGGATCACTTCACAGGTGGTGAAGCAGGTCTGCAGGTGTCTTTCTTCCTATCTTTTCCTCCTCTCTCCATTTCTCTCTGCCGTACCCAACAACAACGACAGCAATAATAACAACAACAATGATAAACAACAAGGGCAACAAAAGGGGGAAAAAAATAGCCTCTAGGAGCAGTGGATTCCTAGTGCAGGCACTGAGTTGCAGAGATAACCCTGGAGGCAAATGAAAAAAAGAGTAGAGAGAGAACCACAACATTGGGCTGGGAAGATAGCATAAGGATCATATGAGAGACTTACATGCTTGAGGAAGCTCTGAGGTCCCAAGTTCAGTCCCTAGCACAACCATAGGCCAGAACTAAGCAGTGCTCTGGTCTCGGTCTGTTTCATTAAAATAAGATATTAAGAAAGAGGGAGGTGAGCTGTGATGCACTTAGCTGAATACACACATGACCATGCACAAAGACCTGTTTCAAGCCCCTGCTCCCTCCTGTAGGAAAGACACTTCACCAGTGCTGAAGCAGTACTACAGTTGTCTTTTTTCTCTCTCTCCATCTCTAACCCCCCTCACACACACTCTCAGTTTCTCTCTGTCCTAGTAATATAGAAAATAAAATAGGTCACTGGGAACAGTGAGTTCCTAGTGCTGGCACCAAGCCCCAGCCGTTAATCCCAGGGCAATTACAAATAAAAAATAAATAAAAATTAAAAAGTGAGAGGGAGAGAGAGAGAGAGAGAACCACAGTCATACTGGCACATGGAATGCTGGGAGCTTTGGGCAGTGAATCACGTATAATTCAGATGTCACTGGTCACCTGCCATCTTACTCTCACAAGTGGCCGTAGCAAACTATACTCCCAGGTGCCAGGTTTCTCAGGTCCCCACAATCGATTTATACTGTGAGTTGAAACAACCTTTTTCTCAAACTCATGGGTGAAACATGTCCTGTCACTTTGTCTTTATTGAGATACGTGTAGATTTACGTATAGAGTTTTGTGTTGTGTTCCCAGTGTGTTTCCCAGTGTGTTTCCTACCACTCGAAGACTCATTTTCTCCTTTGCATTTCAGATAGAGGTAGAGAAGGAGAGGGCAGGGGGAGATAGCATAATAGTTATGCAAAGAAACTCCAGGCTCCCAAGTCCCAGGTTTAATCCCCCACACCACCACAAACCACAGCTGAGCAGCGCCCTGGTAAAAGGAAAACAAACAAACAAACAAACAAAACTCCATGCTAATGTCTCATGGACATATAGTACAATATCTCAAACCAGGATGTGTAACCACACACTGATTTTTGTTCAGATTTTTCCAATTGTGCTTACACTATTTTTAGCTTTTATTTCATTCTAGACAATTGTATGTAATGTGTACATCTGCAAACCCACTGCTACAGTCAAGATAAATAACCGTTTTTTAAATTTAATTTAATTTTTATTTTTTTTATAAGGGCGCTGCTCAGCTCTGGCTTATGGTGGTCCTGAAGATTAGCATTCTTTCTTTCTTTTTTTAAACATTATTTTATTAATGTGCTGCCAGAAATTGAACCCAAGGTCTCACACATGTGAACACATCATCATCTCTAGTCTCATATTAATGTAGTCTTAAGATTTCTTTTAGTCTTCTATTCCTATTTATTTATTTTATTGTTGCGGCTCGATGCCTCCACTACGAATCCACTGCTCCTGGAGGCCATTTTCCCCACTTTTGTTGCCCTTGTTGTTACCTTTGTTGTTGTCATTACTATTGTTGTTGTTAGATAGGACAGAGAGAAACCGAGAGAGGAAGAGAAGACAGAGAGGGGGAGAAAGACACTTGCAGACATGCTTCACCACCCGTGAATCGACTCCTCCTTGCAGGTGGGGAGCCAGGGACTCTAACTGGTCTCTTTACAATGGTCTTTGCGCTTTGCACCATGTGTGCTTAACCTGCTGTGCTACCACCCGACCCCACTTTCTGTCTCTTTTTAATACTCTCTCTTTTATAATAATTATTTATTTATTTATTATTTTTAAAATAATTTATTTCTTTATTGGGGAATTAATGTTTTACATTCAACAGTAAATACAATAGTTTGTACATGCATAACATTCCCCAGTTTCCCATTTAACAATACAACCCCCACTATGTCATTCATCATCTTTCATGGACCTGTATTCTCCCCACCCACCCACCCACCCCAGAGTCTTTTACTTGGGTGTAATACTCCAATTTCATTTCAGGTTCGACTTGTGTTTTCTTTTCTAATCTTGTTTTTCAACTTCGGGCTGAGAGTGAGATCATCCCATATTCATCCTTCTGTTTCTGACTTATTTCACTCAACATGATTTTTTCAAGGTCCATCCAAGATCGGCTGAAAACGGTGAAGTCACCATTTTTTACAGCTGAGTAGTATTCCATTGTGTATATATACCACAACTTGCTCAGCCACTCATCTGTTGTTGGACACCTGGGTTGCTTCCAGGTTTTGGCTATTACAAATTGTGCTGCCCAGAACATATGTGGACACAGATCTTTTTGGATGGATGTGTTGGGTTCCTTAGGATATATCCCCAGGAGAGGAATTGCAGGGTCATTGGGTAGGTCCATTTCTAGCCTTCTGAGAGTTCTCCACAGAGGTTGGACCAATTTACATTCCCACCAGCAGTGAAGGAGGGTTCCTTTGACCCCACACCCTTTCCAGCATTTGCTGCTGTTACCTTTTCTGATGTATGACATTCTCACAGGAGTGAAGTGGTATCTCATTGTTGTCTTTATTTGCATTTCTCTGACAATCAGAGACTTGGAGCATTTTTTCATGTGTTTCTGGGCCTTTTGGATCTCTTCTGTGGTGAATATTCTGTCCAAGTCCTCCCCCCATTTTTGGATGGGGTTATTTGTTGTCTTGTTGTTGAGTCTGGCAAGCTCTTTATATATGCTGGTTATTAAACTCTTATCTGATGTATGGCATGTAAAGATCTTCTCCCATTCTGTGAGGGGTCTCTTGGTTTGGGTAGTGGTTTCTTTTGCTGTGAAGAAGCTTTTTAATTTGATGTAGTCCCATAGGTTTATACTTGCCTTAGTCTTCCTTGTAATTGGATTCGTTTCATTGAAAATGTCTTTAAAATTTATGCGGAAAAAAGTTCTGCCAATATTTTCCTCTAAGTATCTGATAGTTTCTGGTCTAACATCCAAGTCCTTGATCCACTTGGAATTTACTTTTGTATTTGGTGAAATACAGTGATTCAGTTTCATTCTTCTGCATGTTTCAACCCATTGTTTCCAACACCATTTGTTGAAGAGACTCTGCTTTCCCCATGTAATAGTCTGGGCCCCTTTGTCAAAGATTAGATGTCCATACGTGTGGGGCCTCATTTCTGGGCTCTCAATTCTATTCCACTGGTCAGTGTGTCTGTTCATGTTCTAGTACCAAGCAGTTTTGATGACAATGGCCCTATAATACAGTTTGAAATCTGGGAGTGTGATGCCTCCGGTTCTGTTCTTTTTTTCTCAAGATTGTTTTGGCAATTCTAGGTCTTTTCTGGTTCCAGATAAACATTTGGAGCATTTGTTCTATTCTCCTAAAAAATGTGCTTGGGATCTTGATGGGGATAGCATTAAATTTGTAGATGGCTCTGGGTAATATATTCATTTATAATAATTTTTAAACTTTATTTAGTTCAATAGAAAAATTTACAAAAAGACTCTCATGCCTGAGGCACCCAATTCTATTGCATTTCCTTTGCATATGTTAAACCCATCAAAATGCTTTAATGGATCCAGGCAAAGCTTATCAAAACCTCTGGACCTCCACATGTGCTCTGGCAAGCCCTTTGCCTGGTCTGGGGAACATTCATATATATGTATGTGTTTACTGTACCAGGAAACCAGTTTCTCAGCCTGTGGACCAGCCCTTGGAAACTGCTGACATCATGCTGTACTTCTCCACGGATGCTTCTGGTTTCCAACCCTCCCTCCTCCCCCACCTCCTAGCACTGCAGGCAGAATTTAGAATCCTGACTCATGCTTCAGCCAGCCACAGAGAATGCAGATTACTTTGGTGAGGCAGTGACTTTTAAAAGGGACACAGCCTCTGGAAGAGCCAAGCCAGTGCCGTGCCAGGTTAAGAGGGAGGGTTTGCTTTCTCATCTGCTCAGTTACATAGCTCCTCCTCTCCTTTTTCTTCCTCCTCCTTCACTTTCTCCTTCCCTTCCCCTTCCTCTTCCCCTCCCCCTTCCTCTTCCTCCTCCTTCACTTTCTCCTTCCCCTTCCCTTCCTCTTCCTCTCCCCCTTCCTTTTCCTCCTCCTTCACTTTCTCCTTCCTCTCTCCCTCCCCCTTCCCCCTTCCTCTTCCTCCTCCTTCACTTTCTCTTTCCCCTTCCCTTCCTCTTCCTCTCCCCCTTCCCCTTCCTCTTGGTCCTCCTTCACTTTCTCCTTCCCCTCCCCTTTTCCCTTCCTCTTCCTCTTTCTCTTCCTCCTCCTTCACTTTCTCCTCCCCTCCCCCTTCCCTTCCTCTTCCCCTCCTAGTCCCCCCATCTCTTCCCCTTTTTCTCCTCCTCTTCTCTTCCTTCTCCGTCCCCTTTATCCCCTCCCGCTCCTTCTCCTTCTCCTCCTTCTTCTCTCTGCAGCTAGCCATAAAGCTGCAGGCTGTCCAAACTGGCACAGTCCCTCCAGTTCGGCCTCTCAGTGAGTGCCCTCTCCCAGGGCCACCCAGAGTCCCTCCCTGCTGGGGTGTGGCACCTACGGGGTCACAGTCTGCACTGCTGAGTCGACGCTGCCAATCTAGCAAGCATTCAGAAGACACTGACTGGCCAAAGTGATCTTGGCTGTGTATTTCATGAACATTGCAACTTCCCCCCACTCCCACTGCAGATGGGAAATTGATCAGCAAAGCCTCTTATAATTTCCCCCTGAAAGTCACTTAAAAAAAAAAAAAAAAAGGCCAGCATCACCATTTCTAGGAGTATTAATTCCTAGCTCTACCATACACATCAATGTTGAAGAATAGACTTCAGTTTTTTTTTTTCTTCAAAGAGTTATGAAGATTGAATAAGGTAGAAGGGGGGTTGGGGAGACAGCATAATGGTTTTCAAGAAGACTTTCATACCTGAGGCCCCAAGGTCCTGAAATCAACCCCAGCACCACTATAAGCCAGAGCTGAGCAGTACTCTGTCACTGTCTTTGTCTCTGTATATCCCTCAATAAAATAAACAAAAAAATTATAAAACATACAGCAAATCCTTTCCCATACTGGAAAGAGTACTTTTAAAAAATAAGTAAATAAGGTATAGGACTTTGCCAATTCCAAAGAGTTTTATCTGTGTTCAATATTATTAAGATCAATTTGCATTTAAGTCAAGAAATTCCTCTACACTGACTCATCATATTTAAAGGGAGTACTTTGGAGTTGTTACTAGCTCATAATAGTTTTTTTTCTGTTGTATTTGAAGAATAACTGGAAGCAATTTCCCCCTTATCTAGATGTTGACCTCCTCATTTGCTGCCATAAGAGCTATCAGGAGACAAAAACTGAAGTTGGTGAAGATTTAGTCAAATTTTGGATTCGTACAGAATTCCAGGGAAGCTCTGTATCAAAATAAAGTGGGCTGTCATTTATTTGGTCTTTGTTTGTTTGTTTTCTTCCTTTTTTATTGGGGAATTAATGTTTTACATTCAACAGTAAATACAATAGTTTGTACATGCATAACATTCCCCAGTTTTCCATATAACAATACAACCCCCACTAGGTCCTCTGTCATCCTTCTTGGACCTGTATTCTCCCCACCCACCCACCCCCTCCCCAGAGTCTTTTACTTTGGTGCAATACGCCAATTCCATTTCAGGTTCTACTTTTTTTTTTTTTTCCTGATCTTGCTTATCAATAAAATCTTTAAAAAAGATAAATAAAGGGTTTGAGCCCCTGGCTCATCACCTGCGCGGGGGGGGGGGGGGGGGGGTCCACTTCACAGGCAGTGAAGCAGGTCTGCAGGGGTCTTTCTTTCTCTCCTCCTCTCTGTCTTCCCCCCCTCTCTCCATTTCTCTCTGTCCTATCCAACAATGACGACATCAAGAACAACAATAATAACTACAACAACAATAAAAAAACAACAAGGGCAACAAAAGATAAAATAAATAAATATTAAAAAAATATTAAAAAGAAAAAAAAGAAATAAAATAAACACATAAGAATTAACTGATCCTATTTAGGTAAATTAAAGTTTTCTTTAGCAAAATGAACATGTGATTTCTATCTTTTAAGTTACAACTAGTGAAATTTTGTAAAATGCACATGTTTTATTGGAAATTACAAAGATTACTTTGTGTTCAGACCTTTCCTTTGGGGTGGGGGCTGTACAGTGGTTCACTCTGAAGAGCGCCCTGTGCCAGCCCGGCTCCCAGCACACTGAGTGGGAACACCACAGCTTAGGTGCCAACCCAACCCCGACCCCCACCCCATTCAAAGTGGTGAAGGCCCGGCAGTGACACTTTCCCCCCTTTCTTCTTCTGGTGACTTCAGTTGAATTGCTAAATAATGATTCTACCTACAGGCTATATAATTCAGATGGTCTCACAGAAGACAAGAGCACAGAGAAGAGTACATGTTTTGGGAAAAACAGGTTAAAGCTGAATCTATTTGATCTGATAGCATAATAGCTATTCCTGTCCTCTCCTGCCTGAATTATTGGGTCAAGCCCCAATCCTCACCTGTAGGGGGAAAGATTCTCAAAAAATAAATAATAAGTAAAATAAAATAAAGAGCCCAAGATTGCTTTCTCCCTTGAATATAGCAAGAGCGCTGCTGAGTCATCACTATACTTTGGCAGAATATCACTGAGAATGAACAATGCCTTGAATTGAAAGGGGAGAAGGGGAGGACAAGACACAAGGCCTTGCTTCATGTTCCTTCTGGGTGGAACATTTTCAGAGCCTGAGTGCAGGGACAGCTGAACCTCTGCAGAACAGCTACTGAGCCAGCTTTTCCCGTTGGCTCACTGTTCCATGCAAACTGTGCACAAGCCTGTTGGGGTGAGAGGAGAGAGGCACTTAGAGAAGAGAAGCTGCAGCGTGTGAATGGCGTGTACGTCAGCGTAGCTTGTAGATGGTGGACTCTGGCTTCTGGCAGCACTGCGGGTTAGAGCATTAGTCTCAAAGCACATTGCAAATCATCTCTAGTATCTGTCTTCTTTCTTTTCTCAATTCCTCTTCTGCTTTCTTAATATTCTGGGTTTTTTTTTTTTTAGTAGATATATTTTAGAGCATCTTTTTATTAATTATTGGATTGAGACAGAGAGAAATTGAGATAGAAAGCTTTCCCCCTGCAGGTGGATAAAAGTAGCTTGAACCTGGGTCTTTGCACACTATAATGTGTGCACTTAACCAGGTGTGCCACCACCTGGTCCCTTTAATAGATATACTTAAAGATTATTCATTATTTGTTTTACTAGAGCTCTGCTCAGCTCTGACTTATGGTGGTGCTGGGGATTGAACCTAGGATATAATCATTAGGCTATCTTCCCAATTCTATTTGTTTGAGTGAGAGGAGAGAGAACCAGAGCATCTCTTCTGGCATATGTGATGCCAGGGATCAAATTCAGGACCTCATGCTTGAGAAACCAACATTTTATCACCTGTGCCACCCAAAGCTTTTATGGGTTTTATTTATTTATTTATTTAATTTTATTTTTACCAGAGCATTGCTCAGCTCTGGCTTATTATGCTGTGGGGGACTGAACCTGAGACCCTGGAGCCTCAGGCAGAAAGTCTGTTTGCATAAGCATTATGCTATCTACCCCACTTGGCTCTTAGAGTTTTTTCCCTATTACTCTAAGGTAGCGGTCTCACTGAGCCAGAGCACATCTATAACTTCCTATGGAGAAGCCAGGGGGGGTTAAATTTTCCAAGACTTCTTCCGGGAGTCCTTATAGATCCCACTAAATCATCTGTGTTAGATTCTGGGGGGCAGGGGAGTGTCGGACGGTAGAGCAAGGACCAGTAATGTTGGAGAACCACGTAAAGGCCTATGAGTCATTTTCTTGCATCCTAACAATAAGAATAACAATTACTGGCTAGTTAATTATTTTGCAAAATACCGGAAGACTTGCTATTTCATTCACTCTTCCATACCTAATGCCAAGTGTTTTACCACAGTGACTGAGAACAAAGTTCTTTTCATTTCCAAATTCTGGGGCCAGTAGATATCAACAGTTTACCTGGTAAAGTCTGCATCTAACCGTGCTTGAGATGGTGAGTGAGTCTGAGCCCCAACACCGCATGGCAGTTACATGGATAACATGGGGGTTGGGAGGAGCTCCATGAGAGTGCAATAGTATTGAGTAGTCTCTTCTCTGATTATCTCTACCTCTGGTCTCTCATAGACAGGCATTTACAAAACAATATATAATTAAATTTTTAAAAATTTAATTATTTATTTACAAGAGAGAGAACCAGAACATTATTCTGGCATATTTGATGTCAGAGATTCAACTCGGGACCTCAGGTTTTCATGCTTGCAAGGCAGGTGCTGTACCCACTGTGCCACCTCCCAGGCCATAAATCAGTCTGTATTAAGTGTTATATCAGACATGTATATAATGCCATATGACCTTCTGCAATCTGCACAATGACCTTTGAAATAGGAGGGTTTTTTTTTATAACGAATTCCCCAAGATTCGACTGATACACTACAAGTCACCTTTTTATAGTGCCCAGTTCAACAGATTTCAGTTCTTTCTCAGATTCATGGCACTGCCACACTATCGAGTTCCAGGCATGTTTTTGAGAGCGAGTACAGAGAGTTCCCACACCCCTCCCCAGGAAGTGCTGGCGAGCCCTGCTCATTTTATTGTCACCATCATTTTGCTGTTTCCAGAAAGTCAGAGAGTTGGAGTCAGACCATTTGCTGCCTTTGCAGACAGGTTTCTTTTACTTAGTGACATTCATTGAAAGTTCCTTCATGCCTTTTGTGGCTTGATTGCTTGTTCATTTTCTGTGACTAATACCCCATTGCCTGGCTGCATCACAGTTTATGCATTGGCTCGTCTACTGAAGGATAGCTTGGTTGCTTCCATGTTTTGGCAATTCTGAATAAAGCTGTTATAAACATTCATGCGAAGACATAAGCTTTCAGCTCCTTTGGGTAAATATCAAAGAGCACGATTGCTAGATCATGTGCAGCTTTATGAGAAACTGCCAAATTGCCTCCCAGACTGGCAGTACCACTTTGCATCCCCATCAGCCGTAACTGACAGCTGCCTCGCTCTGCATCCTCAGCTGCATTGGGTGCTATCAGTGTTGTGGGTTTTGGTCATTCTCACGGGGAGCAGTATTTCCTTGTGGTTCTAGTTTGAATTTCCCTCATGACATACGGTGTTGAGCTTCTTCTCATTTGCTTGTGTGCTAGCTGTATACCTTCCTTGTTGAGGTGTTTGTTCATTTCTCTAAACTTGGTTCTTCCTTTCCTTGTTTGGTTGCTGTTGAGCTTTAAAAGTTTTTTTGTGCAGTCCTGGAGGCAGCACAGTAGCTTGAGTGTTGGACTCTCAAGCATGAGGTCCCAAGTTCAGTCCCTGGCAGTGCATGTATCAGAATGATGCTCTGGTTCTCTTCCTCTCCTATTTCCTTCTTAATAATAAAAAATCGTTTACAATTTATTTATTTATTATTTGATAGACAGAGAAATTGAGAGAGGGAGACAGAGAAAGAAACAAAAATTTCTGCAGCCCTGTCCCACCACTTATGAGGTGTTTCCCCTGCAGGGAAGACTAGAGGCTTGAACCGGGGTCCTTGCCCACTGCAATGTGTGCACTTAACCAGGTGTGCTACCACCTCACCTCATAAATAAAATCTTTAAAAAAAGAAAGTTATGTGTGTACTAAAACTTAAAACATTTCTCTTGAGATATATTCTTTGACTCAGGGTTACTTAGGAGTGTGTTGCTTAATCTCTGGGAATTTGAAAGGCATTTCTAGCTCTCTTGCAATCAATTTCTACTTTTTTTTTTGTTTGTTTGCTTTTGAGCCCAAGGGTTATCATGAGGGCTCTGTGCTTGTGTGATTCTACCACTCCTGATGACTCCCTCTCCTCTCTTTCTCCCTTTCCCTCTTTTTCTCTCTGTCTTTCTCTCATAAATGGCATAAGCAGTGTGAGGGGGAGAGAAAGAGAAAAAGAGAGAGAGGGAGACACAGGGAGGACAGACACCACAGCTCTGCTCCACCCCTCATGAAGCTTCCCTCATGCAGGTGCTCTCATGCGGTGGCTGGGGGCTCCACTCGGGTCCTCCTGCATAATAAAGTGCTCACTCTAGTGCATGAGCTATCTTCTGGCCCCTCCACAAATGATTTCTCAGTCAATTCCATGCAGCCTGGCAGCAGGCCGAGGTCATCCAGCTACCTGTGTTGCATGCAGAACCACAAGCCTGATACCACTGAATTTGCTTCAGCTGAGCTGAGTCTGACTGTAACTTTAGTCTGGAAGGATTAGTCGTCTGGAAAAAAAAAAAAAGGTTCCCAAAACGCCTCTCTATTTTTAAACTCAGACTTAAATAAAAAGGTTCAATGTTCAATAAAAGGAGACTAGGTCAGTTCTGCTCATGAATCAGGATCTAAGTAAACAAAGCTGTGCGTATTTGGGATTCGAATGTTTTATTGTAACCAAATATCAGATATACCAAATATGAAATTTACCATCTCAACCATTTCTTTCTCTTTCTCTCTTTCTTTTTTAAATTTTATTATCTCTATTTATTGGACAGAGATAACCAGAGATCGAGAGGGGTGGGGGAGATAGAGAGGGAGAGAGACAGAGAGACACCGGCAGACCTGCTTCACCACTCGTGAAACATCCCCCCTGCAGGTGGGGACCAGGGACTCGAACCTGTAATGTGTGTGCTTAACCAGGTGAGCCACCGCCTGGCCCCCCACATCTATTTTTAGTAGTATTTTAAATTAAATGTAATTATATTAGTTTTATTAGAACAGAAAGAAATGGAGGGTAGTGGCGAGGAGCACATACACACACACCTGCAGCACCGCCTCACACTAGTGAAGCTTCCACCCTACAGGGCAGGGCTAGGGGCTCGAACCCCAGTCCTTGTGCATGGAAACATATGAGCTTAACCAGGTGTTCCACCGACAGCCCCACCACAACTATTTTTAAAGTATACATTAAGTGCGCTCATGTGCCACATACAGTGAGCGCCGCCATTTGTCTTCAGAACCTTTTCATCTTCCCAAATTGACACTCAGTCCCCACTAAAGAGCACGGCCTCCATTCTCCTCTACCAACCCTCCCCCTGGCAAGCCTCCTTCCACTTTGTGCCTTACCTAGGGCCAGAGCGCCGGGGTCCTCAGAGAAGTGGAGCAACAGGCTATCTTTGTGTGTGCGTGTGCGTGTGCGTGTGTGTGACTGCCTTATTACACTTAGCACCATGTCTCCAAGAATCATCCAGACTGTAACGTGGAGAATTTCCTTCCTTCATATGTCTCTGAATGTTCATCTCCTCTTTGGTTTTTCAAATTAAAACCCCAACAATATAGACATCAATCCAGAGGCTGCCTTTGGACAAGGAGCTGCTCAAAGTTCTATCTACTGTGACTGAGAAGTAACAGAGCAGTTATTTCACTTTCTTTGCCAAAAGAAATGGCCATAGTGCTGAATCAGAGCTGCTATAAACATTGTTTACTTTTAGATGTTCCACTTCATCCCGCAGGCACCCAGCTCAGCCTGTGCTCTGGAACTGTGCTTCTGAGAAGCAGATACAAGTGAGCTGGCAGTGGCCATAAACCAAATGTCTTAGACCTTCCCAGATTAGGAGTAGCACTTCGTGTTGAACACCGCATTATGCAAACCATTATCAAAAGAGTACACTAGTTGGTGCGGGGAAATTTTGAGTCTGTAGGAAACGTCATTATGTAAAAATATGTAATGCTTTACTCTCATGTATTATTTTAATAAGCTACTATATATGCCATTTCAGATATTTCCTAAATACACTAACTCTACCACCTCTTCCAATTGTAAATTTATTAGGCCAAAATGTGAAAATCACACCACCTGGCATATCTAGAGAATTGCTTTTCTTACACTATATTATTATAAAGAATGCATAGCCAGTCATTTTGTTCAGTACTGTTTACTTTTAACATTTTAATGTTTAACATTACTTTTAACATAAGGGGTAGGGGCGGGGGGATGAAATAGCCAAAGTTGAGCAGCCTTTGTTTGTTCAAGGACTTGATTTCATCATATGTTGCTCCACTCACAGGAGGTATTAAGAACCTGTCACTGAGAGCTGAGAAGACAGAATAATGGTTATGCAAAAATACTTTGCTGCCTGAGATTGTGAGGTCCCAGATTCAATCCCCAGCACCACCATAAACCAGAACTGAACAGTGCTCTGGTAAAACACACACATACACATACATATATGTTTGTATACATATATATATATATATATATATTCACACATATATCATATGTATATATTATGTATTTGTTATATATTTATTTACTAATATGTATTAATTATATATTATTATAATATATATAATAAAGGGAAACAACACAAAAGAATAGGAAATGGAGCCATTAAAATAAAAACCCGGGAGTCGGGCTGTAGCTCAGCGGGTTAAGCGCAGGTGGCGCAAAGCACAAGGACCGGCATAAGGATCCCGGTTCGAACCCCGGGTCCCCACCTACAGGGGAGTCGCTTCACAGGCGGTGAAGCAGGTCTGCAGGTGTGTATCTTTCTCTCCTCCTCTCTGTCTTCCCCTCCTCTCTCCATTTCTCTCTGTCCTATCCAACAACGACAACAACAATAATAACTACAACAATCAAACAACAAGGGCAACAAAAGGGAATAAATAAATAAAATAATAATAATAATAATAATTTAGATCAGCTTCAGTGAATACCACTTCCGAGCCTTTCCTCCCCTTCTTACTTATAAAAAAAAAATAAAATAAAAATAAAAACCCAATTTCTTGTCTCTTGGGGGGGGTGAAGCTTTAAAAAAATATCTGTTGGGTGGAGGTAGATAGCATAATGGTTATGCAAAGAGACTCTCTGAGGCTCCAAAGTCCCAATTTCAACCCCCCGTACCACCATAAGGCAGAGTTGAGCAGTTCTCTGGTTAAAAAAAAAAAACCTGTCAGTGACACTAGGTGAGAACTTACCAGGCCAGCAGATAAACCACGACACTGAGGAAGCTCAGGTGCTGAAGTATCTCTTCCTCTGTCTCTCTCTGCCCCCCCCCCCAACTCAAATAAAAAGAATGAAAAGATTGGCCTGAACACAGTGAAATCATAAGGGCCCAGTAACACACAAACACACACATACGCACACTGAGAACTCACTGTATTTATTTTATTTTATTATTTAAAAAAACATTTACACCCTTTTGTTGCCCTTGTTTTTATTATTGTTGTTGTTATGACAGAGAGGAGGAGAGACAGACACCTGCAGACCTGTTTCACCACCTGTGAAGCAACTCCCCTGCAGGTGGGGAGCCGGGGGCTCAAACCAGGATCCTGACGCCAGTCCCTGCGCTTTGCACTACGTGCGCTTAACCAGCTGCACTACCGCCTGACTCCTGAACTCACTGTAATTATTACCTATATTTTAAGTAGGTGCAAATGAAGTTTATTATTATTATTATTACTTGACCAGAGCACTGTTCAGCTCTGGCTTATGGTGGTGCAGAGGATTGAACTTGGGATTTTGGAACCTCAGGTATGAGAGTCTCTTTGCATAACCATTATGCTATTTACCCCCACCCCAAGTATATTTATATTACTATAAAAAATGAAAATAGGGTTGAAAAAGAAGAAACAAAGTAAGACGAATACTGGGACCAGGCAGTGTTGCAGCCGGTTGAGTGCACATGTTACAATGTGCTGGGCTCCGGCCCTCACTCCCCACCTGCAAGGGGGAAGCTTCACAAGTGATGAAGTAGTGCTGCAGGTGTCTCTCTTTCTCTCTCCCTCTTCATGTACCTTTCCTTGATTTCTCTCTGTCTCCAATAAACTATACATAACATAAAATTTAAAAATGAAAGACGATAAGGCTAGAGAGGCAGAGACTGTTCAGCCGTAGAGTGTACACTTTGTGTGCATGAGGCCCTGGCTTCAATGCCTGGTACCGCATAAGAGCAAGAAAGATGAAAAGAGAAAGAGAGAAGAGGGAGGAAAGAGAGAGAGAAACAAAGGGAAGTCCAGGGGCGGACGGCACAATGGTGATGCAGAGACTCTCCTGCCTGAGGCCCCAGAGTCCCAGGTTCAATCCCCCCACACCACCATAAGCCGGAGCTGAGCAGTGCAGTGCTCTGGTTAAAAAGGGCGGTGCTGGGAGTCACAGCGGGTTAAGTGCAGGTGGCACAAAGCACAAGGACCGACCTAAGGATCCCTGTTCGAGCCCCCGGCTCCCCACCTGCAGGGGAGTCGCTTCACAGGCGGTGAAGCAGGTCTGCAGGTGTCTGTCTTTCTCTCCCCCTCTCTGTGTCTCTCCTCCTCTCTCCATTTCTCTCTGTCCTATCCAACAACAACAACAATAACTACAACAATAAAACAACAAGGGCAACAAAAGGGAATAAATAAATAAATGTTTTTTTGTTTTTTAAAAAATTTTTTTTGGTAATTTTTATTTATCTTCCCTTTTGTTGCCCTTGTTGTCTTTTTATTGTTGCTGTAGTTGATGTCGTCGTTGTTGGATAGGACAGAGAGAAATGGAGAGAGGAGGGGAAGACAGAGAGGAGGAGAGAAAGACAGACACCTGCAGACCTGCTTCACCGCCTGTGAAGCGACTCCCCTGCAGGTGGGGAGCCGGGGTTCGAACCGGGATCCTCATGCCGGTCCTTGCGCTTTGCGCCACCTGCCCTTAACCCGCTGCGCTACCGCCCAGCTCCCGAATGTTTTTTTTTTTTTAAAGGGTTGCTGGGCGGTTGCGCATCAGGTTAAACACACATGACAGAAGAGCAAGGACTGGCATAAGGATCCCAGTTCGAGGCCTCAGCTCTCCACCTGCTGGGTTGGGGGTGGGGTCGCTTCACAAGCGGTGAAGCAGGTCTGCAGGTGTCTATCTTTCTCTGCCCCCTGTCTCTCTTTCCCTCCCCCACCTATCTTCCTATCTCCCCCTACCCTCTTTGGTTATCTTTGGTTATCTCTATCCAATAAATAAAGATATAAAAATATTTTTAAAAAGAGAGAAATAAAGGAAAGAAGGAAGGAGATGACACATGGGAGAACAGTGGTATGGTTTCTCTCATAAAAAGTGAATGTAAAATTTTTGAAGATTTTTATTTATTTATTTATTAATGATAAAGGAGGAGAGAGAGAGAAAGAACCAGACATCACTCTGGTACCTGTGCCACCAGGGATTGAACTCAGGGCTTCATGCTTGAGAGTCCGATGCTTTATCCACTTCACCACCTCCCAGACCACAATGAATGCAAAATTTTTGAGGTAAAAATTTTTTTGGGGGGCCAGGCGGTGGCACAGCTGGTTAAGTGCTCACATTACAGTGCTCAAGGACTCGGGTTCATGCCCCTAGTCCCACCTGCAGGGGGAAAGCTTCACAAGTGGTGACGCAGGGCTGCTGGCATCTCTCTGTCTCTTTCCCTCTCTATCTCCCCCTCCGCTCTCAATTCCTCTCTGTCTCTATCCAATAATAAATAAAATATTAAAAAAAACTTTTTAGCTATTTATTGACTTACCAATGCTAATAAATAACCTCCAAATGTATAAATTGTGACAAATAAAAGCTGCTTTGTTGGCTTTATCTGCCTCCACCATAGGGAGACAATGCGAGATAAGATGTTGTTTAAACATGGGTGGGGATAATACAGTATTTCAGAAGCATGTGAAATATGAAACTGAAAGATTCCAGATGGCCAACAGGAAAAAAAAGGCAAAGATTTTAAGATCTCTCCCCCATTTGTACATAATTGGGATTTCAGTTTTAAGAGCTCAGCATCAAGCTTGAGGAATCACAGGCACTGCAAAAATACGCTATGTGGCTGTGTTCTTTTTCTTTTCTCCAAGTAGCAAAACAATTTTCTGGAGAAAGAAATAGCTGAGACACCACTCCTCTATGAGGCAGCAAGCCCAGAAATATTTGGTAATGTGACGATCACAGGGTCAGAACACCAACACCTCTTCCCAAACCAAGTAGATTCTAATGAGAAGGTTTTCAAGGAGAGAAAGACAACGTGGGTCCCGGGCGCACCTGGCTGAGCGCACATGTTGCAATGCTCAGGGACCTGGGTTTGAGCCCTGTGCCCCCACCTGCAGGGGGAAAGCTTTGCAAGTGGTGAAGCAGTGCTGCTACCGTCTCTCTCTCTCTCTTCCTTTCTATCTCCCCCTTCCCTCTCAATTTCTAAGTCTCTATCCAATAAATAAGTAAAAACTTAAATAGTTTAAATTTGCTGGAATGGGGAGACTGGATCATTTTGGTGCAAATTTACCTGAAATGGAATGCATTAGGACTAAGGAGGGAGGCAGTTACTCCTACTGCAGAATTAAACACTGACACCAGAAAGCACAGAGGCTTTTCCTCAGGAATGGAGGCGCAATAACCTGAAAGCAGGTGGTTTATACCCAAGTGACGTCCTTACTCCCTGACTATTGCAGCAGACCAGGAGGGGAGGTGGCTCGGACAAGGTTGTCTTACTCTGGCCTTGTTCAAAATTCTCCTTGTACGTTACTGGTGACTATGAGAAATGCTGCAGATACCGTGGGAAACAGCTCCTCAAAGTGTTAAATACAAGGACTGGCTCTCACTCAGGAGAGTGCATACCTTACCACATGTACAGACCTGGGTTCCAGCCCACTGTCACCACACAGAGTGCTTGCAGTGGGAAGCCTCACAAGCAGTGAAGTGGTACTGCAATATCTCTCCTTGTGCCTCTGTTTCTCCTCCTCTCCCTCTCCGTCATCCTCTATCTAGAGACAAGGAAAATAAGGGGAGGGCCACTGGGAACTGTGGAGTTGTGCAGGCACTGAGCCCCATTAATAACCCTAGTGGCAAAAATAAACAAGTTAAACAGAAGTTAAACAGAATTGTTATATGACCCTGTGATTCTAGTCCTAGGTTCGTACCTATGAGAACTGAGAACAGAGGGCCAGCAAAGTAGCTCACTGGATAGCGTGCTGCCTTGCCTTCTGTGTGACCTAAGTTCAAGCCAGGTCTCCACTACACTGAAGGCGGTTCTGGTCTCCTTCATTCCTTCTCTCTTTGCTTCCCTCTCTATAAAAAAAAAAAAAGGGTTTGGTAGTGCAGCGGGTTAAGCACACATAGTGCAAAGTGCAAGGACTGGCATAAGGATCCTGGTTTGAGAGTCGCTTCACAAGCAGTGAAGCAGGTCTGCAGGTGTCTCTCTTTCTCTCCTCCCTCTGTCTTCCCCTCCTCTCTCCATTTCTCTCTGTCCTATCCAACAACAACGACATCAATAACAACAATAACTACAACAATAAACAATAGCAACAAAAGGAAATAAATAAATAATTAAAAAAAAATGTGTCCGGGGGAGTCAGGCGGTGGCGCAGCGGGTTAAGCGCAGGTGGCGCAAAGCGCAAGGACCGGCTTAAGGATCCCAGTTCGAGCCTCCGGCTCCCCACTGCAGTGGAGTCGCTTCACAGGCGGTGAAGCAGGTCTGCAGGTGTCTGTCTTTCTTTCCCCCTCTCTGTCTTCCCCTCCTCTCTCCATTTCTCTCTGTCCTATCCAACAACGACATCAAGAACAACAATAATAACTACAACAATAAACCACCAGGGCAACAAAAGGGAATAAATAAATACATATTTTTAAAAAATGAGACCAGGGATTGAAACAGACACTCACTCACATGCCAAAGTTTGTTGAAGCATTATTCACAGTAGCTAAAGGTGAGAACAACTCAAGTATTCATCTGCAGGTGAACAGATATTTTAAAAAGTGGCATGTGTATTCAAATGAAAATGAATGACAACATCTTGGTGAGGATGGGTAGCAAACGGAACCTTCCTGCATTGCTAGCAGGGATGGAAAATGGCACTGTTGCAACAGAAAACAGTTTGATGGGTTATTAAAAATTAGTGGTCAGGGAGTCGGGCGGTAGCGCAGCGGGTTAAGTGCAGGTGGCCCAAAGCACAAGGACCGGCATAAGGATCCCAGTTCGAGCCTCCGGCTCCCCACTGCAGTGGAGTCGCTTCACAGGTGGTGAAGCAGGTCTGCAGGTGTCTGTCTTTCTTTCCCCCTCTCTGTCTTCCCCTCCTCTCTCCATTTCTCTCTGTCCTATCCAACAACGACTACAACAATAAAACAACACGGGGCAACAAAAGGGAATAAAAAAAATAGTGATCAGGTCTGGGAGGTGGCACAATGGATGAAGCACTGGACTCTCAGCGCGATGCCCTAAGTCAATCCCCGGCGCCACATGCACCTGGCTCTCTCTCTCCCTCTTCCTATCTTCTCCGTCTACAGTCCTCCGCTCTACCAGCTGAGCTATCGAAGGGCGCTCTCTTCCTATCTTCTTCATGAACAAATAAATAACATCTTTAAAATTTTTTTTTAAATAAATAAAATAAGTGATCTGAGAGCCTGGCAGTAGTGCACGGGTTAAGTGCACGTGGTGTGAAGCGCAAGGACCTGTGTAAGGATCCGGGTCCTAGGCCCCGGCTCCCCACCTGCAGTGGAGTCACTTCACAAGCGGTAAAGCAGGTCTACTGGTGTCTTTCTCTCCCCATCTCTGTCTTACCATCCTCTCCTGATTTCTCTCTGTCCTATCCAACAACAGCCACAACAACAATAACAATACAATAATAACAACAAGAAAATGGAAAATACGGCTGCCAGGAGCAGTGGATTTGTAGTGCAGGCACCAAGCCCCAGTGATAACCCTGGAGACAAAAAAAACGAAAAAAAAAAAAAAATCCAGGGGCCAGGCAGTACATTGGGTCAAGCCCACACAGTGCTAAGGGCAAGGACAAGCTCCACACATGCAAGGGGTCGCTTAGCAAGCGGTGAAGCAGGTCTGCAGGTGTTTGTTTTTCTCTCCCCGTCTTCCCATCCTCTCTCATTTTCTCTCTGTCCTATCCAAAAACAGCAGCAACAACAACAATGGGGAAAAAAAGTGGCTGCCAGGAGCCGTGGATTTGTAGTGTAGGCTCCAAGCCCCAGCGATAACCTGGAGGCAAAAGTAAATTAAAAAAAAAAAGTGACCCAGATGTGGCTCAGTAAGTAGAGTACAGGACTTGCATTCATAAGACCCAAAGTTTGATCCCTGGCACTGCATATGTGGGAGTTATGCTCTACTTTCTTCTCTCTGATTGACTAATAGAGGAACAAATAAGAAAAGAAAGTTCTAGAGACAGATGGCAGTGATGTTTCTATAAATGTGCTTACTGATACTGAACTATGGTTAAAATGAAGACAGGGAAACAGCCCAGCTTGAGAGAGAACCCGCCTACGTGTGTGAGGCCCCAGAGGTCACAAATTCAATGCCTGGCACCACGTATGTCACAGCTGAGCATTTCTCTGGCCCTCTATGTCTTTTCTTCTTTCTCATGCTCTCTCAATAAGTCAGGCCTTATGGAAAACAATGACTTCAAAGGAGCAATTTCGTGTTGTGTGTATTTTACCAAAATAACAATGTACAAAAAAGAATGAAATGTTGATGCAGGGATGGGGACATAGCACAGTGATTATGTAAAAGACTCTCATGCCTGAGTACACTAGAGTTTGCAGTGAGTACCCTCCCTAATACTTCCTCTCCACTTTTCCAAGCTTTGGGTCCATGATTGCTCAACAATTTGTTTGGCTTTGTATGTTAACTCTCTTTTCAGTTACCAGGTTCCAGGTGTCATCAGGATGCCGGCCAGACTTCCCTGGACAGACGACCCCACCAATGTGTCCTGGAGCTCAGCTTCCCCAGAGACCCACCCTACTAGGGAAAGAGAGAGGCAGACTGGGAGTATGGACCGACCAGTCAACGCCCATGTTCAGCGGGGAAGCAATTACAGAAGCCAGACCTTCCACCTTCTGCATCCCACAATGACCCTGGGTCCATGCTCCCAGAGGGATAGAGAATGGGAAAGCTATCGGGGGAGGGGGTGGGTTATGGAGATTGGGTGGTGGGAATTGTGTGGAGTTGTACCCCTCCTACCCTATGGTTTTGTTAATTAATCCTTTCTTAAATAAAAAAAAAAAGACTCTCATGCCTGAAGCTTTGATGTCCCAAGTTCAGTCCCTGGAACAACCATAAGCCACAGTTGAACAATGTTCTGGTTTAAAAGAAAAAATTGCTGATGCGCTCTACCATATGAATGATTTTATTTCTTTTTCTTCTCCTCCTTTTCTTTTCCCCATCAGAATTATCACCAGGGCTCAGTCCATTGCAACTGCTCTTCTGGTAGTCTTTTTTTGTTTCTTTTAAGTTCTTCAGTTTTTGTCTTTTCTTTCCTCTACACTGAGTGTGAGAGATTGAGGGGAAGGGGGGGAAGGAGGAGAGAGACTGAAGCACTGTTCCACCATTCATGGAGGTTCTCCCCTGCAGGTGCCTGTGCAGTGGCTCCAGGTTCAAACCCAGGTCCTCACCCATAATAAGGTGTGTGATCTACCAGGTGAGCTGCCTGCTGGACCCCTGAATGAATCTTTAAAATATTTCTAAATGGGGCTGGGGAGAGTATAATGGTTATGCAAAGAGACACTCATGCCTGAGTGTTTCAGGTTCAATCCCTCACACCACCACCACAAGTCAAAACTGAGCAGTACTCTGGTGGGAGTGTAGGGGAAGGAAAAAAAATTCTAAATGTGAGCCAGACCAAAAAAAGACAAACTTTCTGTACTACACCAAAGTAAAAGACTCTGGGGTGGGCGGAGGGTTCAAGTCCTGGAACATGATGGCAGAGAAGGACCTAGCGGGGTTGTATTGTTATGCATGTACAAACTATTGTATTTTACTGTCGACTGTAAACCATTAATCCCCCAATACAGAAATTTTAAAAAAGGACAAACACAAATTTACTGTGCTTAAATGAAAATCTATGATAGGGTGGTTTAGGAGGTGGTGCAGTGGATAAAGCATTGGACTCTCAAGCATGAGGTCCCAAGTTCAATCCCTAGCAGCACATATACCAGAGTGATGTCTGGTTCTTTCTCTCTCTCCTCCTATCTTTCTCATTAATAAATAAATAAAATGTTTTAAAAAGAAAAGAAAATCTATGCTAGGCAACTGGGGAAATAGCTCAACCGGTAAAGCACAGAACCTGCATTTCTGAGGCTCCCAGTTAGAGCCCCAGCACCGTATACACTAGAGGTGCTCTAGCTTCGCTCTCTCCCTCTCTGATGCCTCTCCCTCTCCCTCTCTCTCATTGTCACCTGGGTTATCACTGGGACTCAGTGCCAGCACTACAAATCCACTGCTCCCAGTGGCCATTTCTCCCTCCCTCCTCCCCTCCCTCCCTCCCTCCCTTCCTTCCTTCCTTCCTCTTTTTTTTTATTCGATAGGACAGATAGAAATTTCTTCCTTCCTCTTTTTTTTATTAGCTAGGACAGATAGAGTTGAGCAGTAGCACAGCGGGTTATCCGCAGGTGGCACAAAGCACAAGGACCGGCATAAGGATCTGGGTTTGAGCTCCCGGCTTCCCACCTGCAGGGGAGTCGCTTCATAGGCGGTGAAGCAGGTCTGCAGGTGTCTGTCTTTCTCTCTGCTCTCTGTCTTCTCCTCCTCTCTCAATTTCTCTCTGTCCTAACAATGACGACATCAATAACAACAACAATAAAAAAACAAGGGCAACAAAAGGGGAAATAAATAAATAAATATTAAAAAAAAAGAAATTGAGAGGAGGGGGAGACAGAAAGGGGAAAAGAAAGACACCTGCAGACCTGCTTCACCGCTTGTGAAGTGTCTCCCATGTAGGCAAGGAGTGGAGGCTCAAACCCAGGTCCTTGCACATGACAATGTATGTGCTTAACCAGGTGCACCACCACTTGGCTCCTGAAACTCTCTCTACCTCATGTGAAATAAATCAATCTTGTGACTCAGGACACCATGAAGTAGTGGACTCTTGAGTTCAATCTCTGGCATTGCATATGTCAACATGATGCTCTGGTTCTATCTCATAAATAAATAAATATATCTTTAAAAAAAGAAGAAGGAATAAACCGGGGGCTGGGTAGTGGTGCATCCAATTGAGTGTACACATTATGAGTGCACATATTACCAAGTGTAAGGACTCAGGTTCAAGTCTCCACTCCCCACCCGCGAAGGAGAAGCTTACAAGTGGTGAAGCAGGTCTTCAGGTATCTGAAGATTCATTGTGCTGGTACTGAGCCCCAGCAATAACCCTGGTGGCAATTAAAATAATGTAATAAATAAGCCTTTTTTTTTTGCCTCCAGAGTTATTGCTGGGGCTCGGTGCCTGCACCACAAATCCACTGCTCCTAGAGGCTTTTTTTTTTTCCTTTTGTTGCCCTTGTTGTTTATAGTTGTTGTGGTTATTATTATCATTGTCACTGATGTCATTGTTCTTGGATAGGACAGAGAAAAATGGAGAGAGAAGGAGAAGACAGAGGGGGAGAGAAAGACACCTGTAGGAAGTTGGGAGGTAGCATAGTGGGTTAAACGCACGGGGCGCTAAGTGCAAGGACTGGGTAAGGATCCCAATTAGGGCCCCGGCTTCCCTACCTCCAGGGGGGTTGCTTCACAAGCGGTGAAGTGGGTCTGCAGGAGTCTGCCTTCCTCTCCCCCCTCTGTCTTCCCCTCCTCTCTCCATTTCTCTCTGTCCTAACAACGATGACATCAATAACAACAATAATAACTACAACAATAAAACAAGGGCAACAAACAGGAATAAATAAATAAATAAAAATAAAAAAGATTTTAAAATGACATCTGCAGACCTGCTTCACCCCTTTTGAAGCGACCCCCCTTCAGGTGAGGAGCCAGGGGATCCTTATGACGGTCCCTGCGCTTTGCGCCATGTGCGCTTAACCTGTTGCGCTACCGCCCGACCCCCAAATAAACCTTCTTTTAAAGATTATATGGGCATACTGGTTGTAAAAGACTTTAATACCTGAGTCTGTGAGTTCCCAGGTTCAATCTGCAGGACCACCATAAGCCAGAGCTGATCAGCGCTTTGGTAAAAATAAATAAATAAAAATTTTAAAAAACTATAATACTCAATTTTATAGAGGCAGAAAGCAGATTAAATGTTACCAAGGACCAGGAACAGAGAGAATGGGGAATCAGGGGTGGGGTAGATAGCATAATGGTAATGCAAAGGGATTCTCATGCCTGAGGTTCCATAGTCCCAGGTTCATTCCCCTGTACCACCATAAACCAGAGCTGATCAATGCTCTGGTTAAAGAGAGAGAGAGAGAGAAAGAGAGAAAGAGAGAAAGAGAGAAAGAGAGAAAGAGGGAGAGGGAGAGAGAGAGAGAGAGAGAGAGAGAGAAGAGAGAGAGAGAGAAGAGAGAGAGAATGGGGAATCATGGGAGTCAGGCGGTAGGTAGCGCAATGGGTTGAGCGCACAAGGCGCGAAGCACAAGGACCAGCACAAGAATGGGGAATCATTACTTAGTGACTATAGAGTTCCAAAAAGTGTGATGAACAAGACAGGAGGGAGTTGGGCAGTAGCACAGAGGGTTAAGCGCACGTAGCGCGAAGCACAAGGACCCCGGTTCGAGGCCCCAGCCCCCCACATACAGGGGAGTCGCTTCACAGGCGATGAAGCAGGTCTGCAGGTGTCTTTCTCTCCCCCTCTCTGTCTTCCCCTCCTCTCCTCATTTCTCTCTGTCCTATCTAACAGCAATAACAGCAACACTAATAACTACAATAACAATAAAAACAACAAGGGCAACAAAAGGGAAAATAAATGAAATTTTTTGAAAAAGTTGATAGGATATAACAGTGACAAGTGTAAAGTGCAATAGCTCCTACCACCTAACTGTACACTACAAAGTGGGGCTGGTGGTCACTCAGTAGGTGGAGCACATGCTTTGCAAACTTGTGGCTCAAGCGGTGCTCCGGTCTCAGGTACATCCCTTAAATTAGCAATTATTTCAAAATTGAAGTAAGAAGTTGCTGAAAAGGGGCTGGTCAGTCGCGTACCGGGTCAAGCACACATAGTACAAAGTTCAACCATTGGTGTAAGGGTCCCTGTTTGAGCCCCCGGCTCCCCACCTGTAGGAGGTCCCTTCAAAAGCAGTGAAGCAGGTCTGTAGGTGTCTATCTTTCTCTCCCCCTCTCTACCTTCCCCTCTCTTCTCAGTTTCTTTCTGTCATGTTCAATTAAAAAAATGTGAAAAAATGTCCACCAGAAGCAGTGGATTCATAGTGCCATCAATAACCCTGGAGGCAAAATAATAATAATAATAATAATAATAATAATAATAATAATAATAATAAATGTTGCTGAGATATCTCAGTTGGCAGAGTACAGGACTTGCATGCCTGCTTCTTCTTCTAGCGTTTGCCCTTCTTCCGTAGCCAGTCAACAGCGTCAGGGTGAAAGCTGTCAGGAGCTGCTTGTTGCTGGCTTTGAAAGTGACTGGGATCCATGTGGATTCAGTCGGCTAGGAAGGGTCGTCAGTTTCCCCAGTGAATGGGGACTCACGGGATGCACCATGAGAAGGTCGATCCATTGCAACCCACTTGCATGCCTGATTCCCCAGAGCAACACCAGAGTGGTGCCCTGATTTTTTTCTTCACCTATGTTAAACTTCTTTCTGCTTCATATGAAATAGATAAAATAATCAAAAAATTAAGATAATAAAATGGTGTGAATGCTACATTTAATGTTATAAATATATGATACCTAAATATATCAATAGTTAATATAAAGCATATAGATATATGTCTACATGACTTTTAAAAATTTATTTTATGGGGGCCAGGCGGTAGCAGTGGGTTAAGCGCATATAGTGCCAAGCACCAGAACCCGAACAAGGATCCCGGTTCACATCTCCGGCTCCCCACTTGTAGGGAGATCACTTCACGGGCAGTGAAGCAGGTCTGCAGGTGTCTATCTTTCTCTCCCCCTCTCTGTCTTCCCCTCCTCTCTCCATTTCTCTCTGTCCTGTCCAACAACAACAGCAATAACAACAATAACAGTAACAAGGGCAACAAAAATAGGAAAAATGGCCTCCAGGAGTGGTGGACTCATGGTACAGGCACCGAGCCCCAGCAATAACCCTGGGGGCAAAAAAAAATTATTTATTTTTTGTTTTGTTTTTTCCTCTAGGGTTATTGCTGGGGTTCTGTGCCTGTACTGTGAATCCACTGCTCCTGGAGGCCATTCCCCCCCCTTTTTTTTTATTAGATAGACCAGAGAGAAATTAAGAGAAAAGGGAAAGACAGAGAGGAGGAAAGACAGACACCTGCAGACCTGCTTCACCACTTGTGAAACAACGCCCTGCAGGTGGGGAGCCCGGGACTTGTGCTTTGCACTGTGTGTGCTTAACCCGCGATGCTAAGGCTCAATGCCCAATGACTTTTTATAAAGATGTATTTACCACTCATTTTTCTCTTTTTCTTTGAGAAAGCCTTTCAGTGGTCCCACAGTTCTGAAGAAGTAAAATGTGCGCTGCTGTGGCCAATGGCCAGGCGGGGTCTCCCTCCTGCTGACCTCGGCTTCTTTCCTACTCGTCCATCTGGTATAGCTTCTAGGCTGCTCCTGGCCTCCGCCCAGTCCTGGCCCAGCTCCACCAGGCCTTCTCCAATTCCTGCTAGCAGAGTTTCATTCCCTCTGGAGTAATCAACCACTCCTGCACCACCTCCCACCCCACTCTCACCCTCCTAGGCCTCGGCTCTGAGTCATGCCGGCTACACCAGTGGTCTGCTGGACAGGAGCAGGCAGGCAGGCAGAGGCTGGCCAGCATCACTCTCAAGCAGAAAGGTCAAAGACTATATTTTCAGGGACCATTTCTGTAGTTCTTTACCAGAAAGGCCATGGACTTGGCATCAGAAGTCAAAGAAGATTCCAGAGCTACATCTGCTACCAACTTGTCAAGTGACTGTAAGGGACAAGTCACTGTCCCTCTCTGTGACAGTCCCTCTCTTCTATAAAATGAGAAAGCTAGCCTGGGATCCAAAAGTGAGGGAAATTAATCAACAGAATTTTTCATGATCTCATGCCACTGCAATTTGGGGCCACAATTTGGTGCTTAAAACAGCTACAGCAAAATCTTAGTAGCGACAGACTTATGAGAAATGATCACACACACACACACGCGCACACACACACATGTACACACATGCACACACACATATATGCACACACACACATGTGTACGCACATGCACGCACACAAGCTGTCTCTCCCACCCAACAAGCTGGCTTCTAAAGTTCTTAGGGAGAGGCTTAAAGTGTTGGTCCCTCAAGTTTGATTCCAGGTAGTGCATGTGCCAGAGTGATGCTATCTATGGCTCTCTAGCTTCTTCTAAACAGAGAAGTAAATAAAGGTGTAAATAAATAAAGTACTTAAAGGAGATATCAGTTTACATACTCCTAAAAAGCAATAGGCATCGGAGTGGCCAAGACTTTTTTTGAAAGATAGGTAAAAAAAATCTTGGGTAGAGGTATAGCATAATGGTTATGCAAAGAGACTTTCATGCCTGAGGCTCTTAAGTCCCTGGTTCAAGCCCCCACACTGCCATAAGCCAGAGAAGAGCAGTGTTCTGGTTCAAAAAAAAAAAAAAAAAAGCCTTTATAGGGGCTGGGTGGTGGAGCACCTGGTTAAATGCACACATTACAGTCCTCAAGGACCTATGTTCAAGCCCCCGGCCCCCACCTGCAGGGGGAAAGCTTTACATGTGGTGAAGCAGTGCTGCAGGTGTCTCTCTTTCTCCCTCTCTATCTCTCATACTCTCTCGATTTCTGGCTGTCTCTATCCAGTAAATAAAGATAATTAAAAACAAATTTTTAGGGAGTTGGGCGGTAACACAGTGGGTTAAGCGCAGGTGGTGCAAAGCGCAAGGACCAGCATAAAGATCCTGGTTTGAGCCCCCAGTTCCCCCACCTGCAGGGGAGTCGCTTCACAGGCGGTGAAGCAGGTCTGCAGGTGTCTATCTTTCTCCCCCTCTGTTTTCCCCCCTCTCTCCATTTCTCTTTGTCCTATCCAACAACAACATCAATAACAATAATAAAACAACAAGAGCAACAGAAGGAAATAAATAAATATTAAAAAATTTAAAAATTACATGGTATATTAAAAATCTAACCCCCGGTAATTATTGAAAGTATTCAATAAATGAATAAGTAGAAAAATCATGTGTAAAAGATCATATTCAATAAAAAAAACTACAGCAGAATATATATCCAGGAGTATAGTTTTAATTAATTTATAGGCAAGCACTAAATGGATATTATCAGCTGTTAACAATGATTGGTTTAAGAACTGCAACAAGTAGTAAATAATAATAATAACTACAACTGTTTTTATTATTATTACATTTTAGAGAGGAGCTGGAGATAGAAACAGGGTCTATACATGTGAAACATGAACTCTACCACTAAGCTGCATCCCCAGCCAGAAATCCTGGTACCTTATGTGAAGAAGTAGAAGATGAGCAAGATATATGTGCCGTGCTTATTAAGGTTTTGAGAAACTGTGACAGCAAAGATACTCACAGTTAATAGCTCAAAATTTAAGAAATTTTATAACAAGAATAGTATCAAAAAGTCAGAGGACAAAGGGTCGAGCAGACTTATCTGCAGCAAATAATAGCTTTAGTATATTTAGTACATTATTTTTTTGTAAACTATTTAGCATACTTAATATATTTTGGAAAGTTTCTGTAACATTCAGCAACCTAGGAAGTAGCTCAGTAGATAAAGTGTTGGTATTTTTTTTTTTCACCAGATCACTGCTCAGTTCTGGTTTATGGTAGTGGTGGTGGGGAATTGAACCTGGGACTTTGGAGCCTCAGGCATGAGAGTCTCTTTGCTTAACCATCATTCTATCCACCTCTGCCCAAGTGTTGGATTCTCAAACATGAGGTCCTGAGTTCGATACCTGGCATCGCATGTGTGATGCTTTGGTTCTCCCCCACTTCAATCTTTAATTAATAAATAATTTTTATTTATTTATTGCCTCCAAGGTTAGTGCTGGGGCTCGGTGCCTGCACTACGAATTCACTGCTTCCAGCGGCCATTTTATTTCATCTTTTTTTATAGGACAGAAGGAAATTGAGAGGGGGAGGGGAAGATAGAGGGGAGAGAAAGACACCTGCAGACTTATTTTTCCACTTGTGAAGAGACCCCCTGCAGGTGGGGAGGTAGGGGCTCAAACCAGGATTCTTGTACAGGTCCTTGCGCTTCGTACTATGCGCGGTTAGCTTGGTGTGCCACTGCCTAGCCCCCTTTATTTTTTTACCAGAGTATTGCTCGTTCCTGCTTTATGATGGTGCAGGAGATAGATCGTGGGACTTTGGAGCCTCAGGCATGAGACTCTCTTTGCATAACCATTATGCTGAACAGTGTCTACCACTGATCATTAATAAATACACCTTTAAAAGTTTTCTTTCAACAGGACAGCCATAGAGGTGGCATACTGGGTACAACGCATGACTTGCAAGCATGAAGTCTTGACTTAGATTCTCAACATCGAATATACCAGAGTAAAGCTCTAGCTTTCCCATAAATAAAACTATCAAAATAGCTCTTGTGGATAGTGTGTTGCTTTGCCATGTGTTTGAGCTTGGCCCTTACTTTCTCTCTCTGTCTCAATCTAAAATATGTGATAATTAATATATAAAAATTTTTTAAAAATATTTATTTAATTTATTTATTCCCTTTTGTTGCCCTTGTTGTTTGATTGTTGTAGTTATTATTGTTGTTGTCGTTGTTGGATAGGACAGAGAGAAATGGAGAGAGATGGGGAAGACAGAGAGGAGGAGAGAAAGACAGACACCTGCAGACCTGCTTCACCGCCTGTGAAGCGACTCCCCTGCAGGTGGGGAGCCGGGGTTCGAACCGGGATCCTTATGCCGGTCCTTGTGCTTTGCGCCACCTGCGCTTAACCCGCTGCGCTACAGCCCGACTCCCATAAAATATTTTTAAAATATTAAAATTCAGTGGGGGCCAGGAGATAGTTCAGCAAGTGGAGTATATGCCTTACTGTGTGTGAGGTCCTGGGTTCGATCTCCAGCCCCATATGGGAGCACCTTGGACAGCACCAAACTCCATGGATGGGAAGGAAATGCTCTAGTGTCTCTCCTTTACCCTCTCCAAATACATAGAATAGAGAAAAAAAGAATGGGTTGAGGAGACCTCTTGGTGGTGTCATGCATTCACAAAATCCTGAATTCATCCCCCAATCAACTGCACTACATAAAAGAATCTTGGTGGTGTGGTCTGGGAGGTGGTGCAATGGATAAAGCCTTGACTTCTTAAGCATGAGGTCCCAGGTTCAGTCCCCGGCAGCACATGTACTAAAGCCATGTCTGGTTCTTTCTCCTCCTATATTTCTCATTAATAAATTTGAAAAATCTTAAAAGGATAAAGAAGAATCTCAGCAGAAATATGGGTAAATAATACCTACAGTGTATAAGAGAGGAAACCCAAGAAGCAATTTTCACAGTCAGGTAAGTCAAATTCAGACAATAACAAGTTGCTGATACTTATCCATGAGCTGGAGAATATCTAGTGCTTGTAAAACTTGAGGGGAAAAACATTCCTGGCCATTGTTGCCAGAATTGTCACAGCTATGACTTTCTGAAAAGTAATTTAGTTCTCTTAAAATTACATTCTGGGGACCAGGCGGAAGCGCAGACAGTTAAGTGTACATAGTACGAAGAGCAAGGACCGGCATAGGATCCTGGTTCGAGCCACCGGCTCCCCACCTGCAGGGGGGTCACTTCAAGGAGTGAAGCAGGTCTGCAGGTATATATTTTTCTCTTCCCCTCTGTCTTTCCATGCTCTCTAGATTTCTCTCTGTGCTATACAACAACAACGACAGCAATAATAACAAAAACTATAAAACAACAAGGGCAACAAAAAGGGAAAAAATTGCCTCCAGGAGCAGTGGGTTCATAGTGCAGGCATGGAGAAGCCTCAGCGATAACCCTGGAGGCAAAAAAAAAATACATTCTGTATGATTGGTCAACAATTTGTTTGGCTTTGTATGTTAACTCTCTTTTCAGCCACCAGGTTCCAGATGCTAGCATGATGCCAACCAGACTTCCCTGGACAGACAACCCCACCAATGTGTCCTGGAGCTCTGCTTCCCCAGAGCCCTGCCCCACTAGGGAAAGAGAGAGGCAGGCTGGGAGTATGGATCCACCTGTTAACACCCATGTTCATCGGGGAAGCAATGACAGAAGCCAGACCTTCCACCTTCTGCATCCCACAATGACCCTGGGTCCATACTCCCAGAGGGATAGAGAGTGGGAAAGCTATCAGGGGAGGGGAGGGGATATGGAGTTCTGGTGGTGGGAACTGTGTGGAGTTGTACCACTCTTTTATTTATTTATTTAATTTATTTATTCCCTTTAGTTGCCCTTGTTGTTTTATTGTTGTAGTTATTATTGTTGTTGTTGTTGTTGGATAGGACAGAGAGTAATGGAGAGAGGAGGGGGAGACAGAGAGGAGGAGAGAAAGATAGACACCTGCAGACCTGCTTCACCGCCTGTGAAGCGACTCCCCTGCAGGTGGGGAGCCGGGGTTCGAACCGGGATCCTTATGCCGGTCCTTGTGCTTTGCGCCACCTGCGCTTAACCCGCTGCGCTACAGCCCAACTCCCAGTTGTACCACTCTTATCCTATGGCTTAGTCAATGTTTCCTTTTTATAAATAAAATAAAATAAAAATTACATTCTGGGAAAAAATAAAAAGGAAAAAGAAAGCAGCTACTGATAAGAGCAACAAGTGGGATGACTTTCACAAGCACTGGCCAAGTCCAAAAAGCCAGACATGAGTGACTACTATTGGATGATTCTAATTATAATGAAATCCTTCGAAATAGACAACCATATGGAGAGTGGGAGAGGATTCTTCTGTGAAGAAGCTAGAGGAACTTGTTTTGGGAGCTGGAAAGATTTTTTTTTTCTCCTGGAGGTGACTGGCTTTGTGCAAGTGTGATTTCACTGTTCCTGGGTCAACTCTTCACTTTTATTTCAAAGAGAGAGATAAACAGATAAAAAGACAGATAGGGCGAGACACCACAGCACTAGATCTTCTCTCAGTGCCATGGTACTCCCATATTGTGCCGGGGCTTGAACCTTACCCATACATGGCAAGACACACACCCAGTACTTAGTAAGCTGTCCTCCAGTACTGGTGATGCACAAAGTGTTGTATGTGAATTGTGTTGGTGATTCCATTGGTGTAGACATTTGCCAAAACTCACTGAATTACATACACTTAAAGGGGGACCATTTTAAGGTATGTATATGGCATCTCAATAAAGTTGATTTAAAATTGAAAAATATGCCTGGAGGGGTAGGAGAGAGCTCACCTGGTAGACTGTACATCTGGCTGTGTGTGAGGTCCTGAATGCCATTCCACGCACCACACGGAATACCATGGACAGCACCAAAAAGTACTCCCTGGAGTGGAGTCGCAGTGTCTCTCTCCCTCCCCATTTTCCTCCCCCCTTTTCCTTTCTCCTCCTCTCTAAAACATGAGAAAAAAAAGTTTGGGGGAGGGAGTCGGGCAGTAGCACAGTGGGTTAAGCGCACGTGGTGCAAAGCACAAGGACCAGCATAAGGATCCCGGTTTGAGCCCCCGGCTCCCCACCTGCAGGGGAGTCGCTTCACAAACGGTGAAGCAGGTCTGCAGGTGTCTATCTTTTCTCTGCTCCTCTCTGTCTTCCCCTCCTCTGTCCATTTCTCTCTGTCCTATCCAACAATGACAACAACAATAAAAACAAGGGCAACAAAAGGGAATAAATTAATTAATTTTAAAAAAGTCTGAGGGAGCCAGTCAGATAATATTTCATGAAAAGAAAACTCTTAACACAATTATTTTTTGTTTTACTACAACACTGTCTCTGGAAGTTTTTTTTTTTTTTAAAGAGGAATGTTTATCATTAGAAAAATGGCAGCATAAGCTGTGCAGACTCCTATAAAATATTAAAACTATTTAAAATATATGGCCTGCAGGAATATGCATAACATGCTAAAAATGTTGATGGGGCCAGCAGATAGTTTACCTTGTCTCATCTCAAATGGAAGCACCACAGCATCTGGGCACGTTGCACAAACGGTGGAGCAGCGCTGTGATCTTTACCCCCCTCCCTTCTTCCCTCCCTTTAGATGAAAAAGAAGGTCAGTTGGAAATGATGGAATCACACGTTTGAGGCCCCAGCATTGAAAAAGAAATGTGGTCAGGAAATGTGCACAATGCCCACATTTTACAAACTGAAAAAAGAATACAAGAAAAGGGGAAAAAAGTGTGCATATTGATTTGCAGGTTGCTCCTGTCTGAAAGAGGGAAAGAATAATACAGAGAGACTGGGGATATATAGTTAGGGTTGAAGCAAGGCTGTAGGCATCTCTCTGTCTCGCTCAGTCTCTATCTCCCCTTCTGTCTTGACTTCTGGCTGTCTCTATCCAATAAATAAATTTAAAAAAAAAAAAAAAAGTCCTGAGGGCCAGGCGGTAGCGCAGCGGTTAAGCGCACATAGTGCCAAGTGCAAGGACCAACTCGAGGATCCCAGTTCAAGCTCCCTGCTCCCCTCCTGCAAGGGGTTAAATTCTCAAGCAGTGATGCAGCTCAGCAGGTGTCCCTTTCTCTCTCCCCCTTTCTCCCTCCCCAATTTCTCTCTGTCCTATTCAACAACAATAAGAGCAACAACAGCAATGGAAAGGAGATGGCTTCCGGGAGCAGCGGCGGCTTCATAGTGCAGGCGTATTGCAGGTGTCTGTCTGTCTCTCCCCTCTCTGTCTGTCTGTCTTCCCCTCCTCTCTCCATTGCTCTCTGTCCTATCCAACGACACTGACATCAGTAACAACTACAACGATAAAACAAGGACAACAAAAGGGAATAAATAAATATTTTTTAAAAATTAACAAAATTTGGGATCACTCTGCTTGTAACAACTAAGCACAGATCGCTTTCGTTATTCCTTCAGGTCTTGTAGAAAATACAGGAAGTGATGAGCTAGCGCACCTGGACAGCATCTGCTCTGCCTGGTGAATGATTCGAGTTTGAGCTCCCTGGCTCCACACGGGAGTGCGAAGACACTGGGGGATGCTTTCATGCTGTGGTCTCTCCTCCTCTCCCCCTCTCCTTCTCTCCCTTTCTCTCTCTTTCTATCTGAAAAACTGGCCTGGAGTGGTGAAGTTCCTGTGATGACAAAAAAGAAGAAGAAGAAGAAGAAGGAGAAGGAGAAGGAGAAGGAGAAGGAGAAGAAGAAGAGAGAAATGGTAAAGGCCACAATAGAATATTAAAATCTATTATAATGTAAAACAACCAAATATTTTAAAAACTTTTTTAAAGCATCATGCTTCAGTTACAGCTGTAAAAATGAAATATGCATGTGGACCAGGGTGGGTAAAGAGAACTTCAAACAGGTTTTTAGTTTTTTTTTTTTTAGCATGCTAGGAGAAAGCATTCTTTTAAAACCTGTGAATGCATGTGGCAATAACCAGAATAGCCCTATTATGTAAAATGTGCAAAATGTGACGCAAGGAACAAAGTATAGACGGAAAGTGCTGATTTTAAAGTTGTTCAGCAAGGATGGCAGATTTATCAAAACATTTCTACCTTTTTTTTTTTTTTTTTGCCTCCAGGGATATTGCTGGGGCTCAGTGCCTGCACTCCAAATCCACTGCTCCTAGAGGCTATTTTTTTCCCCTTTTGTTGCCCTTGTTCTTTATCGTCGTTGTTATTGCTGTTTTTGGATAGGACAGAAAGAAATTGAGAGAGGAGGAGAGAACAGAGAGGAGGAAAGACAGATAGACATCTGCAGATCTCCTTCACCACTTGTGAAGCACCCCCTCCCACCCCCCATCCTGCAGGTGGGGAGCTGGGGCTCAAACGGGGTTCCTTATGCCAGTCCTTGTGCTTTGCACTATGTGTGCTTAACCTGCTGCGCTACTGCCCAACCCCCTTCCACTTCATTTTTCTAAGCTTAATGCACTATTACACCATCTCCAGTAGAAAGAACTACCCTCCTGCCTGAACAAGATAAGACTCTCTCTTTTTGAACGAATGCATAATTGCATTGTGCTGTGAGCACAGTGTTATCCAGATATGTCCATTACGGACAAGCGCTGAGGAAGAAGACCGCTGAGATTGTCTTGGGGTTTCCAACAGTGTTTTTAGCTGTGTAAATGTATCACTTTGTTTATGGGTTCCTTCGTTTGTTTCCCCTGAGGTAACATTGGGCTACAAGACTGTTCTTGGAGTATAATTTCGCACCTCTCCAAATATATGTGGCCATCCCACAGTACCCTCCTTTCTCCCTCACTAGAGCTCCATGCCTGCAAGAATCCACGGCTCCTGGGGGCCATTCCCCCCTCTTAGTTTATTTGATAGGACAGAGATAAAAGAGAGAGCAGGGAGAGTTAGAGAGAGGAGGAAGAGAGACACTTGTGGACCTGTTTTATTGTTTGTCAAGTTTCTTCCTTGCAGGCGGGGAGTGGGGCTTGAATCCCAGTCCTTGCTTCTGGCAACATGTGCACTTAAGTGGGTGCACCACCACCTGACCCCCCATTTTTTCCAAATAATAAAAAAATCTGTTGAGGTATGCACTCTACTGCTAAGTTAGCCACTTCCCCAACTTAAAATTTTTCTCTTTTTTTAAAAAATATTTATTCCCTTTTGTTGCCCTTGTTGCTTTATTGTTGTAAGTTATTATTGTTATCGTCGTTGTTAGATAAGATAGAGAGTAATGGAAAGAAGAGGGGGAGACAGAGGGGCTGGAGAGAAAGACAGACAGCTGCAGACCTGCTTCACCGCCTGTGAAGCGACTCCCCTGCAGGTAGGGAGCTGGGGACTTGAACCCGGATCCTTACAATGGTTCTTGTGCTTTGCACCACGTGCACTTTATCTGCTGCGCTACCACCCGACTCCCAAAATTTCTCTCTTAAATACAAACTAATGGATTCATCCCTGAAACACACTAGCTCTAGCAGCTCACCCTTGGAAGACAGGTAAGAGACTATGTTGAGAAAGAATTGTCATCAACTTCCACTGTAGTACAATGAACAACATCAACAATGGTAATAATAATAACCACAACAAGACTACAACAACAAGGGCAACAAAAGGGGGAAACAATGGCCTCCAGGAGCAGTGGATTCATGGTGCAGGCACCAAGCCCAGCAATAACCCTGGAGGAGAAAAAAAAAAATTTTAAAAAAACAAACTGTGGTACAGGAGTGGAGGAGATAGTATAATGCTTATGCAAACAGGCTCTCATGCTAGAGGCTCTGATGTCCCAGCTCAGTCCCCTACACCACAGCTGAGCAGTGCTCTGGTGAAAAACAAAAACAACTCTGGTATGGGCGGGCAAGATGTGAGCGGTGGCACATCTGGTAAAATGTACAAGTTACCATGTGTAAGGACATAAGTTTGAGTCCCTCGTCCCCACTTGCAATGGGGAAGCTTCATGAGTGGTGAAGCAGGGCTGCAGGTTCTATCCTGTCTCTCACCCTATTTTTCTCTGTCTCTATAATAATAAAGACTTAAATAAATAATTAATCAAAACCATGGGGGGGGCGGGCACCTAGTTGAGCACACATGTTACAGTGTGCAAGGACCCCGGTTTGAGTCCCTGGTCCCCACCTGCAAGGGGGAAGCTTCACAAGTGGTAAAGCAGGGCTGCAGGTCTCTCTTAATTCGATCTTCCCTCCCCTCTCAATTTCTCTCTGTCTCTAACCAGTAATAAATAAAATATTTTTTAAAAAAATTAAAAAACTGGGAGTCAGGCGGTAGCGCAGAGGGTTAAGCGCATGTGGCACAAAGCACAAGGACCGGCGTAAGGATCCCGGTCTGAGCCCCCGGCTCCCCACCTGCAGGGGAGTCGCTTCACAGGTGCTGAAGCAGGTCTGCAGGTGTCTGTCTTTCTCTCCCCCTCTCTGTCTTCCCCTCCTCTCTCCATTTCTCTCTGTCCTATCCAACAATAGGGACATCAATAACAACAACAATAACTACAACAGCAATAAAAAAAACAACAAGGGCAACAAAAGAGAATAAATAAATAAATATATATATATATTTTTTTTTTAATTTGAAAACTGTGGTCCGGGAGGTGGCGCAGTGACTAAGGCACTAGACTCAAGCATGAGGTCCTGAGTTCGATCCCCGGCAGCACATGTACCAGAGTGATGGCTGGTTCTTTCTCTCGTATCTTTCTCGTGAATAAATAAATAAATTCCTTTTAAAAAATTTTAAAAACTGTGGTACAGAGCTGGGTTTGAGCAGCCAGAAACACGCAGGAAGGAGCATCTACTCCATGAGCGCCGGGCAGCACTATGGCGCCTTTTCTGTCTCTCTTTCCCTGTCACTTTCTTCTTTCTTGTGCCGGCCCTGCGCTGAGCCCACTGGGCTACCACCCGACTCCCTATTTCTTTTCTCTTTCTTCCTTCCTTCCTTTCTTTCTCGCTTCCTTCTTCTTCTTCTTTTTTTTTTGTTTTTGCCTCCAGGGTTATCGCCAGGGCTCGGTGTCTGCACCATGAATCCGCTGCTCCCGGAGACCATTTTTTTCCATTTTGTTGCCCTTGTTGTTTTATCATTGTTGTGGTTATTATTATTGTTGCTGTTGTTGTTGTTGTTGCTGTCGTTGGATAGGACAGAGAGAAATGGAGAGAAGAGGGGAAGACAGAGAGGGGGAGAGAAAGACAGACGCCTGCAGACCTGCTTCACCGCCTGTGAAGGGACTCCCCCTGCAGGTGGGGAGTCGGGGGCTCGAACCGGGATCCTGACGTAGGTCCTTGAGCTTTGCGCCAAATGCACTTAACCCTCTGCACTACCGCCTGATTCCCTCTCTCTCTTTCTTCTTTCCTTCCTTCCTTTGTGATTTATTTATTGGATAGAGATAGAGAGACCTTGAGAAGGGAGAAGCAGATAGAGAAAGAGACAGAGGCTCACCTGCAACCCTACTTGATCACTCGTGAAGCTTTCCCCAATGCAGGTGGGGACCAGGGACTTGAATCTGGGTCCTTGCACACTGTAATGTGTGCGCTTAACCAGGTGCGCCACTGCCCGACCTCTTTCCCCTCTCTGTTTCCATCTGAAAGTCAGCAGCCTACAGACAGTAGTATACACACATTATAGTGCTCAGGGACCCTGGTTCAAGCCCCTGAGTCTTCCCTAGCAGTGGGGGAAGCTTCCTAGTGGAGCAGTGCTACAGGGGTCTTTCTCTTTCTTTTTCCTCCTACTCTATTTCCCCCTCCTTCTCTATATTCCCCCTCCCTTCCCAACTCTGTCTCTGTCTCTTTGGTGAAGCACAAAAACAGGCATAAGGATCCCAGTTCGAGCCCCGGCTCCCCACCTGCAGGGGAGTGCTTCATAGGCGGTGAAGTAAGTCTGCAGGTGTCACTCTTCCTCTCTCTCTCTCTCTCTCTCTCTCTGTTTTTCCCTCATCTCTCCATTTCTCTCTGTCCTATCCAACAATGACAACATTATCAACAACAACAATAATAACTACTACAACAACAAAACAACAAGGGTAACACAAGGGAAAATAAATAAGAAGAAGAAAGAAAAAGAAAACAAGGAAGGGAGGAAGGAAGGAAGGAAGGAAGGAAGGAAGGAAGGAAGGAAGGGAGGGAGGGAGGGAATGGACCAGGAGAGCAGTGTTTTCAGGTCCAGGCAGTGACACACCTGGTTAAGCACACACTCAAACTCCTGATCCCCGCTTATGGGGGAAAGCTTCACAAGTGGTGTAGCAGGACTGCAGGTATCTCTCTGTTTCTTTCCCTTTCTATCTCCCCCTCTTCTCTCAATTCCTGTCTCTAATAAGTAAATAAATAAAATATTACAAAAAGTGTAAAAACAAACAACAAAAAAAACCCCAGTATTTTCTGCAGGTGCAAGTATACCTCCCCAGTGATGCCTAAAAAAAGCAGTAGAGGGGGCCAGGTGGTAGCACAGCAGGCTAAGCACACATGGCACGAAGTGCAAAGACCAGAGTAAGGATCCCAATTCCAGCCCCCGGCTCCTCACCTGCAGTGGGGTCGCCTCACAAGTGGTGAAGCAGGTCTGCAGGTGTCTGTCTTTCTCTCCCCCTCTTTGTCTTCTCCTCCTCTCTCCATTTCTCACTGTCCTCTGTCCTATCCAACAACGACGATAAAACAAGGGCAACGAAAGGAAAAAAAAACAGCCTCCAGGAGCAGTGGATTCGTAGTGCAGGAACTGAGCCCCAGCAATAACCCTGGAGGAAAAAAAAAAGGCTATGGTTTACCTTAAAATTTATGTTAGATAATTAACATGTTAAACCCATATATCATTTAGCACTGTGCTATTATAAACATGACTACAGAATTTTATGTATCTGGAAGGAGACATATATTTCCCTTGGAATATGTTTTTATTTGTTTTAAATTTTTTTTTAATTATCTTTGTTTATTGCATAGAGACAGCCAGAAATTGAGAGGGAAGGAGGAGATAGAGAGGGAGAGAGACAGAGAGACACCTTCAGCCCTGCTTTACCACTTGTGAAGTCTTCCCCCTGCAGGTGGGGACCCGGGGCTTGAACCTGAGTCCTTGTGCATTGTAACATGTGCACTAACCAGGTGCACCACCACCTGGCCCCTATTTGTTTGATTTTTAGCAGAAAACAGAAGTTTGTTTGTTGTTTACTTATTGCCTCCACGGTTATTGCTGGGACTCAGTGCCTGCACTACAAATCCACTGCTCCTGGAGACCATTTTTCCCATTTTGTTGCCCTTTTTGTTGTTATTGTTATTGTTGCCACTGCTGTTGTTGGATAGGGCAGAGAGAAATGGAGAGAGGAGAGGAAGACAGAGAGGGGGAGAGGAAGACAGACACCTGCAGACCTGCTTCACTGCCTGTGAAGCTACCCCCTGCAAGTGAGGAGCCCAGGCTAGAACCAGGATCCTTACAACCTGTCCTTGCGCTTCGCGCCATGTGTGCTTAGCCCGCTGCACTACCGCCCGGACCCCAGAAATTTATTTTTAAATAGTGTATTATTTCCATTTTAACCTCTAGGAGCCTTTTCAATAATAGAACATCAAAATGTAAAGCACTAGATCTAAGTGCTCATTTGAGAATGTACAATAACTCAGTATCCAACCATACACATAGGTATGGCATCCCGCCATCCGGCTGTCTGTCTATCACCCTGTAGTATATGACAGGCATTCTAGTGTTGCAAAAGAAGACAAAAACCTAAATAACATGATACATATCTTCTTTTAATCCTGCTGTGTGTCTCTAACTCAGTGCACCCTTGTACGGAGCCCAGACTGTGAGAAGGCGCAACCTGGCCACCAGCCCATGGCCAGCCCTTCGATGAGGCAGCCCAGCCGCAGGGAGTAGACAAGTCTGTGACTCAGGCTCACAGAGTTCCAGCTAGAATTGTGGTTGTGCCTTTTTCTTGTGTCACCGTCAGTCCTCCCAAGATGAGACAATAGTGATGCTTTCTTCATGGGGCTCAGGGAGACTGAGACCACATATAGGTTGGTGCTTAGCAAGGCGCTCAGCACGAAAGCTGCTCCAATGTTTGACTCTCCCTGAATGGATGTGAGGATGGTGTATGTGAAAAAAAGTGCTGGTTATTATTAGAAATGGGTGGCAGGGTCCCTGAGTCTGTTAGGACAGCCTGTCTTTTTGTATATGGATGTGGGATGCCTTTGACTGTACTGTCTCCCACCTTCCAGGACAGGGATATCAGCTTTCAAACGCTAGAAATTATTTTTCAACTTTGTCATTATATAGCATTTTTATATTCTATTTATTTTTAACACACACAATCAGAGCATTGCTCAGTTCTGGTTTGTGGTAGTGCAGGGGATTGAACTTGGGACCTGAAAATCTCAAGTGTTTAAGTCTATTGTATAAACTGTTTTTCTTTTTATTATTATTATTTGCCTCCACCATTATTGCTGGGTCTCAGTGCCTCTACTATGAATCCTGGAGGCCATTTTTGTTGCCTTTGTTGTTATTATTATTATTGTTGCCATTGCTATTGTTGGATAAAATAGAGAGAAGAGGAGAAGACAGAGGGGGAGAGAGAAAGATAGACACCTGCAGATCTACTTCACCGCTTGTGAAGCAACCCCCCTGCAGGTAGGGGAGCCGGGAGCCCTAACTGGGGTCCTTACACCAGTCCTTGCACTTTGTGCCATGTGCGCTTAACCCGCTGTGGTCTACCACCTGGCCCCTTTCTTTATCATTATTTTTAAAATTTATGGGATAGAAACATCCAAGAAGGAAGGGGAGACAAAAAGGGAGAGAAACAGAGAGACATCTGCAGCACTGCTTCACTGCTCACAGAGTTCCCTCTTAGCAGGTGGGGCTCGAACCCAGGTCCTGGCACATTGTAACGTGCAGTCAACTAGGTGTGTCACCACTCGGCCCCCATAAACTGTTTTTCTTTCTTTTTTTTTTTAATTTCTTTATTGGGGAATTAATGATAAACTGTTTTTCTCTCATGGTCTGGGAGATGGCACATTGGGTAAAACACTGGCCTCTCAAGCAGGAGGTCCTGGTTTCAATCCCGAGCAGCACATGTACCAGAGTGATGTCTGGATCTCTCTCTTCCTGTCTTTCTCATAAATAAATGAAATCTTTTAAAAATTAAAATAAGCTGTTTTTCTACCTCCCTAGCCCTAGAATATTTTAAATCTATTTTTTAAATTTTACTGATTCTTTTTTCATTTCTCTTATTGTACAATGAATCCATCATTCCTGATGGTCAGTTTCCTTTTCTTTTTGACAAAGACAGAGAAATTGAGAAGGAGAGGAGAAATAGAGAGAGATAGGGTAGTCGGACAGACAGATAGGACAGACAGATAGATCTGCGGCACTACTTCACCACTCATGAAGCTTTCCCCCTGCAGCTAGGGACAAGGACTTGAACCCAGGTCCTTGTGCATGGTAATGTGTACACTCTACTGAGTATGACAATGTCTGGTCTAGTCTGGCCCTGGGCAATTTTTTATTATTTTATTTTTTGATAGTGGTGGAGGGGAAGAGAGAGAGGAGAGACACATGTAGCACTGCTTTCCTATCCACAAAGCTTTCCCTCTGCAGGTGCAGACTGAGGGCTTGAAGCTGGTTCCTTACACGATAGCATGTGAGTTCTACTGGGTGAACCCCCACCTGACCCTGACCCTAGAATATTTTTAAAAACTTACGGTGGTGGTGTGCCTGATTGAGCACACATGATACAATGCACAAGGACCCAGGTTCGAGTCCCCAGTCCCCACCTGCAAGGGGAAAGCTTTGCAAATGGTGAAGTAGTGCTGTAGGTCTCTCTCTTTCTCTCTTCTGTCCCCCATCCCTCTCGATTTCTGGCTGTTTCTATCCAATAAATAAATAAAATTAATTAACAAATTTAGAAAAAAAAACTTATTGTGTGGTCCAGGAGGTGGCGCAGTGGATAAAGCACTGGACTCTCAACCATGAGGTCCTGAGTTCGATCCCCAGCAGCACATGTACCAGGGTGATGTCTGGCTCTTTCTCTCCTCCCCTCTCTCTCATGAATAAATAAATGAATTCTTTTTTTTTAATTTATTTCTTTATTGGGGAATTAATGTTTTACATTCAATAGTAAATACAATAGTTTGTACATGCATAACATTCCCCAAATAAATGAATTCTTTAAAAAAAAAAAAAAACTTATGTATTTATTAGTGAAAGAGACAGAGAGAGGACCAAAACACCACTCTGGTACATGGAATGCTGGGGCTAGAATTTGGGACCACGTGCTTGAGAGGCTAACGCTTTATCTATTGTGCCTTCCTCTATGCCATTTCTTTCTTTTTCCTTTTTTTTTTTTTTATTAATGATTATATAATGACTTATCAGATGATTTCACTCATATGTGGGATGTACAGAATTAAAACCTATGAACTTGAAAAGAACAGTCAACCCACTCTCTCACATTTTTATTTGTTTGTTTTTATTGCCACCAGGGTTAACACTGGGGCTCCAAGCTGGCACTACAAATACACCGCTCCCATCAGCCATTTTTAAAAAAAATTTGTATTATCTTTATTTAATTTGCTAGAGACAGCCGAAAACTGAGCGGAAGGGGGATACAGAGAGGGAGAGAGACAGAAAGACACCCACAGCCCTGCTTGACCATTCGTGAAGCTTTCCCCCTGCAGGTGGGGACTGGCCTTCAGCCATTTTCTCCTCCCCTCCGCTTTCTATTCTATTCTATTTGAGGTGACAGAGAGAAATTGAGATGGGTGGGGGAGATGGAGAGGGAGAGAGAAAGAGAAAGAGACACTTGCAGACCTGCTTCACTACTTGTGAAGGGTCTCCATTGCAAGTAGCGCCCAAGGGCTTGAACCCATGTTCTTTAAAGGTAACCTGTGCCCTCAACCTGGTGCACCGCTGCCCACTATCCTATTTTTAATGAGAGTGATACAGAGAGAAAGTCAAAGAGTACTGCTCAGCTCTGGCTTATAGTGGTTTTGGGGGTTGAACCTGGGACCTCCGAGACTCAGGCGTGAAGTTTTTGCGTAGCCATTATGCTACCTCCCCGCCCTTCAGCTGTGTCCTAGTCAGGGGCATCCCTGTTTCTTCCCTTTGCCTTTATTCTGTCTTCTAGAACATTCTTCATTTCCACACTGGTTCCCTCTCAGCCTATTGGCCTCTGCTGAGCTGCCCACCTGTACTGAGGGCTCCCTTAACTTCCCTAACTTCACTGTCTCCTGATTTTATATGGGAGAAATTCTTTTTTAACTTTAAATGTTTTTTTTATTTATTAATGAGAAGGATAGGAGGAGAGAGAAAGGACCAGACATCACTCTGGTACATGTGCTGCCAGGAATGGAACTCAAGACCTCATGCTTGAGAGTCCAATGCTTTATCCACTGCACCACCTCCCGGACCACTGGGAGAAATTCTTTGTTTCAGCTAACTCTCAGTGGACGGGCAGCAAGCACAACACCATCTCCTTGACCAAAAATCAATAGATTTATAGCACTTGTTACTCCCCTCAGAAAAATCGCAGGAACAGTTAAATAGAAAAGAAGGGCTTTATTGACTAGAAGGCAATTTAAGTTGGAAAGCATATCCAATCAGCATGAGCTGTAGAATAAGCTTCACAGTGGTCTGGGAGGTGGTGCAGTGAATAAAGCACTGGACTCTCAAGCATGAGGTCCTGAGTTAAGTCTCCAGCGGCACGTGTACCAAAATAATGTCTGGCTCATTCTCTGTCTCTCTCTCTTTCTCCTCCTTTCTCACGAATAAATAAATAACAATATTAAAAAAAAAAGAATAAGCTTCACAAAGAGGCAGTGGGATCTGGGTTTATGTTCAGTAGACTTAGGATAACATAGTAGTCTATATAGAATTGGGATTTTTTTTTAACTTTTTAAAATTATTACTATTTTAATTTGCTTCCCCCCTTTTGTAGCCCTTGTTTTTTATTGTTGTTGTAGTTATTGTTGTTGTTGCTACTGATATCATCGTTGTTGGAAAGGACAGAGAGAAATGGAGAGAGGAGGGGAAGACAGAGTAGGGGAGAGAAAGATAGACACCTGCAGACCTGCTTCACCGCTTTGAAGTGTCCCTCCCTGCAGGTGGGGAGCCAGGGACTCAAACTGGGATCCTTATGCCCATCCTTGTGTTTTACGCCATGTGCACTTAATCTGCTGTGCTACTACCTGACTCTCATTTTTTTTTTAACCAGAGCACTGCTAACCTGACTTATGGTGGTAGTGGAGATTGTAGGTAGGGAGCCGGGGTTCGAACCAGGATCTTTATGCCGGTCCTTGTGCTTTGCGCCACCTGCGCTTAACCCGCTGCGCTACAGCCCGACTCCGTAGTACTTATTCTTGTTGTGTTAGCTGATACCTTTGGGTGTTCTCCTATGAAATCCAGTATCCAATGTTCATGCTCTTTTGTAGGTTCTCACATATTAACTCCAGAATTCAGAGTTAATGTGACTTGCTTTGACTTATGGGAAGTTAGCAAGTGTGATATTATCAAAGGTTTCATGAGAACATGAGTGTTAGAGGCTTATTCTCTTAGGATACTGTCTTTTGAACTCTTGAGTTAACTAGTTAAAGGTATCCAACAACCCTGAAAAAGAGGCCGTATGGAAAGAGAGAGAGAGAGAGAGAGAGAAGCCAGCTCCAAGTGTGCCAGCCACTCCCACAGCAGTGCCAGAGAAGTGAGTGAAGAAGCCTTCTTGGAAATTACAGTCTTAGTAGATACCAGACAGAGTGGAAGAACCACCTAGCTGAGCCCAGCCCAAATTGCAGAACCATGAGAAATAATAAATCATTATATTGTATGAGTTTGACATGACCCAGCCGTCAGTAGCTACAAACACCAATTTACCTAAACCACTTATAATAAGGTACCACGTAGACTCATAGATGAGTCTCCTTCCTGTGCTAGACTGTGAGCCCAAGGCAAAGGGTTGCAACATAATTAACTATTTCTTCTTGACTTTGTCTGGCATGTTGTACAAATTAGAGTCAGTCCAAGAGTCTAAGTCAATACTTCAAAGATCTATGTGCTGTCTCTGGACTACTCAAGTGTGTATATTAGGACTGGAGGAAGTGAAAAAGGAAGTGAAAACTCCACCCCCCAGACATTTCATAAGGCTACTCCTTGTGCCCAGCCCCCCAGCGCAGGAGATGGGCATCAATGTCTAATAAAAGTGGACAGGACCCCAGAGAGGACGTAGCAACTGTCAGCAGTGAAGTGGCAGAAGTTTCACTGACCTAGGGAGTGACTTCTGAGCTGTCAGCCATGTTCTGGTTATTGTTTGAAATCACAGGGAAGTTGGCAAAGCGATTCCATTCTCTCTTACGATCTTTAAGTGCCATGCCTGAGGTTAACAGGGTCATTTTGTAGCTTGTCCCTAATTGCGCAGCTTGTGAAAGACTGCAGCAGTCAAGTTAAAATGAGTGAACTTTCTGCTGTGAGGTGGACTTCACTGCCCCTCTCCCTGGTCTCTGAGACTTGGGGGACCTCATTGCCTGTCTTTGGGTCCTAGACAGGACACATCCACATTGCTTCCTAGTCCCCTCTTCCATGGCACAGAATGAGAGACAATGGGGCAGGTATGCTTAAATTGAAGTTCACTGGTGTCTTAAAAAAAAAAAAAAGAGGGAGTCGAGCGGTAGCGCATCGGGTTAAGTGCAGGTGGCACAAAGGGCAAAGACCGGCATAAGGATCCCGGTTCAAGCCCCCGGCTCCCCACCTGCAGGGGGGTCACTTCACAAGCGGTGGAACAGGTCTGCAAGAGTCTGCCTTTCTCTCCCCCCTCTGTCTTCCCCTCCTCTCTCCATTTCTCTCTGTCCTATCCAACAACAACAACATCATAACAACAATAATAATAATAACTACAAACATAAAACAACAAGGGCAACAAAAGGGAATAAATAAATAAGTATTAAAGAAGAAAGAAAGAAAGAAAGAAAGAAAGAAAGAAAGAAAGAAATCCTATTCTGTACAACCTCCAATTTTAAGTAGGAAGTCTTATCTTTGTCTCCTGTGCCCCATTTTGGATGGAATTAAGTAAATTTAAAGTGATGACCTGTATTATATCAAGCAGATTAGAGACTAGGATTGGTGGGCAGGGGTAGATAGCATAATGACTATGCAAAGACTCTTATGCCTAAGGCTCCAAGGCCCAAGGTTTAATCCCCAGCACCACCATCAGCCAGAGCTGAGCATGCTCTGGTAATAAAAATAAATAAATAGTGGTTCAGGAGATGGCACAGTGGATAAAGCATTGGACTCTCAAGCAAAGGTTCAATCCCTGGCAGCATATGTACCAGAATGATGTCTGGTTGTTTCTCTCTCCTCCTATCTTTCTCATTAATAAATAAATAAAATCTTTATAAAAAATAAAGGTAGGGGTAGATAACATAATGGTTATGCAAAGAGACTCATGCCTGAGGCTTCAAAGTCCCAGGTTCAATCCCCTGCACCACCATAAACCAGAGCTGAGCAGTGCTCTGGTAAAAAAAAAAAAAAAAAAATGCAACAAGGGCAACAAAAGGGAATAAATAAATATTTTTTAAAAATGTAATAAAATAAAATAAATCAACATTCCTCCTAATAGAAGAAATAAATCTTTAAAAAAAAGAAGAAGGTAGGACTGGTTACTTGACAGTAAAACAGAAGTTTACATTTAATGATGCTTTTTTAAAAATTAATTTATTTATTCCCTTTTTTGTTGCCCTTGTTGTTTCTATTGTAGTTGTTATTATTGTTGTCTGTCTTCGTTGTTGGATAGGACAGAGAGAAATGGAGAGAGGAGGGGAAGACAGAGAGGGGGAGAGAAAGACAGACACCTGCTGACCTGCTTCACCGCCTGTGAAGCGACTCCCCTGCAGGTGGGGAGCCAGGGGCTCGAACCGGGATCCTTCTGCCGGTCTTTGTGCCGGTCCTTGAAAAGACTTTCATGCTTGAGGCACCATAAGTTCCAGGTTCAATTCCCAGGTTCAATTCCCAGTACCACCTAAGCAAGAGTATAGCTCTGTTCTGGGAACAAAACAAAACAAAACAAAACACAAATAATGTTAAAATGTAGTGTGCGGCTTCATTTACCTCCAGACTTAAAAAAAATTTTTTTGAGGGAGTCTGGCAGTAGCGCAGCAGGTTAAGTGCACATGGCACAAAGTGCAAGGACCAGTGTAAGGATCACAGTTCAAGCCCCGGGCTCCCCAAATACAAGGGAGTCGCTTCCAAATACAGGGGAGTCGCGGTGAAGCAGGTCTGCAGGTACCTTTCTCTCCCCCTCTCTGTCTTCCCTTACTCTCTTGATTTCTCTCTGTCCTATCCAACAACAATGACATCAATAACAACAATAATAACTGCAATGACAATAAAAAAACAAGGGCAACAAAAGGGAAAATAAATATTTAAAACAATTTTTTAAAAATATTGAAAAATGTATTTATTTATTTACTATTGGATAGAAACAGAAACAGAAAGGGGAGGGGGAGATAGAGAGGGAGATAGAAAGACACCACTTGGCCATTTATGATGCACTATTTTGGATTATCTTTTTTCCCCATCACTCTGGAGCTTCTTTTTCACTCATTTATTTAAGAGAGGAAGAGAGAAAAGGGGAGGGAGGGGGAGAGAGAGAGAGGGAGAGGGAGAGGGAGAGGGAGAGGGAGAGGGAGAGAGAGAGAGAGATGCTATAGTATCACTTCACCATCTGTGAAGCTTTCTGTGGTATCATGATGCTTCAGTGTGGTGCTGGGACTCAAACTCAGGGCCTTGTGTTTGGTAAAGCACGAGTTACTGGTCAACTATCTCCCACTTTTTATTTTCTTTTGTCTTAGCTTCCTTCCTTCCTCCCTCCCTCCCTCCCTCCCTTCCTTCCTTCCTTCCTTCCTTCCTTCCTTCCTTCCTTCCTCCCTCCCTCCCTCCCTCCCTCCCTTCCTTCCACCAGAGTACCTCTAACTCTGACTTGGTGTGAGGAGCTAGGGTATTATGTCTCACATACAGGTCTAGTGTACTTACTGTTGAGGGACAGGACAGACCTGGAGGTTCCACCCAGAAAACGGGGGTGGTGACAGGTGTGGCTTGGAAAGGTGGAGGCAGGGTTTGGGTGTTAAATGGGAGACCTGTGGGCGTGGCTCTCGCGGTCTAGATCATCATTTGAGTATTGACTCTGCTTTTCTGTCTCTCCCTCTCCCCTCTCCCTCTCTCTCTCTCTCTCTCTCTCTCTCTCTCTCTCGTGTCCTAACATGTGTTCTCAGTTTTCCCGAATAAAATTTAAAATTCCTAAAAATCATGCTCTCGTCTCGATTCTTTGTTGAGGTAATGTGTGACCAATTTTTTAAATGTTGGGGAAGCAAGCGTCGGCCCCCTTTCCCCCACAACACCACTCTCTAATTTTCTTGTTTCTGTTTGGTGCCTGGAGCAAACCCAGGACCTCACACACGCAAGGCATAAACCTTACTGCTGAAACTACCTTCCTGACCCTACTTGCAAATTTTTTATTATAAACACTGCAAATATACACGAACATCAAAGGATTCAACAGGTGTTGCTACGTTGCCATATTCAGTTCATATGTGTGTCTTCCTCACATAGCTGGAGGTGACTGAATTCTACCTAAACACCACAGATAGCATTGTCATACCTCAGAAAAGTAACAATGACTAGAATCTTTGAACCCGGGGCTTAGGGGAAGGGGATAGCACCTTTATCTCATTTCATATCTGAAAGTACAAGAAAGTGGGAGGTGGGAACACGATGGCTTGGCGGGGTGGCGGGGAGGCATACCTAATAGAACCACACATTGCTATGCTTACGGACCAGGGTTCAGGCTCCTGCTCCCCACCTGTAGGGGGGAAGCTTCATGAGCAGGGAAGCAGGTCTGCAGGTTCCCGTCTTTTTCTTTCTCTACCTTCTCTCTAAATTTCTTTCTTTTTTAAAAACATTTTATTTATTCATAAGAAAGATAGGAAGAGAGAAAGGACCAGGCATCACTCTGGTACATGTGCTGCTCGTGATCGAACTCAGGACCTCATGGTTGAGAGGCCAATACTTTATCCACTGTGCCACCTCCTGGACCACTAAATTTCTTTCTTTCCTATCAAGTAAAATAGAAAAGAGAGAGAGGAGTTATGTGGGTAGATAGCACAATGGTTATACAAAGAGATTCTCACACTTGAGGCTCCGAAGTCCCAGGTTCAATCCCCTGCACTACCATAAGCCAGAGCTGAGCAGTGCTCTGGTATAAAATAAATAGATTAAATAAATAAATACATAAGAGAGAGGCACCTCCAGGAGCAATAGATTCACAGGGCCAGCACCAAGTGCCAGTGATAACCCACAATGAGAGAGAAAGAAAGAGAGAAAGAAAGAGAGAAAGAAAGAAAGAAAGAAAGGAGTCGGGCTGTAGCACAGCAGTTTAAGCGCAGGTGGCGCAAAGCACAAGGACCGGCATAAGGATCCCGGTTCGAGCTTCCGGCTCCCCACCTGCAGGGGAGTCGCTTCACGGGTATTGAAGCAGGTCTGCAGGTGTCTGTCTTTCTCTCCCCCTCTCTGTCTTCCCCTCCTCTCTCCATTTCTCTCTGTCCTATCCAACAACGACGACATCAATAACAACAACAATAAAAAACAAGGGCAACAAAAGGGAAAATAAATAAATATTAAAAAATTAAAAAGATAAATAAAAAAGAAAGAAAGAGAGAAAGAAAGTGAAAAAGAAAGAAAGACAGACAGAAAAGGGCCTCAAAGGGCCAAACGTTGGGACAAATGCAGAGTTTCATCATTTAAATGTGTATACACCCAAGCACAAATGCATATATTTGAAATCTTTGCAGCAGTGCCTTTGCAGTGTGGCTTCTGATCATGTGTAATAAAATGCCTGTTCATCAGCAAGTTCCTGGAAGACCTGTGATCAGCAGCTCTAAAGTGGCCTGAGAAGCAGCCTGGGTGAGCAAATGGAGGGTGGGAGTTCAATGCCCAGCACTGCATGTACCACAGTGGTACACTGACTCTCTCTCCTCCCCAACTCTCTCTCATTCATAAACTAATTAATCAATCTTTTTAAAATGACATGCGTAATGGAAGTGAATGGGCCTTTGAGAGATGACACCATAAGTCATATTTGCAAGTAGGAATAAAGAAAGACTTGGTGTAAATGATTTCTGCTGTGAATAATGAAGCCAGGTCTTCCTAGGGGAAATTCGGGTGGGGACTGAGGCAGGAAGTGAAACTTCAGCAGCAGGAAACGCCTTGCTGAGTGAAAATGAATGCAGAATGTGCTGAGGGGGCTTCCTTCTGCTCTGGAAGGATTCTGCAGAATATTCTACGCATTCTAACACAGGATGAAGCCTGGAGTCCTTCTTCCTTCCTCGACTCTATTCCCCCCTCCCCCCTTTCACTCTGACTGTTCTGCAAAGCCCCTCATCCCAGGGTCCTCAGATAAAGCCAGCAGGGCAGTTCTTAGGCAGTGCTAATGTGGGGTTAATGTGTCTGATTAGAACAGCTGAGGTCTGACTCATTTCCTGGGGAGGCTGCATTTCTGTTACCGAGCTCGCCTTACCATGTGCAAAGTCAGGGTTGAGCCCTGGCACCACATGGGAACACCACAGGTGTGTGTGTGGGAGTCCATGGGTGGTGGAGCAGTGCCATGCTATCTGTTTCTCTCCCCCTTGCCAAAAGCCTATCTCTGTGAGTGAAATAAAAAGGCATGAGGGCTAGAGAGATAGCTCACTAGGTGGGTGTGTGCTCGGTCATGTACTTACCCCGGGTTTGAGCACGAGCACTGCATGGAATGTGCCACACAGCTCCAGGAGACACTCTGGTGCTGTGGCCTCTCCTCCTCTCTCTGTGACCCAGCAGGAGTGAAATCACACATGTGCAAGGCCTGGCTTCAAATAAGATAAGAAAGCCAGACCAGGAGTGCTGGAACTAGGCATATATTGGCGCTCGAAGCAGAAATATGGAACAAAACAATCAAAAAGAAATAAAAACAGATCATTCCCCAGCTTCTCTGGACAACTGTCTCCTTGCTGGGTTTAGTAGTGGGAGACTGGCAGGCATTTCTCCCTGCCTTCCCCTGCTTAGGGGTGGACAGCACCTCCCCCCAACCCAATCATTTCCAGGTGACTGCAGCCCCTAGGGTCCAATGACAGACACTTCAGTCCCCTAGTCACAGGGACAGCAGAAGCTGCTGACTTAGTCCCGTTTAGCATCCGAGCTCCTCCAGCCCCTGCACAGGCCAATTCTTACATTACATCCTGTCTGCTCTGAGTATCTGAAGTGGCTGGGTTTCCCGTGTGCAGGGTTGGGCTGTTCCAATCCTGCACATTCCAAAGAAAGGACTGACCTTTCACTCTTGGAAGAGCACCTGCAAACCTTTGGAACTGCCTGCTAGATGGGAGGGTCTTTATCTAGCTAGGGACTTGGGCCCTGCCAGGTAGGTTTTGCTAGCTGTGGGATTTCTTATCAGGGCTGCTTTGTTTGCCTTGGCTCACAAAGTTTCTTTCTCTTCTGTTTTTGAAGATAGTGGGGAGGGGCATGGACGCCCCACGTGTTGTCAGCTGAGCAGGCTCCCTGGCCCAACTTCTTTTAATTGAGATAGAGGAAGAGAGACACCACAGCACCACTCCACCATCCAAGGGGCTTATCTGTAATGTCCCAGCTTGAAACCAAGACCTCTCACACAAAGCAATATCATGGCCCCTCCATTTTGGTTGGAGTTGGACGGTGGAGACTGAATCCCTAGACCAGGCCTACCTGACTGAACTTCCAGAAAACCCCTGAACACCAAGGCTCAAATGAGCTTCCCCAGCTGGTGACACTTTTGTGCGCATTGTCACATGTCACCATGGAGAGGATTAAGTCCTGCCTGCAGATCGCCTCTAGGGGAGGGCTGTTCACACCTGCTCTCCCTTCTGTCCCTTTTTTCCTGCTGACTTGAACTTTCACCTATTGCTGTAATAAACTATTGAGATAGGGAGTACAGCAGCTTCTCTGGATGTGGCCCTTCAGCAATCACTGACCCTGCGGGTGGCTCAAGGGCCCCAGCACACCAATTAAAAGGGACTTTTCCTCTCTTTCTTTCTTTCTTTTCTTTTTTTTTTTTTTGAATTTATTTATTTATTAATGAGAAAGATGGGAGGAGAGAGAGAAAGAACCAGACATTACTCTGGTACATGTGCTGCCAAGAATTGAACTTAGGACCTCATGCTTGAGAGTCCAATGCTTTATCCACTATACCACCTCCTGGACCACTTCTTTTTCTTTTCTTTCTTTCTTTTTTTTTTTTTTTTGTCCCTGTATCTTCTTGCTTATTTGATTTGATTTGTTTTGTATAAACACCTTCTCCCCCACCCTCCAGGACCACCAGAACTTCATTTAGCTGAACCGAAGGCAGGTACTCTTTGGCCTGAAGGTCTCGGGTCCTCTCACCATTACCACCCACCGCCTCTCTTAAGTACGGAGCAGTGAAAATGGGCTATGGAAGCAGAAGGGCCACTTGACCAAGCACCAAGTAGGCTACTGTTAGTCCCCAGACCCTGAGGCTCCGTCAGTTCATAATTCTGTAAGTCAATAATTGTTGAGGACCCTGTGACTTACGATGCCTAATTACTCATGTGACCCATTTCTCTATTACTAACAGCAAACATTTCAGAAATTCTTTGTTATCTCTATAGTTCTGTCTGAAGCCTCTAAGGATGTCTGGCTAAATCAGGGTAAACACAGATAGCAGGTCAAAAGGCCCTCCAAGATACCCCTGAACTATGCTTACATCTTTGGGATAAGATTAGGAGTTACAGAGTACACACAGAATTTAGTATAATCACTAGAATTGGAGATAACAAGGCTGATATAAAGTGGTTATGTACTAGGAGAGAGATTATTCAATTATGTAACCCCTAATATGTTTATGTACACCCTTAAAATGTTTATACTTGATATAGTTGTATGTACACATATCCAATAGAGGAAGGGAACAGACCACATGTTCTTACGACATAAGCAGAATCTCATTGCAAGACTTACATCGTGCGCCTGCCACTCCAGACCTCTGTTCTCTCACCACTACTGGTGTACTGAATTCATTTCCTTTAACCCAGAGATGCAATAGAGCCTTAGATCCCAGCAAATAAGCATCTGTGAAATCTCAGACTGCTCAGTAATTTGATCACCTTGCTGCTGGGGAGTGGCTGGAGGCTTGTGTAGACAAAGACACTTCACCTTAGAACAGAGCGGGAGAGGGAGAAAGCAGACTGGGGCTGGGGAGTCAGCATAACGGTTAGACAAAAAATTTCTCAGGGGCTGGGAGCAGTGGGTTAAGCACACGTGACACAAAGCACAAAGACCCAGTTCCATACCCCCCCCAGCTCCCTACCTGCAGGGGGGCCACTTCACAAGCATTGAAGCTGGTCTGCAGGTATCTGTCTTTCTCTCTCCTCTGTCTTCCCCTCCTCTCTCCATTTCTCTCTGTCCTATCCAACAACAACAAAAGCTATGACAATAATAACAGTAACAACTACAACAAGCGCAACAAGGGCAACAGAATGGGAAGAATGGCCTCCAGAAGCAGTGAATTCCAACAACAATGACAGCAATAACAACAACAAGAACAACAACAATAAACTATAAGGGCAACAAAAGGGGGAAAAATAGACTCCAGAAGCAGTGGATTTGTAGTGCAGGTACCAAGCCCCCAAAATAACCCTGAGATTTAAAAAAAAAGTTTCTTATGTCTGAGGCTCCAAAGTCCCAGGTTCAGTCCCCAGTACCACTATGTCAGAGCTGAACAGTACTCTGGACTCTCTCTCTTTGTACCTTTCTCTTTGTATCTCTCTCTTTAAAATAAAATAGAGAGAGAGAGAGAGAGACTGTTGAAGAAGTTCAGGGAGACAAGTGGGCAGTCTGGCCTAGTGGGACCGTTGGGGGTGGGTGGGGTGCATGGTGAGGAGAAGGACAAGGACTGGGGAGTCAGCATAACAGTTATGCAAAAAGACTTTCATGCTTAAGACTCTGAGGTTCCAGGTTCAATCCCCAGTACCACATAAACCAGAGCTGTGCAGTGCTCTGATCTTTCTTTCTCCTGGTATCTCTCATTAAAATAAAGTAAAATATATTTTTAAAATTATATATAAAAGGAAGGGCAGGAAACAGGCTATTGTTTCTCTCCACTGGAGATCTTGTTTTCTACCCAACCCATACCAGGGTGTGTCCCAGTGCTCCTCTTCAATAATTAATATTGCTTTTATTAATGCCAGAAACCAGGCCAGGAGATAAGCTTGCTGTTTGTAATGTCCTGGATTTGAGCCCTGGAACCACATAGGAGCATCACAGATGGCATACAAGGGGTCCCATGGATGGTGTAGTAATGCTGTGGTGTCTCTCCTCTTTCAATCTCTCAAAAATAAAGTTAAAAAAATAGGGCTGGAGGGCTGGGTGGTGAAATACCAGGTTTAGTGTTCATGGTACAATGCACAAGGGTCTGGGTTCAAGCTTCTCATCCCATCTGCAAGGCGGTAGCTTTTTAAGTGATAAGGTAGGGCTGCAGGTGTCTCTCTCTCTCCCCTTCCTCACAATTTTTGTCTCTTCCCAATAAATAGATCATAAAATATTAAAAAAAAAAAAAAAAGACTACGGGGAGTCGGGCGGTGGCACAATGGGTTAAGCGCACATGGTGCAAAGTGCAAAGACTGGAATAAAGATCCCGGTTTGAGCCCCCAGCTCCCCACCTGCAGGGGAGTCGCTTCACGAGTGGTGAAGAAGGTCTGCAGGTGTCTTATCTTTCTCGCCCCCTCTGTCTTCCCCTCCTCTCTCCATTTCTCTCTGTCCTCTCCAACAACACTGACAGCATTAACAACAACAACAATAACAACAACAATGATAAACAACAAGGGCAACAAAAATGGGAGAAAATGGCATCTAGGAGCAGTGGATTTATGGTGCAGGCACCGAGCCCCAGCAATAACCCTGGAGGAAAAAAAAAAAAAGTGTTCCGGGAGGTGGTGCAGTGGATAAAAGTATTGGACTCTCAAGCATGAGGTCCTGAGTTCAGTCCCTGGCAGCACATGTACCAGAGTGATGTCTGGTTCTTTTTGCTCCTACGTTTCTCATTAAAGAATAAATAAAATAAATAAAATCTTTAAAAAAGAAAGAAAGAGAAAGAGAAAGAAATAGAAGACTTCCTGAAGATAGTGGAGTCTATATATAGCAAACCTACAGCCAACATCATACTCAATGGTGAAAAACTGGAAGCATTTCCCCTCAGATCAGGTACTAGACAGGGCTGCCCACTATCACCATTACTATTCAACATAGTGTTGGAAGTTCTTGCCATAGCAATAAGGTAGGAGCAAGGAATTAAAGGGATACAGATTGGAAGAGAAGAAGTCAAACTCTCTCTATTTGCAGATGACATGATAATATACACAGAAAAACCTAAGGAATCCAGCAAGAAGCTTTTGGAAATCATCAGGCAATACAGTAAGGTGTCAGGCTATAAAATGAACACTCAAAAGTCAGTGGCATTCCTCTATGCAAACACTAAGTTAGAAGAAATTGAAATCCAGAAATCAATTCCTTTTACTATAGCAACAAAAACAATAAAATATCTAGGAGTAAACCTAACCAAAGAAGTGAAAGACTTGTATACTGAAAATTAGGAGTCACTACTCAAGGAAATTGAAAAAGACACAAAGAAGTGAAAAGATATTCCATGTTCCTGGGTTGGTAGAATTAACATCATCAAAATGAATATACTACCCAGAGCCATATACAAATTTAATGCTATCCCCATCAAGATCCCAAGCACATTTTTTAGGAGAATAGAAAAAATGCTACAAATGTTTATCTGGAACCAGAAAAGACCTAGAATTGCCAAAACAGTCTTGAGAAAAAAGAACAGAACTGGAGGCATCACACTCCCAGATCTCAAATTGTATTATAGGGCCATTGTCATCAAAACTGCTTGGTACTGGAACATGAATAGACACACTGACCAGTGGAATAGAATTGAGAGCCCAGAAGTGAGCCACCACACCTATGGACATCTAATCTTTGACAAAGGGGCCCAGACTATTACATGGGGAAAGCAGAGTCTCTTCAACAAATGGTGTTGGAAACAATGGGTTGAAACATGCAGAAGAATGAAACTGAACCACTCTTATTTCACCAAATACAAAAGTAAATTCCAAGTGTATCAAGGACATGGATGTTAGACCACACACTATCAGATACTTAGAGGAAAATATTGGCAGAACTCTTTTCTGCATAAATTTTAAAGACATTTTCAATGAAATGAATCCAATTACAAAGAAGAGTAAGGCAAATATAAACCTATGGGACTACATCAAATTAAAAAGCTTCTTCACAGCAAAAGAAACCACTACCCAAACCAAGAGACCCCTAATAGAATGGGAGAAGATCTTTGCATGCCATACATCAGATAAGAGTTTAATAACCAACATATATAAAGAGCTTGCCAAACTCAACAACAAGACAACAAATAACCCCATCCAAAAATGGGGGGAGGACATGGACAGAATATTCACCACAGAAGAGATCCAAAAGGCCAAGAAACACATGAAAAAATGCTCCAAGTCTCTGATTGTCAGAGAAATGCAAATCAAGACAACAATGAGATACCACTCCCGTGAGAATGTCATACATCAGAAAAGGTAACAGCAGCAAATGCTGGAGAGGGTGTGGGGTCAAAGGAACCCTCCTACACTGCTGGTGGGAATGTCAATGGGTCCAACCTCTGTGGAGAACAGTCTGGAGAACTCTCAGAAGGCTAGAAATGGATCTACTCTATGATCCTGCAATCCCTCTCCTGGGGATATATCTGAAGGAACCCAACATATCCATCCAAAAATATCTTTGTACACATATGTTCTTGGCAGCACAATTTGTAATAGCCAAAACTGGCTTTGACCTAGCACGTTATGATCGGGCCCTCCTCAATCGCTATCAAACAGGCCATGGCCGCTGCGCCGCTATGTTCCATCGCTGGGGAGCCAGAGACGACCCGAACTGCCCCTGCGGCTCCAGACAGACTATGACCTACTTAGTCAACGACTGCCACCTCTCCAGATTCAAAGGAGGTCTCGAAACTTGACATCAGGCTCAACCTGACGCTGTTGACTGGCTACGGAAGAAGGGCAAACGCTAGAAGAAGAAGCCCCCGCTCCAGTAGGCACCAAAGTAAAAACCCAGTGGTGAGGGGGAGGGTGGACATTCCGCTTCTGGGGTGGCGGGGGTGGTGGGTGGTGGTGGCGGATGGGATGGGACACAGTCTTTTGGTGGTGGGAATGGTGTTTATGTACACTCCTATTAAATTGTAGTAATATAAATCACTAATTAATATGAGAGGGAAAAATTGATTATATGTCTCTAACTTTTTAAAGCACAGACTGAGTCTGTTTAATACATAGGCTGAGTCTTTGATATGTTGACTCTCTCAAAAGCCTAGACCAGGGAGAACAGAAGCAACTGGTGGCACAGCTATATACAAGATGCTGGGTATTATACAGCAAATCCTGGCAAAGGGACTTTTCAAAGTTAACCCAATTACCAAATAATGTGATGATAACAATAACTATCCATTGTCTTCTTGAACCCTAAGACAGCAGGAACCTCACATTTCTACTATAGAGCCTGTATTTCCCCCAGTCCTGGAACCTTAGGGTGGGGCCCACTTTCCTGCATGCTTCTCTCAATTCATATCAAATAATATTGCATCCGCCAATCACAACCTAATCGACGCAACGAATGCCACCTCAGCATGCTTCACTTCAGACTGTGTCCAGAGACTTCAGGTGTGGAATGACAACCCTTCAGCTTCATTACTTGGGTGAGACCTTTCCTTTCAGAGTATTCTCTAATTCCATTCCAGGTGGTTCACTTCCTAACAAAGTCCCAAAGCCTAGATATAGTCCAGGTCCCCTGAGATAGAGCATATGTTCACACGTATCCATAAACTAGGGCAAAATATATACCTGAAAGCAGAAGTACACAAGAGTCTGCAGTGAGGACCCCCCAACACTTTGTCTGCACTATTCCAGCCTTTAGGTCCATGATTGTTCAACAATTTGTTTGGCTTTGTATGTTAACTCTCTTTTCAGCCACCAGGTTCCAGATGCCAGCATGATGCCAACCAGACTTCCTTGGACAGAGGACCCCACCAATGTGTCCTGGAGCTCTGCTTCCCCAGAGACTCACCCTACTAGGGAAAGAGAGAGACAGGCTGGGAGTATTGACTGACCAGTCAACGCCCATGTTCAGCGGGGAAGCAATTACAGAAGCCAGACCTTCCACCCTCTGCATCCCACAATGACCCTGGGTCCATGCTCCCAGAGGGATAGAGAGTGGGAAAGCTATCAGGGGAGGGGATGGGATATGGAGATCTGGTGGTGGGAATTGTGTGGAGTTGTATCCTCCTATCCTACGGTTTTGTTAATGTCTCCTTTTTTAAATAAATAAATAAATAAGCCGCTGCTCCACACCTGCAGGGGGTACATTTCACAAGTGGTGAAGCTAGTAGTACAGGGTCTCTCTCCCCTCTCCGCCACTTAATTTCTTGGTTCTGTCAAATAAAAGGAAAAGAAAAATAGCCACCAGGAGTGTTGGTATGCATGAGACCCTTTCTGTTTCATTTGGTTTAAATCCCCCCTGCTTAACACTATTCTATTTACATAACCACTTCATTCTATTTATATAACCGCTGTTAACAAGCACCTCCCTCCAGGGCATTGGTTCAATCCCCACTGTTTCATGATATGTTTTTGCTCCACCCCCCTCCTTGTCACACCCTGATCCTCTCCTTGTCACACTCTGATTTTTACCAGTCACTTTTCTCTCCACCCTCTCTATGTCACATCCTGTTTCCACCCTACTTGGCAAGTATATATAAAGACAGCATTGTGAGTTTTAGAGTACTTTACCTTTAGTTTAGCTTAGCTCGGCTTAGATTGTGCTGCGTCCTGCATGAATAAAGAGATACTGCCTACAGCTCAACTATGAGTCCCTGGTCGTCTGTTACCTGCCCGTGAAGCCAGCCCGGCGAAAACAACATAACCCGTCGAAAACGACACAGGAGTGGTGGATTCATTGTGTAGGCACCGAGCTCCTGCCATAACCGTGGTGGCAAAAAAGTAAAAAAAGACTAAGGAGGCTGCTTAGGAGAACTGTGCCTGCAGGAGGTCCTGGGGTCACTTTCAGCACCACATTTTAAAAAAGTCAGAAACACAACATCCTCTCTTATGCTCCTCTGTCTTTTGCGTCACACATCCACAGCAACTCCTGCCATTCTGTTTCTGAACCATGTCTGCTGCATCTCCTCTCCCCACTCCTCTACCTTGGTCCAGGCCAGCATCACCTTCACCTCTGTGCTGGTTTCAGGTGTCAGTCTTTCTCCACTCCTCTCTATCTTCCCTTCCTCTCTGAATTTCTCTCTCTCCTATCCAACAACAGCAATGGCAACAGTAACAATAACATCAAGGGCAACAAAATGGGAAAATGGCCTCCAGGAGCAGTGGATTAGTAGTGCAGGCACTGAGCTCCCCCAGCAAAAACCCTGGAGGCAAAAAAAAAAAAGTGGCCTGGGAGGAGGCCCTGAACATGAAACAATGGATGCTCAAGCATGAGGTCCCAAGTTCTACCCATGGTACCACATGTGCCAGAGTGACATTCTGGTTTTCTTCCCCTTCTCTCCTAAGTAAATAAATAAAACTTAAAAAAACAAACAAAAAAACTTGATATAGAAGTTGGAGGAAAGAAAAAACAAAAAGTCTACCAAAAGCAGTGGAGCTGTCCTGCAAGCCCTGAGCCCCAGTGATAACCCCATGGTGGGGAGGGGTTACTAGAAACCAGAAATGTTCTGCTTATTTTTTCCTTATGTCTAGCTTTTTGTTTGCTTGCCTGCTTTGTTTTGTTTTAGACAGAAACAGAGAAGCAGGGAGAGACCACATCACTTAAGCTTCTTGAAATTTGGTGGGAGCTGGGCGTAAACCTGACTCATGCATGCTTCCTTTTTCCTAAATGGTTATTCGAGTCACCCAGGTGCCCATCTTGACCAGGGCACATGTCTCATTTATTTGTTGATGACCCAACTCCCTACCTCTGTTAGTTGCACCCTCTGGCCCTCGGCTTAAATTTCTTCTGAGCAAAGCACAGTAAGTGGGTCCTTAATGATGTTCTCTGAAAAATAAAATCACTCCTGTGGCTAAAATTTGGGGATTTCTGAGTTCAGGTTCACCAGTGTCTCCTGCTTTATCACCACAAGTGTGATTGGTGTACATTCCATATCATATGTTGTGTGTGTGTGTGTGTGTGTGTGTGTGTGTGTGTGTGTGTTTTTAGTTGCTGGGGCTTCACTGCTCCAAATGACTTTTTTAAAAAAATATTTATTTATTATTTATTCCCTTTTGTTGCCCTTGTTGTTTTATTGTTGTAGTTGTTATTGTTGTTGGATAGGATAGAGAGAAATGGAGAGAGGAGGGGAAGACAGAGAGGGGGAGAGAAAGACAGACACCTGCTTGTGATGTGGCCCCCCTGTAGGGGGCTCGAACCAGGATCCTTATGTGGGTCCTTGCACTTTGTGTCACCGCTATGCTACCGCCTGACTCTCACTCCAAATGATATTTATTTATTTATTTATTTATTTATTTATTTATTTAAATGAGAGAGATACAGTGATAAAAATATGTACACAGAGCGACCAGGGCACTGCTCAGCTCTGGCTTATGATGGTGCTGGGGATTGAACCTGGTACCTTTGGTGTCTCAGGCATGAAAGTCCTTTTGCATAACCATCATTCTGTCTCCCCAGCCCATTACTTTTTCAGACAGAGAAACAGCACAGCTTCCCTCAGTGCTGTGGGGGCTGGGCTTCGGATCCAGGCTGCTTGCCTGGCACAGCGGGCACACTCTCAGCTGAGCTATCCTGGTTTGTTTTGCTTGTCCCTTTTGTTGCCCTTGTTTTATTGTTATTGATGTCGTCGTTGTTGGATAGGACAGAGAGAAATGGAAAGAGGAGAGGAAGACAGAGGCGGGAGAGAAAGACAGACACCTGCAGACCTGCTTCACCGCTTGTGAAGCGACTCCCCTGCAGGTGGGGAGCCGGGGGTTCGAACCGGGATCCTTATGCCGGTCCTTGTGCTTTGTGCCACCTGCGCTTAACCCGCTGTGCTACAGCCCGACTCCCCTGAGCTGTCCTGGTTTTATCCTTTTAATGTGGTGCCTGGGAATAAGCCCAGGGCCTCATACACGTACAGTACCACTGAACAGCCTCCCCCAGCCCAATCTTTCATTCATTATGAGGAAGAGAGAGGAAGAACAACACAGCACTGTTCCACCACCCATGAGCTCCCTTGTGGGTGGCACCAGGACTTGAGCCTGGGGCCTTCTTCACAGTAGGGCTTGTGCTCTACTGGCTGAGCTATCTCCCAGTGCTTAGCTGTTCATCTGCAGACAGACCTGTTCTGGGAGCCCTGTGAGCACATATCCCCAGACCCATCATCACTGTGAGTGGAAGCAGGCAGCAGAGTTCAGCACAGATTCTTCCTCTGGGCTGAATGGACTAGCACTTTCTCCTGTCTATTCATTGCCACCAGCTCCTGGTGAGTCCCTAACAGTTTATTCAGCCCCCTCTGGAGGGTGAGTGAAGAGCGCCTGCAGATGGCTGCTACCAAGTGGCAGCTTTGTTGGAGCTTTGTTGCAGGCTACTGGGCCAACAGCCACACGCTCCAGCAGAGCAGCATGGGTGTCCATTGTGTTGCCTGGGAACCAACTATCCACAAAAAGCTGGAAATAGCAGTCCTCGGACTCCCAGTCCAGGATTCTCTCATCTCGTGAGAAAAAAAAAAAAAGCAGGCATTTGCATACAGATCTTGACTTTCCTTTAAATTAGAGATGGTGAATTACACTTTTATTTTCAGTAAACCATTTATGATTAATGCTGAGTGCTTAACATTAATTATTTTATTTGGATCTAGGGTTTCAAGCATGTGCAGATTTTTTTTTTCCATTCAAGCAGAATGAGAGAGAAGAAAGGAGAGAATGGGAGAGGCATTATGGCACAGGAGTGTCCCCTAGGGTTACAGCACCTTTCCTGTCTCTCTGTGGTGTCAGGTTTTGAACCCAGGCTAAATCATGGCAATGTAGGCATTCTACCTGGTGAGCTTTCTGGCCTCTGAAGCAATTTCTCCTTATTGAAAACAGAATAAATATATAGTTATTTAGACCAGGACTAGAAACTGGGCTCTGTCATTCATTCACTCCACCGCTGCTCACTAAGCAGTCACAATATGCCAGGTGCCAGAGAGATGCCAGGCAAGGAGTTTCCTTGGCAGCTAAACATGAAAGGTGACAATAAATAAATGTGAGTGTTAATTTTAATATGGCAACTTGATGGGCCACGCAGTGCCCAGACAATATTTTGGATGCTCTTGGATGAAATTTGCATTTAGGGAGTCGGGCAGTAGCGCAGTGGGTTAAGTGCATGTGGCGCAAAGCGCAAGGACCGGCAGAAGGATCCCAGTTCAAGCCCCCTGCAATGGAGTTGCTTCACAAGCAGTGAAGCAGGTCTGCAGGTGTCTGTCTTTCTCTCCCCCTCTCTGTCTTCCCCTCCTCTCTCCATTTCTCTCTATCCAACAAGGATGACATCAATAACAACAATAATAACTATAACAATACAACAAGGGCAACAAAAGGGAAAATAAATAAATATTTAAAAAATAAAATAAATAAATAAATAAAAGAAATTTACATTTAAGGGGATGGGTGGTGGCACACCTGGTTAAGTTCACCTGTTACAGCACACAAGGACCCAGGTTTAAGTCTCCGGCCTACAACCTTCAGAGGGAAAGCTTCGCAAGTGGTGAAGTAGCACTGCAGGTTCTCTCTCCCTCTCTATCTCCCTTCCCCCTCAATGTCTCTCTGTTCTTTCAAATTAAATATATTTTAAAAAGGTGAAAAAAAAAAACAGAACATTACTTTTAAATCACTGCATTCAGTAAGGCAGATAACTCTCTTCAAAGTAGGTGGAATAAAAAGTTAAAAAACAGTGGTCCAAGGGCAACAAAAAGGGACAATGAATAAAGAAATATTTAAAACAAAACAAAACAGTGGTCCGGCAGGTGGCGCAGTGGATAAAGCATCGGACTCTCAAGCATGAGGTCCTGAGTTCAATTCCTGGCAATACATGTACCAGGGTGATGCCTGGTTCTTTCTCTCTCCTCGTATGTTTCTCATAAATAAATAAAATATTTTTTAAAAAGTTAAATAACTGAGTAAGAAGGAACTCCAAGTGCCTGGCTGTCTTCAAGTTGAAACGTTATCTTTTTCTCTGCCTTGGACTTGAATAGAGACATTGGCTTTCCATGTATCTGTCTTCAGACAGTTCTCCAGAGAACCATCAGCTCTCCTGGGTCTTAGACCTTGGATTTAGACTGGAAAGAAATCATTAGCTCTCATGGGTTTCCAGTGACTGACTCAGCCTGCAGTCTTGCTTCCATAACCTTGCGGATCAATTATAATAAATCACAGCATTTTTTTTTTTTAGATGTTGTAAGCTCTGGCATTTAAAGCTATAAAGCCAACTCAAGCTTATAGAGTGACATCTTATTTTTAATTTGTGAAAATATAATTTCTTCCTAAAAATTTAAGAATGCATGCCAAAAGTCCATTTTGCAAGTTCAGAAATGATTTTTTTTAGGTAGAAAGTAGAGCTTTGGGGAGTCGGGCAGTAGCGCAGCGGGTTAAGCGCAGGTGGCGCAAAGCACAAGGACCGGCATAAGGATCCCGGTTCGAACCTCGGCTCCCCACCTGCAGGGGAGTCGCTTCACAGGCGGTGAAGCAGGTCTGCAGGTGTCTGTCTTTCTCTCCCCCTCTCTGTCTTCCCCTCCTCTCTCCATATCTCTCTGTCCTATCCAACGACAACAATAATAACTACAACAATAAAACAACAAAGGGCAACAAAAGGGAATAAATAAATAAAATAAATATTTAAAAAAAAAAGAAAGTAGAGCTTTGATAGTAGTTAAGGCATTTGATTTTCCTTTTCTGATTCTTTCCCAAATCTAGTTTAAAGTGTGAGAAAGAAATATCATCTCTCGGCTATTGTCAGCACGATCATTTGAAAGACTCTTTTTCAACTTGAGTTACTTTCCCTATTTCATTCACTAAGAATGACTAGGTATAATTAAAAGTATATGTGACTTTTTTGTGATTTAATTTATCTTGATTAGATTCATCAAAGTTAATTAAGCAAAGTATAGAAATTTTATTGGTGTTTGGACAATTTCTTACAGAGATTCAAAGCTTCCAGGTAATAAATATTTTCAAAATGAAATATATATATATATATATATATATATTTCTTGGCTAGGTGAGATAGCATAATGGTTATGCAAATAGACCCTCAAGTCTGAAGCTCTAAGGTCTCAGGTTCAGTCCCCTGCACCACCATAAGCCAGAGCTGAGAAGTGCTCTGGTAAAATAATAACAAAACAACACAAAAAGCATTTCTTTAAGCTACAAAAATACACTCTACAAAATAAAATATTGATAATTCCACATTATATTTTTAACTTCTTTAATATTTATTTTATTTATTTTTGCTTTTTGTTGCCCTTGTGTTTTGTTGTTGTAGTTATTATTATTGATGTCGTCATTGTTGGATAGGACAGAGAGAAATGAAGAGAGGAGGGGAAGACAGAGAGGGGGAGAGAAAGACAGACACCTGCAGACCTGCTTCACGGTCTGTGAAGTGACTCCCCTGCAGGTGGGGAGCCAGAGGCTCGAACCGGGATCCTTCCACCAGTCCTTGTGCTTCGCACCACGTGCACTTAACCTGCTGTGCTACCATCCCACTTCCCACCTCTCAATTTATATAATGTCCCTAAGCAAACAAAAGTACAAGTTTCATTGTTTAAGTAAACTTGAATGTATTTCTCAAAAATGCAGTGAGGCAATAAGCTAGACTAGCAGCTACTTCTGGGGGTGGGGAGGATACAATAGTGTGGGGGACTCTGGTTATACTCTAGATCTGCATTGTGGAGATGAGTTGCTAAGTGTTTATCACATTATTACTTTTAAAACATACATATGTTATCTATATTCCTTCACGTGTATCTGATATAAATAAAATACCAATTGCCTTCTATTTGGGCATTTTATTCTAAAGTTACTTCTCCCAGCTAGATAGAATGCTATTTTAATTCGGGGGGGGGGATATATTAAGAAATCTTCGAAACATTTGTTACTGAATTCAGGAATGTCAAGTAGACTTGTGTTACGGTACTCAGAAGAAAGGGTGGAAGGGAAGCATTTCTTAGAGGCTGACCCAGTTCTCTAAGTCATCCAGCAAAAAATAGGTTCAACTGAAACTTCCCTCCAGGTGGCTCCATCCCTCCCGTTTCCTTTTAGTTGATGGCTTGGGGTATAGAGGCAGTAGTCTGGAACCCAGGATCCTAGTTTTGAATGTCAGCTGTCACTTAGTTGTGAACACTGTTGATGTACACAACTTCCTTGAGATTCTGTATTTGGGACTATGACAAGTACAGTGATGTTTACTGAAGGCTTCAGGTGGTTTAATGATAAGACTCATGAAATATTCATTTTCTAGTGAGTTTTTAATAAATGCTAGCCACTGTGTTGTGATCCTACTGCCCCAATTACTACAATGTAGACTTTCACAATTTGCAAAGGAGGGTGTGTGTATGTGGTGTGGAGTTATATTCATTACTTTATCCTAAAAATGGGGCTTCTATGAATAATAATAGCTCACAAATACAAAGCAATAGTATATAATGGTGGGTGATCAGTTAGTACAGAGTGAATGCATGCATGAATGAATGAATGAATGAATGAATGAATGAATGAATGTCTTAGGGTAGATGTGAAAAGAGAGCAGGTGACTGCTTGATTGACTAGAGAGTTCATTTTATGAAGTGAGAAGTTGCCCCTAAAGCAAGGAGAGGGACCCTCAGAGCAAGCCCAGTACTCTGAAACTGCCCTGACTCATTCTGGTGGCAGTGGACCTGGCAAAGGACTCTGGGAAGGCCTCCTCCTGATTTGATATCCGAAAAACTAAAGGTAAAAACAGAGAGTTGGTGCCACCTGGAGGGTGAGACTGGGCATCTCAGAAGGGGCTGGGAAAATTCTTAAATTATTTCAGGAACTGGTAAAGGTATGAAGTGGTGGTTGTAGTGAGAAGGTCCACAAATATAAGCCCTGCTCTAAAAATTAAAAAAGAAAAAAATCTTAAGGCTTGATTTATTTTTATTAGAGAAGAGAGGATCAGAGCAATGCAAAATTCTGGTATAACATGGTACCAAGGGTTAACCTGGTATATTACTAAGATCTCTGGCACACAGGTTGGTGCTCTACCAAGGTGACCTGTTTCCTCAGATCTAAATTAAATTCTGATTGAAATAACTGTAGATTCACATGTAGTTGTAAGAATACAAGTGGTCTGGGAAGTGGTATGGTGGCTACAGAATTAGACTCTTAAGCACAAGATCCTGATTTTGATCACTGGCATTGAATGTGTCAGAGTGATAGTCTGATTCTCTCCCTTTATTGTTGAGTTGCTTTAAAAACCCCTTCTGTTTCATTTGGTTTAATCCCTACATTCTATTTACATAACACTGTATTCTATTTACATAACCTCTGTTAACAAGCACCACCTTCCCTCCAGGGCATTGGTGGTTTAGTGGTAGAATTCTCACCTGCTCCGCCCCCTCTCCTTGTCACACCCTGATTTTCACCAGTCACTTTTCTCTCCACCCTCTCTGCGTCGCATCCTGTTCACGCCCTACTGGGCTAGTATATTTATAAGGACAAGATTGTTTGTAGTAGTTTAGTTTAGCTTAGCTTGGTATAGATTGCGCTGCATCAAGAGATACTGCGTATAGCTCAACGAGTCCCTGGTCGTCTGTTACCCGCCCGTGAAGGCAGCCCGGCGAAAACAACACTTTATCATCAATCAATATAATATGGAAAATTTTTTTTTTTACATTTTGTTCAGTTTTCTCCTTGCAAAACTATTTTATAAAATTATATAACATCACCAAAACTACTGTATACAGATCAAATGAAAAATAACTGAGAGTCCAGGGGACCTGGAGATAGCTCACCTGATAGAGGACACACTTCGCCATGCTCAAGGATCTGTGTTCAAGTCTCCAGCCACCAGTTGGGAATGCTTTGCAACGCTGAAGTTTCACGAGCAATGAAGCAGTGTTGTGGTGTCTTCACAGATGTGAAGATCCACAGAAACCCTAGAAACAAAAAATATAATAATTTTAAAAGATGACAAATCTGAGATGTGAAATTTACCCCCAAGACAAGTTTTATAAAACACGTCCTCAGGTAGCGCAGCGGGTTAAGTGCACATGGGCGCAAAGCACAAGGACCGGCGTAAGGATCCCAGTTCAAGGCCCCGGCTCCCCACCTGCAGGGGAGTTGCTTCACAGGCTGTGAAGCAGGTCTGCAGGTGTCTATCTTTCTCTCCCCCTCTCTGTCTCCTCTCTCCATCTCTCTGTCCTATCCAACAACAACAATAATAACTACAACAGTAAAACAAGGGCAACAAAAGGGAATAAATAAATATTTTAAAAATTAAAAAAAAACATGTCCTCAATAAAAATAATTTAAAAAATGGCAAGATGCTTAGTTTCAACAAGAGCACTGCTCAACTCTTGGCATATAATGATGCCGAAGGCTGATATTCTTTCTTCTCTCATATCTATATCCTGAGATTTAGTGGAGGCACAAGTAACAATTTTCATTCTTGGGTCTTGTAAAAACTTTGTCTTTGGTACATTATAGAATTAATATCACAGTGGCCCAGGGGATGGCATAGTAGATAAAGTGCTGGATTCTTCAAGAATGAAGTTCTGAATTCAATCCCTGGCATGTGTTAGAATGATGTCCTTCTCTGGTTCTCCATTTCTCTCATTAATAAATAGAGGATCTTTTATTTTAATGTCTTATTATCTTTATTTATTGAATATTGACAGCCAGAAATCAAGAGGAAAGGGGTGACAGAGAGGGAAAGTCAGAGAGACAACTACAGCCTTGCTTCACCACTTGTAAAGCTTTCCCCCTGCAGGTGGGACTGGGGACTCAAACCCAGGCCCTTGCTCACTGTAACTTGTGCACTCAACCAGGTGTACCACCACCTGGCCCCATATTTTTAAAAAGAGAATTAACATCATAACAAAAGGATATCTGGATGCCACAAAATTCATCTGTATTTCACCATCTTAATACAACAATCCAAAGCTTTCACATTCTTTTTTGGTTTTAACCATGATGCATATTTACGTCACCTCAATTCTGAGCATTTTTATATTCTGTTGTTTCTTTTCTTTTAAAAAATATTTTATTTATTTTTTGTTTATTTATTTATGAGAAAGATAGGAGGAGAGAGAGAAAGAACTAAGTATCACTCTGGTACATGTGCTGCCGGGGATTGAACTTGGGACGTCATGCTTTGAGAATCTAATGTCTTATCCACTGCACCACCTCCCAGACCACTATACTCTGCTTTTTCTTCTGAGGTCTCCTTTATCATAAGAAGTTGGCATACTGCAGCCGGGGATAAAGCACTGAACTCTCAAGCATGAAGTCCTGAGTCTGAATCCCAGCATTGGACATAGCAGAGTCATGCTCTGATTCTAGCTCTCACTCTCATTAATCACTAAAACTTTTAATTAAGTGTATATTGCTAAGTCATCAGAGACTTTTAAAAAAGATTTCATTTATTTATTTATGAGAAAGATAGGAGAGAGAGAGAGAGAGAGAGAGAGAAAGAACCAAACATCACTCTGGTACATGTGCTTCTGGGGATTGAACTCAGGACCTCATGCTTGAGAGCCTAGTGCCTTAGCCACTGCGCCACCTCCCAGACGAGACTCTTTTTTCCTTTTGCCTCCAGAGTTATTGCTGGGGCTCGGTGCCTGCACTACGAGTCTACTGCTCCTGGAGGCCATGTTTTCCCATTTTGTTGCCCCTGTTGTCATCGTTATTGTAATTGTTGCCACTGACGTTGTTAGATAGGACAGAGAGAAGTCGAGGAGGGTTAGACAGAGAGGGGGAGAGGGGGAAAGATAAGACACCTGCAGCCCTGCTTCACCACTTGTGAAGCAACCCCATTACAGGTGGGGAGCCTGGGGATCCAATGGGAATCCTTATGCATCAGAGACGTCTCTTAAAGGGTGCAAAAAATTTCATCTCATGGGTGGACTGTAATCTTTTTTTTTTTTTTTTTTGCTTCCAGGGTTATTGCGGGGGCTTGATGCCTGCATCAGGAATCCACTGCTCCTGGAGGGTATTTTTTCCCCTTTTTGTTGCCCTTGTTGTTTTATCATTGTTGTGGTTATTATTATTGTTGTTATTGATGTAGTTGTTGGATAGGACAGAGAGAAATGGAGAGAGGAGGGGAAGACAGAGAGGGGGAGAGAAAGACAGACACCTGCAGACCTGCTTCACCACCTGTGAAGCGACTCCCCTGCAGGTGGGGAGCCATGGGTTCGAACCCGGATCCTTACACCGGTCCTTGTCCTTCGTGCCAAGTGCTCTTAACCCCCTGGGCCACCGCCCAGCACTCAAACCGTAATTCTTTTACGTCATTCCCTTATTGCTAGGCACTTAGGCTGTTGCCAGCTGTGTAGCTGCAGACGGTAGCAGAGGGCAGCCTTAATTTCTGCTCTGGGCTGATTCCCTTTGGGGAATGCTAGGTACCCGGCTCCGCCTTCCTGGGCGCGCGCCTGCCCACAGCCTCAACTTCTGCCGAGCTGCGCCCTCGGAGGCTGGGAGCCGGTGATGGCTGGGAGCCGGTGATGGCTTGGAGCCGGTGATGCAAACAGACTCAGGCCTGAGGCTGTAAGGTCCCAGGGTGTTCCAGACGCCAGAACTGAGCCTCCCTCTCCCCTCTTCGTCCCTCCCATTAAAAATAACTGAATTATATACACATACACCACACACACGCAATTATATGCACACACACCACACACACGCAATTATATGCACATACACCACACACACACAATTATATACACATACACCACACACACACACAATTATATACACATACACCACACACACAATTATATACACATACACCACACACACGCAATTATATGTACATACACACACACGCAATTATATGTACATACACCACACACACGCAATTATATGCACATACACCACACATACACACGCAATTATATGCACACACACGCAACTACATGCACACACGCAACTACACGCACACACATGCACAATTACATGCACACACGCGTGCAATTACATGCACACACACGCACAATTACATGCACACACGCAATTACATCCACACACGCGCGCAATTACATGCGCACACACGCACAATTACATGCACACACGCGCAATTACACACACACGCAATTACATGCACACACGCGCGCAATTATATGCACACACGCGCGCAATTACATGCACACACACGCAATTACATACACACACGCAATTACATGCGCACACACGCAATTACATGCGCACACACGCAATTACATGCGCACACGCGCAATTACATGCACACACGCGCGCAATTACATGCACACACACACACACACACACACACACGCCCGCCCCTCCGCCCCCGTCCCCGCCGCTAGGAGGCGCTGGCAACCAGCCGTCGGTCTACACAAAAGCCCGCATGAGGAAAGCCGCAGGGCCGGGCAGGTCAGGAGCTGCGCCCTGTGACACGAGACACGTCCTCGGTCACCACTAGCCAGAGGGCCCCGGGGACGCTCGCGTGCGATTCGCACCCCAGTCGGCGCCCTGCGTGTGGCGGCGGCGGGGACACACCGCGCGGGGGCGCCGCTTCCCCGGCCCACCGTAATGACAGCTCACGCTGACAGCGTCCGCCGCGGCCCTGGCCTCCCAGAAGCCCTTTACGACGCGCGGCGCCGCATTCGGAGGACAGCGGGCCCAGAGCAGCCCGCCACCCTCACCCGCCGGGCCGCCGCAGCCCGGGCCGGGCCCGCAGACGCCGGGCGGCGCGCATGCGCGGGGAGCGGGCCACGCATGCGCAGAGCGCCGGGCGACGTGGCCGGCCGGAAGCCGCCTGCGCGGAGCCGCCGCGGACCCTGTGTCGCTCGCCGCCCGGGTTTGCTCTCGCCTGCTGCGTCACGTTCTCCGCCGGCTCCACCATGCTGAAGAAATTCGACAAGAAGGATGAGGAATCGGGTGAGGGCTCCAGACCCGCTTGGGGGGGGCTGGGCCTGCGCGCGGCCGCCACCCTCCCGCGGGGCCTCCGAGCCGGCGCGGGGTCTGCGCGGGGTCTGCGCGGGGTCTGCGCGGGGCGGGGATGGATGGGGGTGCGGAGGGCGCCGGGGCCGACACCTCTGGTCCCCGCTCGGCCCGGGCGCGCCGGGTGACCTTGGGCGGCTCCAGTGCGTCTCCGGGCCTCCGTTTCCCCGTCGGCCGGGAGGAGGCTCTGAGCCAGATGTCGTTCTTCTGCCTTTGCTCTCTGGTGCGCGCCTGACCCGGGCAGCCATCCAAGCAGAGAAGCCCGACTGCTTCCTTCCTTCCTTCCATCCATCCTTCCTTCCATCCATCCTTCCACCCATCCATGCATCCATGCATCCATCCATGCATCCATGCATGCATCCATGCATGCATCCATCCAGCAGACAGATAACTGAGCGGCTGCTGTCTGGAAGGCGCCGCTCCGAAGGACAAGCCGGGGATGGCGGGGTGGTCCCGGGCACAGCCGGGGACACGGATGCAGCAGGCCATGGCGCCCGCAGTCAGTCGCAGACGTGGCGTCTTCTCTGAAGGATGACAGCGGGATGACAGCGGTCCCTCCGCCTAGCGGGAGCTGCCTAAGCAGCCTGGGCGCAAGACGTGACGCCCTGGCGAGGCTGCTAGTTCGGGGCGCCGCGGAGCCCCCCCACCCCGGCAAGGAGGTGGTGGGATCCCTAGATGCCGAGCTGCGGTGGGATCCAGCTGCTGCTGCTCCTGACGCGGTTTGGCCGTGACCAAGCATACAGTGGGGACAGCTTTTCAGAAACCCCAGGGCCACCACCAAACTCAGCTTTCTCTGTTCTCTGACTGTAGGTGGAGGCTCCAACCCCTTCCAGCACCTGGAGAAGAGCGCGGTACTGCAGGAGGCAAGTGCCACCCACCCCCCTTCTCGCCCAGCCCCGCCGCCTTCACTCTGTCACGCTGTCACGCTGTCACGCTGTCACGTTCAGGGAGCTGGCGCAGTGGCGGTTCACAGGGTTTCCAGCCCTGGCACCAGCAGTAGGGTGAAAAATCTTTTAGAAAAATGTGATTTGTTCTGGGGGGGATGGGTATTTTTATGCTTGTGTTTTGTTGCTGCTCTTTGTTTTTCCCTTCTGGCTAACAAGTATGTATTTGTCCCTTTAGTATTCAGGGGAGATGTCAGGAGATAATAAGTGAATGAAGAAAAAAAAGTAGGGAGTCGGGCGGTAGCGCAGCGGGTTAAGCGCACGTGGTGCAAAGTGCAGGGACGTCGGAAGGTTGGAGCCCCCGGCTCCCCACCTGCAGGGGAGTCGCTTCACAGGCGGTGAAGCAGGTCTGCAGGTGTCTGTCTTTCTCTCCCCCCTCTCTGTCTTCCCCTCCTCTCTCCATTTCTCTCTGTCCTCTCCAACAATGACGGTAACAATAACAAGAACAATAAAACAAGGGCAACAAAAGGGAATAAAGAAATGTTTTTTTTAAAAGTAAACCTCCTTTTTACCTTTCCATATGACAGCAGGTGTATTTACTTACCTTGGGACTTTTGCGATCTTGAATGTGCTTACGGGTGTAACCAGTGGAATGGAAGCTGAACCAGTGGAATGGAAGCTGAGTTAAGAAGTCAGTCTATCTGTGTGTTTACTTCTTAGGCGCGTGTATTTAATGAAACACCCATCAACCCTCGGAAATGTGCTCACATCCTTACCAAGATCCTTTACCTCATAAACCAGGTAACTGGCTGAGGCTGGGAGGTGGGGAAAGTGTATGGATGGGGGTGTCAGGGAACAGGAGGACAAGCCTGTGGGCATTGCCACTGACCCTGCTCCAAGTCCCCCCAGCACCCAATGTGACGGAGCCTCTGCAGTGTCCAGGGATCTGGCCTGGAGTGACGACATGTGCTCTGTGGCCTCCCTGTTCCAAGCTGAGACTTCTTTCTTGATTAACACAGGGAGAGCACCTGGGAACCACTGAAGCTACTGAGGCCTTCTTTGCCATGACCAAACTCTTTCAGTCCAGTGATGTGAGTGCCCCCACCCTGGCTCTGGGCAGGATGGGACAGTTGGTGACAGGGTGGCGGGAAGGCTGTCGGTAGCTGGCCCCGGCTATTTTCTCTTAGCTCTGGCCCTCATGCTGAGCCAGGGCTGATGGGGCTCTTTCCCTCTCCTTCGCAGCCCACACTCCGTCGGATGTGCTACTTGACCATCAAGGAGATGGCTAGCATTGCAGAGGATGTCATCATTGTCACTAGCAGGTCTGTGGATGGCTCCCCAGATGAATTCCCATGACACAGAGGTCTCTTTATTTTGTTATCATTACTTGTTTATTGGATAGAGACAGCCAGAAAGCAAGAGGGAAGGGAGAGAAAGAGACCTGTAGCCCTGCTTTCACCCCTGGCAAAGCTCTCCCTCTGCAGGTAGGAGCCAGGAGCTTGTAACAGGGTCCTTGCACGTTGTAACGTGTGCGCTTGTAACAGGGACCTTGCACATTGTAACGTGTGCGCTTGTAACAGGGTCCTTGCACATTGTAACGTGTGCTCTTGTAACAGGGTCCTTGCACATTGTAACGTGTGATCTTGTAACAGGGACCTTGCACATTGTAACGTGTGCGCTTGTAACAGGGTCCTTGCACATTGTAACGTGTGCTCTTGTAACAGGGTCCTTGCACATTGTAACGTGTGATCTTGTAACAGGGACCTTGCACATTGTAACGTGTGCGCTTGTAACAGGGACCTTGCACATTGTAACGTGTGCGCTTGTAACAGGGTCCTTGCACATTGTAACGTGTGCGCTTGTAACAGGGACCTTGCACATTGTAACGTGTGCGCTTGTAACAGGGTCCTTGCACATTGTAACGTGTGATCTTGTAACAGGGTCCTTGCACATTGTAACGTGTGCGCTTGTAACAGGGTCCTTGCACATTGTAACGTGTGATCTTGTAACAGGGTCCTTGCACATTGTAACGTGTGCGCTTGTAACAGGGTCTTTGCACATTGTAACGTGTGAGCTTGTAACAGGGTCCTTGCACATTGTAACGTGTGCGCTTGTAACAGGGTCCTTGCACATTGTAACGTGTGCGCTTGTAACAGGGTCCTTGCACATTGTAACGTGTGAGCTTGTAACAGGGTCCTTGCACATTGTAACGTGTGAGCTTGTAACAGGGTCCTTGCACATTGTAACATGTGTGCTCAACCAGGTGCACCACCACCCGGCCCCAAAGGTTTCTTTTTCTTTTTCTTTTTTTTTAGGTTTCTTTTACTTATGTGTAGTAGATGTATTGTCAGGCATCCTTTCCTCTTTTGTCTCCTTGATCTCTCGGTTACTACTGCCCTCCTCCTGGCAGCCCTATAGTTTTCAGTTTCTCTGATAATTCTCCCAGTAGAGTTCAGGCCCCAGTAGCACAGGGGTGGGAAAGCACAACTGTGGTGCCTCTTCTCTTTGACTCTCAATTAAAAAATCGCAGGGGGAGGTTGCTTATCTGTATTGTGCGTGCACATGGCCCTGAGTTCATTTCCCAGCGTGACCTATTTGAAAGAAGGAAGGAAAGAAAGAAAAAGAAAGGGAGAGAGAGAAAAAACAGCAACCAATCTTTTAAGTCTCATAAAAATTTCTGATCACTGTGTGTTTGATCACTATGTCTTGTTTGGCTTAGAAGGAGCAAGTGTAGAGAACCCTACTTAGGAGGCCAGTGAGGTGGGAAAGATAGCCTAGAAATATGACTGGGCTTACACAGCCCCAGGTTTGACCCCTCACTTTGCCCTGTGTCAGAGCTCAGCAGTGTGGTAGTCTCTTTCTCTCATAAAAATAAATCTAGGGGGGTTGGGTGGTAGCACAGCGGGTTAAGTGCACGTGGCGCCAAGTGCGAGGACGGGCATAATGTTCCCGGTCCGAGCCCCGGCTCCCCACCTGCAGGGGTGTCTCTTCACAAGCAGTGAAGCAGGTCTGCAGGTGTCTGTCTTTCCTTCCCCCCTTTGTCTTCCCTTCCTCTTGATTTCTCTCTGTCCTATCCAACTGCTACATCAATAACAACAATAACCACAACAATGATGAAACAGCAAGGGCAACAACAAAAGGGGAAAAAAGTGGCCTCCAGGAGCAGTGGATTTGTAGTGCAGGTAGCAATAACCTTGGTGACAAAAATAAATACATAAATAAATAAATCTAGGGGCTGGGCCGTAGTGCAGAGGATTAAGCGCACATGGCATGAAGCGCAGGGACCAGCGCAGGAACCCCAGTTCGAGCCCCCAGCCCCCACCTGCAGGGGGAGTCACTTCACAAGCAGTAAAGCAGGTCTGCAGGTGTCTTTCTCTTCCCCTCTCTGTCTCCACCTTCTCTTTCAATTTCTCTCTGTCCTATCCAACAACAATGACAACAGCAGCAACAACAATGATGACGATAAACAGGGGCAACAAGGGGGGAGGGAAATGGCCTCCAGGAGCAGTGGATTCGTAGTGCAGGCACCAAGCCCCAACAATAACCATGGAGGCAAAAATAAATAAATAAAATAAATAATAAATCTAAAAAATCATGGCCCATGTGAGGGTCTGGGCAGTGGCGTACTTGGTTAATCCCACATGTTACTATGCACAGGGACCCCAGGTTCAAGGCCCCACTACCCTCCTGCAGGGGGCAAGCTTCACTAGTGGTAAAGCAAATACTGCAGTTATGTCTCTCTCCTTCTCTATTTTCCTTCCCCCTCTTAATTTATTTCTGTCTTCACAAATAAAAATGGCCACCAGGAGCAATGGAGTCGTCGTGTAGGTACTGAGCCCCAGGGGTAATCCTGGTAGCAAACAAACCAACTAGTGAGTGTGGTGGAGGGAGCTAGGAAGGAGAGGGCAGGGATGAGGGTTGGGGCTGGGTACAGGCTCCTGCCGGTGGACACCTTCTCTCCCCCCCCCCCCGTAGTCTCACAAAGGACATGACTGGGAAAGAAGACAACTACCGGGGCCCTGCCGTGCGTGCCCTCTGCCAGATCACTGATGTGAGTGCTTCTCCACACTGAGCCAAACTGAGCCGACCCACCCCCACTGTGTCTTGATTTCAGGCTTTAGGGTCAGCATACAGGCGCTGGGGGGCGGGGGGGGGAGTTGGGGTGGTGCCAGGAAGCAGGGAGACTGCTGCTTTTTCTATCCTCTGCACCCCAGCACCTGCACTGAGATTGATTGGGCTTGTCCTCCTCGCCACCCCCCCATATCCCCACAGAGCACCATGCTGCAGGCTATTGAGCGCTACATGAAGCAGGCCATCGTGGACAAGGTGCCCAGTGTCTCCAGCTCTGCCCTGGTGTCTTCCCTGGTGCGTAGCTGGGGCCCTTGGCTGGGAGGAGAGGCGATAGGGAGGCATGGGTTGGGAAACTGAAGGAAATACCAGATTTACTTTCTAATATAAAGAAAAGTATTTCTGTGTCTTCAGATCTGAGAGTCTGTCTTCTCAGTGAAAAGAGCTGGGAAACTGGGTTGATTGAGGGGAGCCTGGTGGATAGCTTTGATCCACCCCTAGGGGTGACAGATTGTTGAGGTTTGGGCCTTGTGGGAAATCTGCCAGGGGCAGGGCCGGGGCAAACGTGGTTATATCCCTTGTCTCAGAGGACCAGGACAACAGGGGTCCACGGTGTGTCTGAGGGAAGACGCCAAGCAGGGCTGAACTGTGAGCCCCACATGCAGGTATGAGGCGGGAACACCTGACCTTCCCCTTAACGTGACCTTCTGTCTACAGCACCTGCTGAAGGGCAGCTTCGATGTGGTCAAGCGTTGGGTGAATGAGGCCCAGGAGGCAGCATCCAGTGATAACATCATGGTCCAGGTGAGGTGTGGTCTCTGCAGTGTTACTAGTGGTATTTAAAACACTCTCGGGGCTGGGTGATCGCGCACCCATTAGAGCACATGTTGCCATACTCAAGGACCCCGGTTCAAGCCTGCAAGAGAGAGCTTCACAAGTAGTGAAGCAGTGTTTCATGGTTTCTTTGTATCTCTCCCTGGCTACCTCCTTCCCTCCACATTTTATTTAACGGCATTTCTCTTGTCTCTTATTTCTTTCTTTTTAATTTATTTTTAATGAAGAGAAATACAAAGAGAAACACAGACCAGAGCAGTGGTCCGGGAGGTGATGCAGTGGATAAAATATTCAGCTCTTGAGCATGAGGTCCTGAGTTCAATTCCTGGCAGCACATATGCCAGAATGATGTCTGCTTCTTTTTCTCTCATTAATAAACAAACAAATAAAATATTGGGGCCGGGTGGTGGTGCACCTGGTTGAATACACATATTACAATGTGCAAGGACCCGGGTTTAAGCCCTCAGTCCCCACCCACAGAGGGAAAGCTTTGTGAGTGGTAAAGCAGGACTGCAGGTGTCTTTCTCCCTCTTTATCACCCCTTTCCATCTTGATTTCTGGCTATCTCTATCAAATAAATAAAAATTATATATATAAATATATATATATATATATATATTAAAAAAAACCAGCAGTGTTCAGCTTTGGTTTATAGTGGTGCTGAAGACAGAATCTTGGGATCTCAGAACCTCAGGCATGGAAGGCTTTTGCATAACCATTATGCTGACTCCTCAGCCCTCCATTTCTATTTAAAAAAAGAAAGAAAAAAAATTCCATCAGGAACAGTAGATTCATTGTCCAGGCTCCCAAGCCCCAGTGACAAAAATAAAATAAAATGTTCAGACTGGGCCAGGAGGTAGCTCACCTAATCGAGCACACACTTTACATATATATATGATGGTAAGCAGCTGAGTTTTAAAAATATTGTATTTATTTTATTTTAGAGAGAAAGACAAACACCAGAGCACTGCTCAGCTCTGGCTTATGGTGATGCGGGTGATTAAACCTGGGACTTAGGAGCTTCAGGCATGAGAGTCTGTTTGCATAACCAAGATGCTGTCTGCCCCTGCCTCACACTTTACCTTTTAACAAGACCTGGATTCATGCCCCTGGAACCACATGGGAGCATCTTGCAGAGGGAAGCTTCACAAACAGCGGAATGATATTATGGAGTCTCTATTCTTCCTGTACTTCTATTTCTGTCTGAAAAAGAGAAAGAAAGGAAGAGAAAAAGAGTGCCAGGAGTGGTGGAATCATGCAGGCATAAGACCTCAGCAAAAGCCTCAGTGGCAAAATAAATACTCAGGCAGAGCCAGGAGATGGCTGAGTGGGTTAAGTACAGACATTGTTGAGTGTGAAGCCTGTGTTCAGCTGCAAAGTGAGAGTCCCATGAACAGCACCAGATGGACCTGCTTGAATGGTAGAGCAGTGTTTTGGTGTCATTCCCTTTGTATCTATAGAATGAAAAAAAAATTAGAAAAAAATAGTTATATAACAAAATTTAGGGCAGGGGTAGATAGCATAATGGTTATGCAAACAGAGTCTCATGCCTGAGGCTTCCAAGTCCCAGGTTCAATTGCTTAAATCAGAGTCAAGCAGTGCTCTTGTGTAAAGAAAAAAACAACAATTAAACCAAGGCCTGTGAAGTGGCATAACAGAAGAGCACAGTGCTTGTTGCCATGAAGTCCTGCCTTCGATTCCCGGTACCACTATGGCAGCCAGCAAAATGCTCTCTTGGTGTCTCTCTCATTAATAAATAAATCTTTTGGGTGTTGGCCAGTAGTGCAGGGGGTTAATTAAGCAGGCGGTGTAAAGATCCTGGTTCCATCCCCTACCCCCACCACCTTCAGGGGAGTCACTTCACAGGCAGTGAAGCAGGTCTGCGGGTGTCTATCTTTCTCTCCCCTTCTCTGTCTTCCCCTCCTCTCTCCATTTTGCTCTGTCCTATCCAACAATGACAACATCAATAACAACAATAATAACTACAACAATAAAATGAGGGCAACAAAAGGGGATAAATATTTTAAAATAATTAATTAATTAAAAAATTTAATTGGACTAAGGAGGCCCTAACACCCTGATTTATTTCTTGCCTAAGAACATACTGAAGGAAACACCTGACTGAACACACATACTACTATGCACAGGGACCCAGGTTCGAGCCTACAGTTCCCACCTGCAGGGGAGTCACTTCACAGGCAGTAAAGCGGTTCTACAGGTATCTATCGTCTATCTTTCTCTCCCCCTCTCTGTCTTCCCTTCCTCTCTCCATTTCTCTCTGTCCTATCTAACAATGACAACATCAATAACAACAGAAAAAACAAAACAACAAGGGCAACAAAAGGGAAAATAAAAAAAATATATTTATATGAAGACAGTCACAATCTCCAGATCTCAGTTCTCAAAAGCCTTTCCAGGAGACAGAAAGGAGCAGAGATGACAGGAAATAGCTCAGCACAGCCTCTAGATTCTGGGTCCTCCAGATGTGTCTTTGCCAGTACCAGCCACAAGTCCTTGTCAGGTCAGGGACCAAGATTATAGTCTGCAGGCATGTTACAGTTTAACATCTTCTTTTTAAAAAATTTTTTATTCCCTTTTGTTGTCCTTGTTATTTTATTGTTGTCATTGTTAGATAGGACAAAGAGAAATGGAGAGAGGAGGGGAAGACAGAGGGGGAGAGAAAGATAGACACCTGCAGACGTGCTTCACCGCCTGTGAAGCAACTCCCCGGCAGGTGGGGAGCTGGGGGTTCCAACCGGGACCCTTACGCTGGTCCTTGCGCTTTGCGCCACCTGCGCTTAACCCGCTGCACTACTGCCAACTCCCAGAGTTTAACATCTTTTTTTTAAATTTATTTCTTTATTGGGGAATTAATGTTTTACATTCAACAGTAAATACAACAGTTTGTACTTGCATAACATTCCCCAGTTTCCCATTTAACAATACTACCCCCACTATGTCATTATCATCCTTCATGGACCTGTATTCTCCCCACCCCAGAGTCTTTTACTTTGGTGCAATATGCCAATTCCATTTAGAGTTTAACATCTTAAGGTCTCATGTATGAGGTGTTCTGGTGGCAAGTTACAACGTATGTCTATGCTCAGGGTCTGGCTCCCACCTCTTCTGTTTTTTTTTTTTTTAACTTTTAAAAAAAAATTTTTTTTTAATTTATTTAGTTTTATTTATTCCCTTTTGTTGCCCTTGTTGTTTTATTGTAGTTATTATTGTTGTTGTCATTGTTGGATAGGACAGAGAGAAATGGAGAGAGGAGGGGAAGACAGAGAGGGGGAGAGAAAGACAGACACCTGCAGACCTGCTTCACCGCCTGTGAAGCGACTCCCCTGCAGGTGGGGAGCCGGGGTTCGAACCGGGATCCTTATGCCGGTCCTTGTGCTTTGCGCCACCTGCGCTTAACCCGCTGCGCTACAGCCCGACTCCCTTTTTTTTTTTTTTTTTTAAGATTTTATTTTTATTCATGAGAAATGATAGGAGAGAGAAAGAACCAGACATCACTCTGGTACATGTGCTGCTGGGGACTGAACTCAGGACCTCATACTTGAGGGTCCAATGCCCCGTCCACTGCGCCACCTCCCGGGCCACTCTTTTTGGGCTTTTTAAAAATTATTATTACCTTTTTTTTTTTTTGCCTCTTGGGTTATCACTGGGGCTCGGTGCCTGCACTACAAATCCACTGCTCCTGGAGGCCATTTTTCCCATTTTTGTTGCTCTTGTTATTGCTGCTGTTGTTGGATAGGACTGAGAGAAATCAAGAGAGGAGTGCAAGACAAACAAGAGGAGAGAAAGATAGACACCTGCAGACCTGCTTCACTGCCTGTGAATCAACCCCTCCCAGATCCTTGTTCTGGTCCTTGCGCTTCCCGCCATGTGTATTTAACCCGCTGCGCTACCACCTGGCCTCCTATTATTACTTTTTAAATATTGAGGGCCCATGAAACAGTTGACTTGGATAGTGTGCTACTTTGCTTACTCAGTGTGTGCGACCCAGGTTTGAGTCTGGCCCCCACTACATCAAAGGAAGATTCAGTGCTAAGTGCTTGTGTGAATACATGTACGCATACACGCACACTCACTCTCCCCCCTCACCCCTGCTTCTATCTTAAGTAAATAAAAATAAAAAGTATATTTAATGAGCAGGAAAAAAACAGCATCACTGCTATATGTTCTGCTAGGGATTGAACCCAGTACCTCACACATGCAAGTCCTGCATTTTAACACTGAGCCACCAGCCACCCGCCTCTTTCTTGCTGAAAGACATCATATCTTTTCCTGCTCTTCTGTCTCTGAGATCTGCTAGAAACGGTCATTGCTGAAATGGGACAGAAATAAACACACTCCTGTGGTTTGTTGAGCACTGTCCGGGGGCTCTCTGCCTTGCTACCCACTGCACTGGGTAGCTACCATGATGCCCGTCTGAGAAATGAGGAGACTGAACCCCAGAGAGCTGTAGGGCAGGGACCCACCTAGAGCCACACAGGTAGCAGACCCGGGTTTCACGTGCCTGCCTTCTCTCTGCCATCCTCCAGTACCATGCGCTGGGACTCCTATACCATGTGCGTAAGAATGACCGCTTGGCAGTCAACAAGATGATCAGCAAGTTCACTCGGCACGGCCTCAAGTCTCCATTCGCCTACTGCATGATGATCCGGGTAGCCAGCAAGCAGCTGGAGGAAGAGGATAGCAGGTAATGGCCCATGTCTCCCCTGGCTTGAGGATGCCTCCTTCACCCAGTGCTCAGGGCCACCTCCAATTTCCTCCTGCCACCGACGTCTCTTTGCAGCCGTGACAGCCCCTTGTTTGACTTCATTGAGAGCTGCTTGCGCAACAAGCACGAGATGGTGGTGTATGAAGCTGCCTCAGCCATCGTCAACATGCCAGGCTGCAGTGCCAAGGAGCTGGCCCCGGCTGTGTCAGGTTAGCAGGCGTCCCTCATCCCGACCTCATATACTTGTACTGCCAGAACTAAGGCTCACGACCCAGGGCCACGGGAAGGATAGGAAATGCCCCCCAAAGGCCAGTCTAGTGTTAGGAAAAGGAGTCATTCCCTAGTAAGTGCCTGCTCTGCCAGGGCCTCTGCCACGTGTTGACGCTCAGGAATGGGATGCCGTTAGGTGCGTCCTACTGCTAAAGAGGCTGGGCTTCTGCTAAGTGGCAGAGGGCCTGGCAGAGGAAACCTGGTTTTATGAAACGAGTGCCCACTCACCAGGGGCTGAGCCACCACAGCTGAAGGAGAAAGCACACGAAGGGTCACTGGAGCCTGGCTTGGGTCCTGCTTCTGTCACTTACCGGCCAGGGGAGTCCGGGCACAACTCCTTTCTTTTCAAGCCTTGCCTTCATATTTTTCAACAACTTAATTTTATTTATTTATTTAAAAAAAAATTTTTATTCCCTTTTGTTGCCCTTGTTGTTTTATTGTTGTAGTTATCATTGCTGTCATTGTTGTTGGATAGAACAGAGAGAAATGGAGAGAGGAGGGGAAGACAGAGAGGAGGAGAGAAAGACAGACACCTGCAGACCTGCTTCACCGCCTGTGAAGCGACTCCCCTGCAGGTGGGGAGCCGGGGTTCGAACCGGGATCCTTATGCCGGTCCTTGTGCTTTGCGCCACCTGCGCTTAACCCGCTGCGCTACAGCCCGACTCCCAACTTTATTTTTTAAAAAAGACTCAGGTACTTGATGAGAGAGAAGAGAGACCAGAGCACTGCCCTGGCATATGTGCCGGGTTTCAAACCCAAGGCCTTGTGCACGCAGAGCCTGTGCTCTCCTGCTAAGCTCCACCCCAGCCCCTGCCTCACCCTCTTTAGAATGTGGCTTTAGGGGAGTCGGCGGTAGCGCAGTGGGTTAAGCGCAGGTGGCGCAGAGCACAAGGACCGGCATAATGATCGCGATTCGAGCCCTGGCTCCCCACCTGCAGGGGAGTTGCTTTACAAGTTGTGAAGCAGGTCTGCAGGTGTCTATCTTTCTCTCCCCCTCTCTGTCTTCCGCCTCCTCTCTCCATTTCTCTCTGTCCTATCCAACAACAATGACAACAATAAAACAACAAGGGCAACAAAAGGGAATAAATAAAGAAAATAAATATTTTTTTTTACAAAAAAGTACAACTCTTTATCTGCCATGCCACCTCTTAGTTGCTCTAACCAGTTTCCAAAAAAGAAAAAAAAAAAGAATGTGGCCTTAGGTAACTGCCTGTTCCCTAAGGTCATGACAGACAGGAGCTCAAGTGATGTCTACAGATGTCTTAGAACAGTGCCTGGGGGGGCCCGTTGCACTTGAGCGTACAAGTTACAAAGCTTTACAAGTGGTGAAGCAGTGCTGCAGGTATCTATCTCTCCCTCTCTACCACCCTCTTCCCCCTCAATTTCTGCCTGTCTATCCAGTAAATAAAGATAATAAAAAAAAAATTAAGAAAAGCAGTGCCTGGAACCATGGTGAACACAGTGGAGGTGTTCTTGGCAGTTAGTGAGCAGAATCCACCAGCTTTGAGTTGCTTGGGATGCAGTCGCTAATCAGTGCCTTGTTTGTGTAGGACAGAGATGTTCCCTGGAACTTCCTCCTTGGAGACAGAGTTCTAAGAACTCAGTGGGTTCATTCACTGACTGGGGTGTTCATCCTTGTTATAGTCCTCATATTTTCATAATACTGAAAAACATAAATTAGAATGAGCCTTAAGATCAAAGTTATCATTCTAACAGAATAATAAAAAAGAAAAATCAAGAGAGTAAGAACCCAATTAGAAAGGATTTGGGGTACTCCAGAAAGCAGCCGTGGGGAGCACCCCGTTGTTTGCGCAGATATCAGGGCTCAGGATGAGATGTGCTGTCTGACACAAGCCCGCATATGATGAGAGCCAAAGCCAGAGAGTGGGGGCTAAGGCTCAGTGGCTCCTGCTGGTCTCTATAGGTCCCAGGGGAGAGAACTGGGTAATGTTACTTCCAAAGAGGTCAAAGGCTCAGGCTTCAGATGCAGGTAGTACTGGCTTTCAGCCCTGCTTCTGCAACTCTGGCTGCTAACCTGGAACGATTTAATAGTTCTCTGTGCTTCAGTCTCCATCTCTGTTAAGTGGGGCTAACCATAGCAGCTGCTTTGTGGGCTTATAAGAAGTCACAGCAAAGCAGCTCCTTGGCACAGTGCCTGGCACATAGCATCTGCTCTCTCAAGTTGTGGCTGTCATCATTCATGAGGCCCTCTGTGCTTTCATGAACATATTGGGTCTTTCTGCTCAGGGCACCCAGGGAGAGGAGAGCTCTCTTCTTAGATTAGGGCTAGGAGAGAAGTTGAAAACAAGACCAGAAGGGAAAACACTGAGTAGAACTTGGACTGGAGTTGGTGTCCTGCACCAAAGTAAAAGACTCTGGGGGGAGGGGGAAGGTTCAGGTCCTGGAACCTGATGGCAGAGGAGGACCTAGTGGGGGGTCATATTGTTATGTGGAAATGTTATGCATGTACAAACTATCGTATTTTACTGTCAACTATAAAGCATTAATCCCCCAATAAAGAAATAAAAACATTAAAAAATAAATAAAAGTACAATAAATTAGGGCCAGGGTACCAACTGGGAAATGAACTCAGTAAAGTTTATCTGAGTCTGAATAGCCTCAGAACCCTGGCATGCCCCTGGTGCCCTGCTCCCTCTCCCCCCACCCTCTGAGGCCTCCGTGGGTGCTGCCAGTTGCTGTGCTGCCAGTTGCTGTGCAGCCTGGGACTCGGCATTTGTCTCCCCACAGTGCTCCAGCTTTTCTGCAGCTCACCCAAGGCTGCACTCCGCTACGCTGCTGTCCGAACCCTCAATAAGGTAAGAAGGGTGCTCAGACCGGGGCCTTCTGAGTAGGTCTGGTAGTGGGCCTGATCCAGCTGGAGGCTTGGTCAGTGTTACTTTCTTCTGGGTGGCGAGAAGTGTTCGTCCACGGGACCTCTGATGGGGCCAAGCCACCCAGTGAGATGGCAGTCTCTTGTCCTCAAACAGGTTGCCATGAAGCATCCGTCAGCAGTGACGGCCTGCAATCTGGACCTGGAGAACCTGGTTACAGACTCAAACCGCAGCATCGCCACGCTGGCCATCACCACACTCCTCAAGACCGGCAGCGAGAGCAGCATCGACCGCCTCATGAAGCAGATCTCCTCTTTTATGTCAGAGATCTCAGATGAATTCAAGGTACCGGGACACCTCTGGACTCCCCGAGTCCTCAGTGTCGGGAAGATGGACATGTCTGTTTTCCACATCCCCCAGCCCCATGCTAGAATTGTCTGGCTGTAGACTTGCAGAAGGCCAACAGACTGCCCTTCATAGGGGCGGGCCTAGGACATACACACAGTTCAGTCCCTGGGCCTTTGTCCATGTTGCCCCTCTGTACTGCCAGACCAGTAGCTTCTTGAAACCCAGTCTGATTGACAGTAACTCCTTAACTGCTGTGCCGCTCCGTGAACTGGAGTTTTCAGACAGACTGCACAGCAGACACCAAGACAGGTACCTGCTCCCATTTATTAACAAGGTACCTCCTCTCATTTATGAACAAGTATACTTTCTAGTGAGGAGAGTAAACAGCCAATAGATAGAGAAATGAGTAGACGAGATCACTTTAGACACTGGTGGTGCAGTGGGAGAAAACTGATGTAGTGAAGGGGACTGGAAGAGAGAGCCTGCCCTGGGAAGATAGGGGAGAAGAGGCAGGAGCAAATTTGCCCTGAACAGGAAAGAGGCAGCTGGTGGGGCGAGGGGGAGTAACTTGAGGCCACTGGTGGGTGTTAAAAGCCAATTAGGTACAGGCTAGATCATGTTGGGTCTTGTGGGTCATGAAAAAGAAGGTGTTTTGTTTTCTTTTCTTTCCTTTCCTTTTTCTTTTTTTATTTCCTGTTTAATGGTTGTCTCCAGGGCTTCACCACTCTGGGCCAATTTTTTCCCCCAGTTAGAGACAGGCAGGGAGGGACATGACAGCACCAAAGCTTCCCCCAGTGAGTGGGGTCAGGCTTGAACCTAGATCATGCTTGTGTCAGAGCAGGTACTCTCGTACCTCCCAGGTGAGGTTACTTGCTTGGCCCAAAGTGCTCAATTTTAAGGAAGTTGTGGGTTTTGTTTGTTTGTTTGTTACGTGTTTTTGTTTTGCCTGCTCAGCTCTGGCTTATGGTGGTGCTGGGGATTGAACCTGGGACCTTTGGTGTCTCAGAACTAGAGTCTTTTTGTATAACCGTATGTCAGCCCCCCATCCTGTCGCATTGGGTGTTTTCTTTGTTTTGTGATACTCTTGGGAAACACTGGTCGTGGGTGCAGAAGAGAGGGAGAGACAACGGGAGTCATGTTGGAATCATGAGAGGAGATAGGATTGCGGGAAGGACTGCGTGAGAAGAGAAGAGGGTCAAGCATAGGCTACCCAGCGAGGCAGAGCTGACCCAAGAGGACCAGGAGAGACCGTGGGTGGGTCACGGGGGTGGGTGCTGGGGAGTGGGAATGAGAAGAAATGGGATGGAGAGGGGGTCTGCAGACTTGACCATGAGGTCTGTTTAGAAAAGCAGTCTGTCTCTCAAAATGAGTTAGATCACAAGAACATTCCCAAATGACAGCTGGATGGAGGAGCCCAAGCAGGATGTGTGCAGGCGGGCCCTGTGACTGTACTGCTCACCAAGACCCATCTCACTTAAGGATTTATTGATTTGCTTATTAATATTTAATTTACTTATTAATGAGAGGGATAGGAGGAAGGAGAGAGAGAAAGAAAAGTAGACATCACTTGTACATGTGCTGCCAGGGATCGAACTCAGTACTTCATACTTGAAAGTCCAGTGCTTAGTCACTGTACCTCAAGGATTTACCTCTGCGGGTGGGGGTAGATAGCATAATGGTTATGCAAAGACACTCTTGTGCCTTAAACTCTGAAGTCCCAAGTTCAATCCCCTGCACCACCATCAACCAGAGGTGAGCAGTGCTCTGGTTAAAATAAATTTAAAAAGGTTTACCTGTACCGCGGTCAGCCCCTGTTGCCCTCCCCTTCTTTAGAATTGGTGCCCTTTTTTTTTTCCCTCCAGAGTTATCACTGGGGCTTAGTGCCTGCACTATGAATCCACTATTCCTGGAGGCCTTTTTTTTTTTTGGGGGGGGGGATAGGGCAGAAAAAAATTGAAAGAGGGAGAGAAAAAGACACCTGCAGGCCTCTTTCACCTCTTGTGAAGCCACCCCCTGCAGGTGGGGAGCTGGGGGCTCAAAACTGGATCCTTGTGCTTTGTACTTTGTCTACTTAACCTGGTGTGCCACCACTCAACCCCCAAATTGGTGTCTTTTTTAAAGGGAAGAATGACCCTGTTAAGCACTGGGAAACTCACAGTGAGAGACACAGTCTCTTTAGCAGTCCTGTTGGAAGGAGCTGCCTACTACCTCTGACTCCTGCAGTGTAGGGATTTGGCTGCTGGAGAATTTTGTTTGGCACTGAGGGCCAGAGCGTAGGGAGTCCCTCCCTGGGATGTCCAAGAGGCATGGGACATCCCCTTTTTTCTGTTAGTGACTAGCAGATAACGCCTGTTGTCTCCTATTGTGGGATCCTCATGTGGAAGTTGTTCCTTACCCCTGGGTTTACTTTTTTTCATAGGCAAGCCTATATAAACTTCTAAATCTGGGTGAGGGGAGGTAGCATAATGGTTACACAAAGAGACTATGTCTGAAGCCCCAGAGTCCCAGGTCAGTCTCCTGCACCATCATAAACCAGAGTTGAGCAGTGCTGTAATGATGTATATATCGTTATAAATATCCTAATTATGTGGCTTTTGGGAGATGCGTGTGTGTGAGGGCCAAGGCTATATGCTTTTGAATATATTTTTTAAAATATTTACTTATTTATTTCCTTTTGTTGCCCTTGTTGTTTTATTGTTGTAGTTATTATTGATGTCGTTGTTGCTGGATAGGACAGAGAGAAATGGAGAGGGGAGGGAAAGACAGAGGGGGAGAGAAAGCTAGACACCTGCAGACCTGCTTCACCAATTCACTCCCCTGCAGGTGGGGAGCTGGGGGCTCGAACTGGGATCCTTCCACTGGTCCTTGAGCTTTGCACCACATGCACTTAACCCACTGAGCTACCGCCTGACTCCCGCTTTTGAGTATTTTTAATAAAACTCTTGGTGCTGTATGTGGTGAGAGACTCCTAGTGGACTAATGAACCATCTCTTCTAGACAGGTTTGTTGAAAATAAAGATTTATTTCTGATTTCTAGGATGACAAAAAGAAAGAAAAGAACAGAGTCTAAGGGTTCCAGAGTCAGGGTCTGGGGCCATTAGGACTGCTGTGCATGCATCCCACTCCGCTCTGCATAGCTTGCTCCTCTCATCCCCCTGCCCTGTGCCCAGCTTTCCCTAAGGAAGGACTTTGGTGCTCAGTAAAGTATGTAAATGGATGTTGGTAGTTGTTGGCTACTCATGCCTGCCTGCCTGTCTGTCTGTCTGTTTCAGGTGGTGGTTGTCCAGGCCATCAGTGCCCTATGTCAGAAATATCCTCGCAAACATGCTGTCCTCATGAACTTCCTGTTCACCATGCTGCGGGAAGAGGTAAGGGTAAGGGTACTTGGGCATGCTAGCTCTCCTGGTGCAGGGAGTGGCCTGATGTCGACTCCATGCTCAACTTGGAGCTAAGAACTTCTCCTTGGGTGTGTCCAGATCAACCTGTTCACTGGGTAGATTTCTTGCTGCCTACAGCCCTTTAAACTCCCCATGGACCATACACCAATTACTGTAATTACTGCAGTGACTATAATGACGCCCCAGCCTGGCCTCAAAGACTCAGCAGATGCCCTGAGGTAATGCATATGCAGAAGATGGGAAAACATGTGCTCTGTACTGGTGCTATCTGAGTGGAGATGTTCTGGGTCAGTCCAGGAGGTCCAGGTATGATTTCTTAGGAAACTGATGTTTGTAGCATTGGCTCTCATTTCTGCTCCTGATATGAGTTATTAATTGGCCAACTGCTGTGCCACCCTTTTGGTCTCAACAAAAATGGTTAATTCAAAGGAGCAGATACAAAGTGTTCAGGGAGTAGATGTGGTCCAGATGTTATGTGCCTTTTGTCCCAGCCCCAGTGGACCAGAGCAGTAGAGGAGCTAGTGCCTGGGCTGTCTTTGGGGCTCTAATGCTTAGGGAGCCTTCAGTTAACGACCCCACATTGTGGAGATATTATGCAGTATACACAATCTTGTGGCCCTCATAAGACATCTTCTTAGTACTGATTACTTGCTCTCACTAAAAGTCAGGGATTGGAGATCAGGTGAAGAGATCTGCCCATGATTACTTGCCTTCACTAAAAGTCAGGGATTGGAGATCAGGTGAAGAGATCTGCCCATGATTACTTGCCTTCACTAAAAGTCAGGGATTGGAGATCAGGTGAAGAGATCTGCCCATGATTACTTGCCTTCACTAAAAGTCAGGGATTGGAGATCAGGTGAAGAGATCTGCCCATGATTACTTGCCTTCACTAAAAGTCAGGGATTGGAGATCAGGTGAAGAGATCTGCCCATGATTACTTGCCTTCACTAAAAGTCAAGGATTGGAGATCAGGTGAAGAGATCTGCCCATGATTACTTGCCTTCACTAAAAGTCAAGGATTGGAGATCAGGTGAAGAGATCTGCCCATGATTACTTGCCTTCACTAAAAGTCAGGGATTGGAGATCAGGTGAAGAGATCTGCCCATGATTACTTGCCTTCACTAAAAGTCAGGGATTGGAGATCAGGTGAAGAGATCTGCCCATGGTCACATGGCTACTGAGTCTCTAAGCCAAGATCTAAATCCGGATCTATCTGACTCTAAAGCCTGTTGTTTTCTCCAGACCTTCTACCTCCCGCAAAATACACAGTTTCCTATAATAGGTAAGTGTAAGATGTTTTCTCGTCAGCACACAACTCTCAGATTCGGGAACTGGATTCTAAAAATGGATCAGCTACCCCTGCAGGTAGACTTGTCATTTTTAAAATTTTATTTATTCATTTACTTATTCATTCATTTATTTTGTGCAGATACAAATTGAGAGCTAAGTGGGGGAGGAAGAGACACCTGCATCACTACTTTACCACTTTTGAAGCTTCCCCACCCCCACACGTGGAGCGGGAGCTTGAACCCAGATGCATAATGTATGTGCTTTACCAGGGGCTCTGCCACCTGGCCCCTGTCCGTTTATTAACATGAGAGAGGGAGTGAGCTGGCGCCAGCCAGAGAAAGAGCTAGGAGAACAGCGCTCGGCACATGGGCTGCTGGGGACTGAACGCTGAACTTCTTGCTTTCGAGTCCAACACTCTGTAGCCATTGCATCACCTCCTGGGTCACACAACATGTCGTTCCTTTAATGCCTGGATGCAGATGTCCTGCACTCGGTGCCAACAGGCTGTATGGCTGTGGAACTGAGTCAGAAAATAGGGCCTGAAGATTTACGCTGTACCTACGCACAGGTGACAAGACTTCTTGCTTATTCTTCAGAGTACTAGTTGAGGTTCTTATTAGGAAGGTGCCTAAGGCTCCAACATGGAAAGTGATTCTGTGCCAACAGAAACAACCTAGAATGTGGTCCAGGAGGTGGCACAGCGGATAAAGCATTGGATTCTCAAGCATGAGGTCCTGAGTTCAATCCCTGGCAGCACATGTGCCAGAGTGATGTCTGTTTCTTTCTCTCCTATCTTACTCATGAATAAATAAATAAATTCTTTACAAAGTAAAAGAAACTTAACCTAGAACAAAGGCTGAATTTGACCCAAAGACTTTACCTGGATTGTACAGTTTTAAACAGTTCAGATGAGTAGCCATTACTTTAAAATCAGGAAACCTGGGGCCAGCAGTGGTGCAGCTGGTAAAGAGCACAAGTTACAGGGCCGGGTGGTGGCACATCTGGTTGAGTTTACATGTTACGATGCACAAGGACCCAGGTTCAAGCCCCCAGCACCCACCTGCAGGGAGAAAGCTTCACAAGTGATGAAGCAGTACTACAGGTGTCTCTCTGTCTCTCTCCCCACTTCCCTCTTGATTTCTCTCTGTGTCTACCCAAATAAATAAACTATTAAACAAAAAAAAAGAGCACCAGTTACCATGTGCTAAAGCTGAGATGGAGACACAGGTTCCCGCCTGCAGGGGGCAAGCTTGACAGGTGGTGGAGCAGATTGCAGGTGTCTCTGTCTCCCATCTCTCTCCCTGCTTCTCTGGCACTATCATGATTTAAAATGATGGGCCAGGTGGTGGTGCACTTTATAGTGTGCAAGAAATACAGGTTCATGACTAAAATATAGACATATAACTGAAAAGATCTTTAAAAAATAAAAATTGGGGGTCAGGTGGTAGTGCAGTGGGTTAAGTGCCCATGGCACAAAGCATAAGGACTGGAGTAAGGATCCCAATTCGAGCCCCCTGGCTCCCCACCTGCAGGGGAGTCACTTCACAGGTGGTGAAGCAGGTCTGCAGGTGTCTGTCTTTCCTCCTCTCTGTCTTCCCCTCCTCTCTCCATTTCTCTCTGTCCTATCCAACAACAATGACATCAATAACAACAACAATAATAACCACAACAACGATAAAATAAGGGCAATGAAAAGAAAAATAAATAGCCAGGAGCAGTGGATTTGTGGTGCAGGCATAGCACCCCAGCAATAACCCTGGAGCCAAAATAAAATAAAATAAAATAGAAATCAGAAAAGCTGTGGTCCAAACGGTGGTGTAGTAGAAAAAGCATTGGACTCTCAAGCACCAGGTCCTGGGTTCATTCCGTAGTTGCATGTGCCAGAATCAAGTATTGGTTCTTTCTTCCTCAATTATCATGTCAATAAATAAAAAATTACTCTTCATTCCTGAGGCTCTGCACTCCCAAGTTCAATCCCCAGCAGCACCAGAGCTGGTAGAAAATAATACTACTAATAATAAATTTTGTGGCATAGTAGGTGGATAAAACACCAAGTCTTTTTAAAAGGTAAATAAGGGGGTCTTACTTTTGTTATTTTATTGCCACCAAGGTTATTGCTGGTACTCAGTGCCTGCATAATGAATCTACCACTCCTGGTGGCCATTTTAACTTGATAGAACAGAGATTGAAAGGAGATGGGGGAGAAGGGGAGAGAGAGAGAGAGAGAGAGAGAGAGAGACCTGCAGACGTTCGTTCAGCACTTGTGAAGCTTCTCCCCTGTAGTTGCGGAGCAGGAACTTGAACCTGGGTCCTCACATACAGTGATGTGTGCACTCAGCCTGATGCACCACCACCCGCCCTCCCCAGTATTTTTTTTTTATTATTTCTTTATTGGGGAATTAATGTTTTACATTCAACAGTAAATACAATAGTTTGTACATGCATAACATTCTCCAGTTTCCCATTTAACAATACAACCCCCACTATGTTATTTATCATCCTTCATGGACCACCCAGTATTTTTATTTTATTTTATTTTTTATTGGTTAGAGACAGAAATTGAGATGAGAGGGGGAGATAGAGAGAGAGAGAGACCACTCGTGAAGCTTTCCTCCTGCAGGAGGGGACCGGGGGCTTGTTGAACCCTGGTCCTTGCACACTGTGGTGTGCGTGCTTAACCAGATGTGCCACCGCCTGGCCCTACTATATTCTGTTTATAAAACACACATGGCAGGGTGATGGGATAGCATAATGGTTATGCAGAGAGACTCTGCCTGAGGTTCCAAAGTCCCAGGTTCAATCCCCTACACCACCATAAGAGAGATGGGCAGTCTCTAGTAAAACTAATAAAATAAAATTGGGAGTTGCAAGTAACACAACGGGTTAAGCACACATGGCGGAAAGCACGAGGACCAGCCTAAGGATCCCGGTTTGAGCCCCCGGCTCCCCACCTGCAGGGGAGTCACTTCACAGGCGGTGAAGCAGGTCTGCAGGTGTCTGTCTTTCTCTCCCCCTCTGTCTTCCCCTCCTCTCTCCATTTCTCTCTGTCCTATCCAACAACAACGACAACAATAAAAAGAAACAACAAGGGTAATAAAAGGGAATAAATAAATAAAAAAACTTGAGATTTTATGCCCATTTAACACTTAACTCCTGACTTCCTCTGCCTCTAGTCCCTTTCCTTCCAACCACACTTCTAAGTGTGAGGTCACAGTGTTCATCCATGTTATGGTATGTGTTTGGTATGTGTTCGGATTTTCTTCTCGAGGCCAGATAATACAAATACATATCAAATTTTGTTTACCCATCTATGGACACTTCTATTGCTTCTGTCATTTGGCTGTTATGAACACTGTTGTTGTGAACATGGGTGTTCAAATACTTCCTTTCAGTTCTTTTGTGTGTATTTCCAGAAGTCGAATACTCAGAGCACAAGTTTGTTTTTTTTCCAGAGAGAGTGTAAAGCACTGCTTGAGCATCAGTGGAGTCGCCCTGTTTTTGTTTATATATATCTCTGTTGTTCTTTCATTTGGTGCCAGAGCTTGTACCCAGGGCCTCATGCACATGAGGCAGGTGATTTGCCATGGAACTACCTCCCTGGCCCCTCTTTAATTTTGCTAGGAACTTTATCCACAGCACCACCTCATGGACCACTGAAAGTCTTTTTCATAACCACTGTGCTGTCTCCCCAGCCCCTAAAATGTTTCTATTACCCCATTTTTCATTAGAACTGGAAAGCCAGCAAGGAATGAAAATTCAGTCCAAGTCTTTTTTTTTTCTTTTTTTGCTCAGCTTTGGCTTATGGTGGTGTGGAGGATTGAACCTGGGACTTTGGAGCCTCAGGCACTAGAGTCTGTTTGCATAAACATTATGCTATCTACTCCTTCCCCTGTCCAAGTCTTTTATTTTCTACACAAAGGAGATAAAGGCCCAGAGATCTTCTGGTCCTCTCTCTGGAACACTGGCCCTACCTAGTCCTGCTCAGACTTGAGGCATACACACGGCTCATTCTGGAGAGAGCAGCCTCCTGGCTCAGTATGCCTCCTCCCGCTGCAGGGTGGCTTCGAGTACAAGCGGGCCATCGTGGACTGCATCATCAGTATTATTGAGGAGAACACAGAGAGCAAGGAGACGGGGCTGTCACATCTGTGTGAATTCATTGAGGACTGCGAGTTCACCGTGCTGGCCACTCGCATCCTGCATCTCCTGGGCCAGGAGGGGCCCAAGACCAACAATCCATCCAAATATATCCGCTTCATCTACAACCGAGTGGTCTTGGAGCATGAGGAGGTTCGGGCAGGTGGGTTCGATTCAGAGCTGAACTTGAGCTTTTTGTCTTGAATGGACCATCCCAGCTAAGGTATCAGAGCTCTAGAAGGGACGTGGGCACTTCGCATCTCACCTCACAAGATTGCTTTCCTAGACTATTGTAGGAAGGGCTGTAGTAGTAGATGTCATCTAGCTGAGTAGTTCTTGATGCTCTGGCTTATTTTGTTTTGTTGGAGTTTTTTTGTTTTTTAAGTTTTGGTACATGTTAAACTTTGCATGCGTTTTTAGCTTTAAAAAGTAATAGTTTCATTGAGATATAGTTCAGTACTCTTATATACTCTCTCGAATCGGTATGCAGTGGAGTGTGCCCACTTTTCCTTTTTGCTGCCAGGGTATCATTACGTGATTCTTCTATATTATTTATATATTTTTGGGTAGAGACAAATTGAGAGGGAAGGGGAAGATAGAGACAGACCAGCAGCACTGCTTCACCACTTGTGAAACTTTCCCCTTACGGGTGAGGCTGTTTTGGGTACAGAAGCTGAGAAGCCTGACCTAGTGGCCAGCTCTTGTGGTTGTATCTTATTTGATGCTGACAGAGGGTCCTGGGACCTCAGGTTGTGGCTACCTTCTCCGCAAGGTGAGGAAGTTGGACCAGGGTGGAGCCAAGACCTCATTGGTGCTGGCAGATTTGTACCCCCTGGCTGGAGAATGCTTTGCCCTGGACATGCAGCGATAAAAACGCACGAGTAAACCCTCTGCTTCCTGCCCGCAGGTGCTGTGAGTGCCCTGGCCAAGTTCGGGGCCCAGAATGAGGAGATGTTACCCAGCATCTTAGTGCTACTGAAGAGGCGAGTCTTGGGAGGGTGGGGGGGGAAAGTGAGACCAGGAGACTTTACTGGTTATTTAACAACAACAACAACACAGTTGGGGTGGGGTGGGGTGGGGGGTGCAACTATGGGTTATGTGGGGAGGGGTAGAAAACCTTGAAGAGTCACCTAGCGATCTAGCCAGGTGTGACCTCTGTTAAATTACTTTGGTTTTGTTTGTTTTTCATTTTTTTAATATTTTCCCTTTTGTTGCCCTTCTTGTTTTTTTTATTGTTGTTGTGTTTATTATTGTTGTTACTGATGTCATCATTGTTAGATAGGACAGAGAGAAATGGAGAGAGGAGGGGAAGACAGAGAGGGGGAGAGAAAGACAGACACCTGCAGACCTGCTTCATCGCCTGTGAAGCGACTCCCCTGCGGGTGGGGAGCCGGGGGCTCGAACCGGGATCCTTAAGCCGGTCCCTGTGCTTTGCGCCACGTGCGCTTAACCCGCTGCGCTACCGCCCAACTCCCAAACTACTTTGTTGTTTTGAAAGTAACTTGGAGATATATGAAGCATACAGTTCATCCATTTAAAATTCCTAATACAGAGGCCATGTGGTGGTGCACCTGGTTAAGCGCAGATGTTACAGTGCTCAAGGACCTGTTTCAAACCCCTGGTCCCCACCTGCCGGGGGAAGGCTTCACGAGTGGTGAAGCAGGGCTGCAGGTGACTCTGTCTCTCTCCCTCTCTATCTCCTCCTCTCCTCTCAATTTCTGGCTGTCTCTATCCAGTAAATAAATAAAGATAATAAATAAATGAAATGTAAGGCATTTTGTCACCCCAATATGAAATCCACTAGTGATTATGTCCCCCCTTCTCTTACTAGCCTCCTCCCCAGCCTTAGATATCCATGAGTCTCTTTTCTGTCTCTATTGGGGCTTCTTTTCTGGGCAGTTTATGTACTTATAGCCACACAGCACAGTATGAGATGTGTCTCATTTCTTCACAATGTGTGTGGCATGTTTCCAGTTCCCTTAGGGACTTTTCTGGGAATAAAATTGGTGGGTCCTATTAGATTTTTTGTGTGTGTGTGTGGGGGGGGGGGGGCAGGCACTGTTGGATGCTAGAGATTGCCTTCTCACAGAGAATATGAATATGGCCACCTCCTACTAATTTAGTCTTACAGATCCCTCTAGAGACTAAGCTCGAAAGGCTGTGAGAGACTTGCTTCCCCTCACCCTCTATCTGACAAAGCCCTGCAGGGCCCTCCTGCCCCTCGTGCAGTGACCATCAGGAGTATCTTATGTTCTGGCTGCAGGTGTGTGATGGACGATGACAATGAAGTCAGGGACCGTGCCACCTTCTATCTCAATGTCCTGGAGCAGAAGCAGAAGTCCCTCAATGCAACATATATCCTAAACGGTGAGTCTGGCCCAGTCCCTCCTGCAGTCCCTTACTGCAGCTACGGCCCTCACCATCCCTTCTTGGACAGGAAATCTGAAGCAAGATGCTCATGGCTAGACTTTGGTAACAATTTCTTGGCACCAACGTGACCTCAGGAAACCCAACTTCATGCAGTTCACACCAGTTTGGATGGAAATAGCCCTGTAACTGGGGAGATATCATAGTGCTTATGCAAAAGTCTCTCATACCTGAGGCGCCAAAGTCCCAGGTTCAATCCCCAGCACCACCACAAGCCTGAGTTAAGCTCTGCTCTTTCTCTCTGTCTCTTTCTCATTAAAAGATGTGTGTGTGTGTGTGTCTGTGTGTGTCTGTGTGTGTGTGTAGAGAGAGAAATAGCCTTGTGAAGTGGAACACCACTCATCAGTAGAAACCTAATGCCGTAGTGTTAATAGTTTACCCTTTATAAGTCACTCTCTTGTGAGTGACTCCTCTCATCAGCCCTTGGACAGAGGATGTAGATGAGAAGGCAGAGGTGCAGAGGCTTAGGTGGTTTTCTCAGGGCCTCGGCCCTCGTGGGGCATCCCCAGCGCACCTTCTGTCATCGTCCCAGACAGAGTGACCTCTCCCACTGGCCTGCAGGTCTGAATGTTTCCATCCCTGGTCTGGAGAGGGCTCTGCAGCAGTACATTCTGGAACCATCAGACAAACCTTTTGACCTCAAGTCTGTGCCGCTGGCCACTGCCCCCATGGCAGAGCAGAGACCAGGTAAGCAGCCATATTCTCCTTTCAGAGATCCGCAGGCCCAGCCTTTGTGGAGGGTCTGTCTTAAGTTATTAAGTGGAAGCCACTGGCCCTAATGGGGGGGAGCAGTTGTGCTGAGGGGGGCTGTGGTGGGGGGTGGAGGGAATCTTTTTGCCTCCAGCCCCAGGAAACAAAGGCACTCACTCACCAGCACACTTCTCTCATCCTCTGCTTCACATCTCTTGGAGGTTGGGAACTGATAATCTGCACATGATAGAGTATCGGCTCCGTGCTGCCTCTCACTGGAGTTTTGCTCACTGTGTGTTTGCACCCACAGAGAGTGCCCCATCCACAGCAGCCAAGCAGCCCGAGAAAGTGGCAGCCACGCGGCAGGAGATCTTCCAGGGTGAGTAGCTGTGCCTGCTGAGAAGCTTGACACAGAGGCTGTCTCAGCTGACCAGGATTGTTGTTTGCTGGCTTTCTCCTGAGTACTAGTCAGTGAGGTTATTCTAGAGGCATATCTGATCGTCAGGTAGAGGTTATTATTAGATGCATTCGGTGTCTGAGAAATTGGGGCTTCTCAGTGAGTTCCAGGCTGGAGAGACGAATTAGATCCAGATCAGACTGACTCAGAGATGCCTCTTGGCCTTTGTTCTGAGGGCTCCAGCCTACAGTCCAGGTCAGTTCCCAATGTCTGGCTTAGCATACACCATTGGGGTTCAAAGGCACCCCAATGTTCCTTGGTTCCAGAAGTTCCATGGGATGTGTAAGGGTGTGTTTAGGTATTCATTTACTCCTTGGTCTTACATTTCTGAAGGACAGAGGCTGTGTATCTAATTGCCAGGCTATTGTATGAGCTGATTTTCCACCTTCAAGTACTAGCACACACCCCTCTTCCTTTGTAAAACCCTTCCTGCTCTCCTAAACTCATCGACTTCTACTCCAGCTCTTTTGTCTTCTCATAAATAGTCTGTTGTGGCTTTTCACATAGTCTGTCCTTTGCTTCCTCTTTTTTTTGTTTTCTTCTTTTTAGAAGTATATGTTTATTGATGAAAGAAAACCAGAGAATCAGTTGGGCAGAGGTAGATAGCATAATGGTTATGGTAAGAGACTCTCTTGTCTGAGGCTCCAAAGTCCCAGGTTCAATCCCCAGCACCACCGTAAGCCAGAGCTGAGCAGTGCTCTGGTTAAAAAAAAAACTATCACGGGAGTTGGGCTGTAGTGCAGCGGGCTAAGTGCAGGTGGCGCAAAGCACAAAGACCGGCATAAGGATCCCGGTTCGAACCCCGGCTCCCCACCTGCAGGGGAGTCGCTTCACAGGCGGTGAAGCAGGTCTGCAGGTGTCTATCTTTCTCTCCTCCTCTCTGTCTTCCCCTCCCTCTCTCCATTTCTCTCTGTCCTTTCCAACAACAACAACAACAACAACAATAATAACTACAACAATAAAACAACAAGGGCAACAAAAGGGAAAAAATAAATAAAATAAATATTTAAAAAAATTTTTTAAAAAAAAGATTTAAAAAAAACCAAAAAACAATCACTCTGGAACCTGCAATGTTGGGGATTGAGTTTAGAAGCCCATGATTGAGCGTCGTATGCATTACTCACTATGCCGCCTCTTGGATGCTCTCTTGTTTTCTGTCTTCACAGAATTTAGCACAGTACCTTTCTTCCTCACGTTATCCTTCTTTTAATTATTACTGAATTAAATAAACACTACCACCACAGCCCCCCAGCCCCACTCCCCTGTCGCCACCCCAGTCCAGAACCCAGTCTGTTGTCAACATGCTTTCAGATTCAGCAAAGCTAGGATTCTCAGCTGAGTTGGATCCAGATCAGACTGACTCAATAATTTAAGACTTTCCCTCCTTCATTAGTCCCCTCTTGCAGATTACCACAAGCACAGTGACTTAACACAACACAGAACTGCTGTTTTAACAATTCTGAGGTCAGGGGGCCCAGTGGTAGCTCACCTAGTAGAGTGCATGTATTAGGGCCTGGGCTCAAGCCCCCAGCCTCAGGAGTGGTAAAGCAGTGGAGCTGTACAAATGTCTCTCCTCTCTCCCTGTCTTTCACCTCTGTGAAAGAATAAAGAAAAGAAAACGGAAAGAAAAAAAAAAAAGGCATACACACACACAAGCCTGTTGGAAACAGGTCATACAAGGCACTGAGCACCAGGAATAATCCTGGTGATAAAAACCAAACAAGGTCTGAAGTTCACAGTGAGCTTCACTGCAGTTCTGCTCCCTCACTGTGGGCCTCAGGGGAGAGCCATTTCCTTGCTTTACTGGCTTACCAGAACTGCCGACATTCCTTGCCTAGTGCTCCTTCCTTTGTCTTTAAAGCTTCTTGTTTCTGGCTCTGACCATTCTGCCCTGCCCTCATAAGAACCGTTGGGATTATATTGGGCCCGTCCAGATAATCCAGGATAATCTGCCATCTCAAGGTCCAGTTTACTCTCCTCTTTACCGTGTGAGGCAGCATAGTCAGCGATTCTCCAGGTGACATCTGGACGCTAGGGGAGGGAGGGTCACACCTTCAAGGAAGACTCCTTTCTTTCTTTTCCTTCTTTTTCTTTTTGTCTCCAGGGTTATTGCTGGGTTCGGTGCCAGCACTATGAATCCACTGCTCCTGGAAGCCATTTTCTCCCCCTTTTGTTGCCCTTGTTGTTTATCATTGTTGTTATTATTGTTCTTGCTGTCATTGTTGCTGAATAGGACAGAGAGGAATCTAGACAGGAGGAGGAGAGAAAGATAGACACCTGCAGACCTCCTTCACCACCTGCAGATGGGGAGCCGTGCACATAGTGCACATAAACCGCTGCGCTACCACCCAGCCCTGGGAGGCCTCCTTCCAAGCCTGTTAGGTGAAGTCAGTTCCTTCTCTCTCTCTCTCTTTCCTTCTTTTATTTTTATTTATCTATTTTTTAACTTTTGGTTTTTAGAGATAGGAAGACAGAAGCAAAAGAGACCACAGCAGCAGAGTCTTTCAATATGGTGGAAGTCAATTCTATTTCTAAATATCCTCCTAGAGCCTAACATCTATCAATTACATATTCAGTTCCAGGAACCACATTTGCTAGGTCTTGATATTATTCCATCATTTATCTTCAACTCTGTGCGCAATATTACTGTATCTGTATTATTAATGAAGAGTCTGAAACTTATTGTCAGAATTCTGATACTGCTAGCAGAACCCCCCAGGCAGTATGTCAGATCCCTAAGTGTGGCAGCCAATGAAAGAAGTTCTCAGAAAGCCCAGTGACCAGTGGTGATAGTGGTCTAGAAGTTTCTCCTAATATCTAAGCTGGCTCTGGGATTTTTACTGCCTGGATGTCCATTAGAGTGTTGAGATTCTAGGTCTAGTGCTTGGTGGGGTGATATACAGAGTCATAATAATCAAGTATGTAAAATGCAGTAATAAACATCTGCTTGGTAGAGGGCAAAATATCAGGTCCCTGGATCAGTGCACAGTTCCTGTCCTTATAGCATTCAGTTCAATCCAGAAAGCAAGTTGAAAACCTCAGAGCAGTGGTCTTCAAATATCAGTACTTATCAGAAGTGTCTGAGGGAGTTCTTTAGAGTGCAGATTTCCTGTGTCCCAGACCCAGCAGACATGTTTGGAATGGTTCCAGGAATCTGAGTTTGTAGAAGCCTCCACTTCCAGGTGATTGTGATCCGGGTGGTCCTGAACCATACTTTGGGGTCCTGTCTCTGCCGTGCAGTAGAGGGTATCAGTTCTAATGATCAGAGGGAGACATCATCTGCAGCCATCTGACAACAGATTCCTCATTCTCCTGACACTTCATCCTCAGCCTACAAGGGATACCAGGCCATCGTGGAGACCCATGGGCCTGGGGCCAGAGCAGCCAACCTGACCTGACACCCACAGATCATTCTAGATCGGTTTTTCTGCAACACTGATTCGGAGACCTCTCTTTATTGGCTGTCTGTCTTAACTCGACAGATGCTAGTTCATTTGCTGATCATGTAGCTATAATAGTATTCACTTAGTCCTCTTAGTCTTTTCCTAATTCCACGTCTCTTAACTGGTGTTCTTAACATTGTGCCTAATGCAATTGGATTAGGTTTAGGACACTGAAGTCTCCCAGCCAGTTTATTGCTTCTGAGGCTTTACGGGACAGAGGGTAGAGGAGTATTCCTGATGGGTGGTACAACTTGAGCAAAAGTTAGAGAAGTGCAAAAATGCATCAGGAAAGAATGAGTAGCCACTTGGATGTACATATCCATCTCAGTAGGGTGCAAGACCTTATGATTTATGAGACTATATCACAGTTGATTCTGAGGATTGAGAAACTGAGTGATTTTTTTTTTTTTTGGCCTGTGGATTCCAGAGCAGTTGGCGGCGGTGCCAGAGTTCCAAGGTCTGGGGCCCCTCTTCAAGTCCTCGCCTGAGCCTGTGGCCCTCACTGAATCAGAGACAGAGTATGTCATCCGCTGCACCAAGCACACCTTCACTAACCACATGGTGTTTCAGGTGAGTAGAGAAAGAGAAGGCTGAGGCTCACCCTGCTGGGGAGTGACCGCATGGATCCTATAAGGTCATGGTACCCCCCCACACTAAGCTTAATGACAAGATCTGCTACCAGATGCTCTCTCTCAAATCATTGAACCCAGGACCAGGTCCTGAACTTCAGCATGGAGATGAGGACCCTAGGCTGGGGGACTGGGATTGGTGTCACCTGGCCCACAGAATGAGGGGTAGGACTGCCTGGAGGTAGCTCAGCAACCCCTCTCTTTTCTGGTCTAGTTTGACTGCACAAACACACTCAATGACCAGACCCTGGAGAATGTCACAGTGCAGATGGAGCCCACCGATGCCTACGAGGTACTCTGCTATGTGCCTGCCCGGAGCCTACCCTACAACCAGCCCGGGACCTGCTACACACTGGTGGCCCTGCCCAAGGAAGACCCCACAACTGGTGAGCTCCTCTCCAGATCCCACCTGGACCTCTTAGGAGCCCATGGGACTAGGGTGGGGTGAGCAGCTTGTGCGTGCGCCAGCTATTGGTCTTACGAGAGCTTCAGCTGCTTGGTTTCAGAACTAAGAATTCCAGAAATAACTAAATCCCAGGTGCTTAGCACCCAGATAGGCTCAGACATTGCAGCATCCCAAATCTCCTGCTGGGGAAACCACCAACTTGCCCCAGACTATGGGCCTGTGACTGTTACGGCCATGTTGCCACCGCGACTGGTAACATAGCAGAGGCCTAGAGAGCAGTGTTGGGCATCCACTATGATGGAACTCCTCTCTGCAGCAGCGGAGACATCCTGATGCCCCAAACTTCCCTCCCCACAGTGGCCTGCACGTTCAGCTGCGTGATGAAGTTCACGGTCAAGGACTGTGATCCCAACACAGGGGAAACGGATGAGGAAGGCTACGAGGATGAATATGTGGTAAGAGGCTGAGTTCTGTGCCCAGGATTACACAACAACTGCAGAAGCTGACCACCAGCCTCCAAGTACTTTCTTGTTGGTTTCGGCTTCCCAGCTCTCTTTAAAGGAATTTTTTTTTAACTTTAGTTCAGTTGAGTCTACTGTCTGCTGAATCCTTTGACAGTCATTACATGCTGGTAACATACGTTTGAAGAGGTGTGAAACTTCTGAAGTATATATGGTGCTATAAAACGAATGTTAGGTCATTTAAGAGAAAGAAAAGAACGTTAAAGAAAGTAAAGGAGGGGCCGGGCACAGCAGGTTACGTGTGCATGGTGCAAAGCACAAGGGCCGGCGTAAGGATCCCAGTTTCACCCCCGGCTCCCCACCTGCAGGGGAGTCGCTTCACAGGCGGTGAAGCAGGTCTGCAGGTGTCTGTCTTTCTCTCCCCCTCTCTATCTTCCCCTCCCCTCTCCATTTCTCTCTGTCCTATCCAACAACAACAACGATAGACAACAAGGGAAACAAAAGGAAAAAAATAGCCTACAGGAGCAGTGGATTTCATAGTGCAGGCACTGAACCCCAGCAATAAACATGGAGGCAAAAAAAAAAAAAAAGAAGTAAAGGAGGGCCAGGGTAATTCACCTGGCAGAGATCATTCTTTCCTGTGAAGCACGAGGTCTTGAGTCCAGTTCCCAGCATCGTATTTGCCAGAGTGGTGTTCTAGATCTCTGTTACCTCCTCTCTCCCCTCAGTAAATAAATAAACAGCCTTTTTTTTTAAGAGAGAAAATAGCAAAATAGTAAGAACTAGAAAATATTGCCCATGGCCCTTGAGAGTTATGAAGAAATGTATAGTTGAGGTTATCTATATGTCCTAGTTCTTGCTGTTTTTTTTTTTTTTTTTGATAGGATGGGAATATAGAGAGGGAGAGAGAAAGACACCTGCAGATCTGCTTCACTGCTTGTGAAGCATCCCCACCCCCAACCCCCGCAGGTGGGGACCTGGGGCTTGAACTGGGATCCTTGCCTGGGTCCTTGCGCTTCGTTCTGTGTGCACTTAGCCCAGTGTGCCACCGCCCAGCCCCTAATTCTTGCTAGTTTTTACTTAAAATTACATAACATTTTTGTATCATTAAAAATACTTCATAAACACAAATTTAATGACCTTAAAAAATAATGTGTTGTGGGAGTTGGGCAGTAGCGCAGCATGGCTTAAGCACAAGTGGCGCAAAGTGTAGGGACTAGCTTGAGGATCCTGGTTCGAGCCCCCGGCTCCCCACCTGCAAGGGAGTCGCTTCACAAGCGGTAAAGCAGGTCTGCAGGTGTCTTTCTCTCCCCCTCTCTGTCTTCCCCTCCTCTCTTGATTTCTCTCTGTCCTAACGACGACGCCATCAATAACTGTAACAATAAAGCAACAAGGGCAACAAAAGGGAATAAATAAATAAACAAATATTTTAAAAATAATAATAATGTGTTGTATAGATGTATCTGAACATTTAACATTGGGCATTCCCAATTGTCACTTTTTATAAATACTGCATTGAATACTCCTTTGCATACAAATTTTTGTTCAGGTGATTTTCTTATAGTAGATCCCTAGAAACAATATCTAGGTTAAAGGCTGCATAATTTTTAAATTTTCAGTCCACATTATCAAACTGTTTTCTACACAGTTTGGATCAGTTTCCTGGGCAGTCCAGTTCCTCCTCACCGAGCTTTCACGGGACTATGTGCAGGGTTGTTCCCGGGCCAGTAACTGTGCCGTCAGTGCTGGACCAAGGTGCTCAGCCTGGGCAGGGAGACTGTGAGAGCTCCTTAAGACTAGAAGGACACTCATCGTGGGGTACGACTGACTGTCACCTCTTGTGGTAGATCCATTACTGCAGGGTGGACCTTCCCTGAACTGTCTGTGATTCAAGGGCAAGAGCAGCCCTAGGACCAAATGAGCTCCTTGGGAGTGCTGGATCTGAGGCTCTGTCTGCTGTAGGAGCTGAGCCCTACTCCTGTACAGCTTTAAAAAAAAAAACGTGCTTTTCTTTATGAGAGATGCCAGAGTACTGCTCAACTCTGGCATAAGGTGTTGGTAGGGGGTGAACCTGCAACCTCCCTGGTCCTTGGAGCCTGTGGCTTCAGAAGAAATGTGATCTTGCAGCTGACACCCTAAGATGAGCCCTTGGGGTAAGGCCTTGTCTGCTTCAGGGACACAACTTGACTGAGCTGGTGAAGTTGCTGCCTGTCCTCTAGGCCTTGCACAGTGTGCAGCACGTAACTGAGTACCTACTGATTGTGTGCAGACAGCAGAGGCTCAGAGCTGTAGTTAGTTAGCAGGAGTCCCCCTGGTAGGTATGTTTTTAATTTCCACCTCCACCTCTCCAGCTGGAAGATCTGGAAGTCACTATAGCTGATCACATCCAAAAGGTCATGAAGGTGAACTTTGAAGCAGCTTGGGATGAGGTAGGGGATGCCTTTGAGAAGGAGGAGACCTTTACCTTGTCCACCATCAAGACTCTGGAAGGTAAAATCTTGGGGTCATTGCTGGCCTGCTTGCCTTTCAGGACCCTTGGCTGCTATGGAACTGTCTACCCCCTAACCTCCCCATCTCCTTGCCCCTTCCCATGTCCCTTCCTCCAAGAGCCCAAAGCCATGTCTAGAGCTCTGGGCATTTCAGGTGCACTACAGTAAGAACCTCTGAGTGGGGTTAGGGGTGATAGAGTGGGGGCAGCACAAAGGAGAGAGAAGACACATGGCTTAATGACACTGGGATTTCTCCTGACAGAGGCTGTGGGCAACATTGTGAAATTCCTGGGACTGCACCCTTGTGAGCGGTCAGACAAAGTGCCAGATAACAAGAACACGCACATGTTGCTCCTGGCTGGTAAGCATCATTTCCAGGTGGAAAGGAAGGGCCTGCATACCACTGCAGCCTGAGAACTGGTCTCAGTAGGGGTTTAAATGTACATTTCTGGGGGCCTGCAGGTGTCTCTCTTTCTCTCCTCCCTCTGTCTTCCCCTCCTCTCTCTATTTCTATCTTATCCAACAACGACATCAACAGCAACAATTAAAAAAAGGGCAACAAAAGGGACAATTAATAATAATAATGTAATTTCTTGTTAATAGTGAATGCAGCTAGGCAGGCAGCTTCTCAGAGGTCAAACCATTTGTACCTCTTGAGCTGCGACTTGTTTTCGTATCTCTTATCTAATTTTCTACTGGGTCAGCCGGTCTTTTCTACCAGGAATACTCAAAGATCATATGGTATAGTGAACTCTATGTGCTCATCTTCCTGTGCCAACAACTAACAGCATCACTTTTTAAAAATTATTTTTTATTATATTTTTCTATTGGATAGAGACAGCGAGAAATCGAGAGGATGGGAGATAGAGGGAGAGAGACACCTGCAGCACTGCTTCACTGCTTATGAAGATTTCCTTCTGCAGGTGGGGGGCAGGGGCTTAAACCTGGGTCCTTGCACATGGGAACGTGTGCTCAACCAGGTGTGCCACCACTCAGCCCCGACCCTAACAGCATCTCTACCCACTTTTTTGTCATCTCTAGATTATATTTTAAGACAAATTCCAGATACAACATAGTTGTATGTATATATATTTCTCTAAGAGACAACTTTTTGTTCAAAAGGGAAAGGTCAGTACAGTTAACACACCCAAAACATGGTGCAAAACCTACTGGGAGAGTTAGTGTTTTTATTTATTTACTTATTTTTTGCCACCAGGGTTACTGCTGGGGCTCGGTGCCCGCACTAGGAATCCACTGCTCCTGGAGGCCATTTTCCCATTTTGTTGCCCTTGTTATTGTTGCCATTGCTGCTGTTGTTGGATGGGACAGAGAGAACTTGAGAGAGGGGGAGTCAAGTGGTAGCACAGCAGGTTCAGCGCAGGTGGCGCAAAGTGCAAGGACCGGCATAAGGATCCCGGTTCAAGCCCCCGGCTCCCCACCTGCAGGGGAGTCGCTTCACAGGCGGTGAAGCTGGTCTGCAGGTGTCTGTCTTTCTCTCCCCCTCTCTGTCTTCCCCTCCTCTCTCCACTTCTCTCTGTCCTATCCAACAACGACGACATTAACAACAATAATGACTACAACAATAAAAACAACAAGGGCAACAAAAAGGAAATAAATATTTTTTAAAAAAGAAAAGAAATTGAGAGAGGAGGGGAAGGCAAATGGGGAAAGATAAACACCTGCAGACCTGCTTCACCACTTGTGAAGGGACCCCCAGGTGGGGAGGCCGAGGGGGGGATGCGAGGGCTAGAACTGAGATCCTTTCTCTGGTCCTTACACTGCATGCCATATGCGCGTAGTGAGTTGTGGTCCTGCCCAGCCCCAGTGTTTCATTTTTTCCCCCAGTTTGTAAACTGGTTGTGTAGTTCTGCTTCAGCGCCCTGCTCACAGCTGACAGCCTCTAACCCCTCTGGCCACACTGACGGGACCCAGTCCCCTGGGTCTTGCTGACACCTGCTCTGTGGTTTCTCATGGTGGGGCCGTCCCCTTGTGCCCTTAGATTCAGCCGATGTATTTGAGCGCCTAGGCTGTCAGGCGCAAACATTCTGTGTCCGTTTGTTCAGTAGAGGTTGGCAGAAGTCGGAAACGTGGCATTATTATTTTCTTCCCTCACTGTGTAGAAGCAGAGTGACTGACTTCTCAGGGACTACAGCCCACTGCTCCTGGTTCCTCCCATTTCACTGCACCACACACCTATGTTGTTCTTCCCTTCTAGGTGTGTTCCGTGGTGGCCGTGACATTCTCGTGCGCTCCCGGCTGCTCCTTCTGGATTCAGTCACAATGCAGGTGACAGCCAGAAGCTCAGAGGAGCTACCAGTGGACATCATCATGGCGTCTGTTGGCTAAGAGGGCCAGCCTTCTCCCACTCTCCTCCCCAACACTACGCAGAAGCAGCGCCTTCCTTCTGAACCCAGTGGAAATCCTGCCCCAGCCTCTGTATTCACAACCATTCAGAATCATTGAGGATTTTTTGTTGCTGTTAAATTCAGCCCCTGCCCCCCAGGCTGTGGGTGTGTATGTGTGACATTTTTCTTTTAAGTAAGGGATGATTGTGATTTGACCTAGAACTTGCTGCCCTGCTTGCCAGGGAAGAGACCTTGCAAATGAGTAAACTGTGCTCGCCTTGAATTCATCCCCAAAGAAACCGCCTGATCCCAATAAATGAATCAGCATGTATTTATTGAATCACTGCTGTTCCCTCACTCTGTTGTCTTTGCAGCCACAGCTCTCTTAGGAGATGCATGACCCTGCCCCACACACTGAGGCCCAGAGTTGCAGGTTTGCTGAGAGGGGATCAGCAGTAGACAGGCAGCGTTCAGTGCTCTCCTCCTGCCATTCCCACATTCATTCCCCTTTCCATGAAAATAATGGGAGGCCCCAGAGGGCTTGGGGTCTATTTCCTGTCCTGAGCAGCTGGGCTGAAGAATGTGCACTGGGGTTTACCTGCTCCCAGTCCCGCCCAGTTTAGCAAGTGCAGCCCCTTAGAGGACATCTCTACTCTCCTGAGAGCTACATGATTTTCTGAGCCAAGAGAAGGAGGTTCAGAGGCCACCTCAAATGCAATGCACTTTTTTTTCCTCCAGGGTTATTGCCGGGGCTTAATGCCTGCACCAGGAAGCCACTGCTCCTGGAGACCATTTTTTCCCCTTTTGTTGCCCTTTTTTTTTTATATATAATTGTTGTGATTATTATTGTTGTTGTTGTTGTCGTTGGATTGGATAGGACAGAGAGAAATCGAGAGAGGAGGGGAGACCTCAGACCTGCTTCACAGCCTGTGAGGCGACTCTACAAGTGGGGAGCCCGAGGCTGGGGGCTCGAACCGGGATCCTTACGCCAGTCCTTGCGCTTGGTGCCACGCGCAATTAACCCGCTGCGTGCCCTCAGCTGCACTTTTAAAATCAAACCAGGTGGTTTCAGTACCTTTGTGGCTGAAATATATCTGTGATGTCTACTTAAAAAAAAAAAGTTGTTTGCAGCATATAAGAGGCATATATATATGCGCCTCTTCAGGTGGGGGAAGGGAGTGGCCTGGAAAATCTGGTGCCCACCGGGGTTTGATGGCGACTTGTGTGACCCCTGGGTGTTTTCCTGATGAGTCTGCAAAATCGGCCCAAATCATGGCGCAACCTGCAGGACTGCAAAGCAGACATCGCGCTCCCTGGTGTCACCGCCACCTCCACACTTGTGCTCCGAGGATGCATCTAGCTGGGACTGGGGGTGTCCCCGTGGGGAAGCGAGGATGTGGAGGAGAACGGAGCAGGACAATGGAGCTCAGAGAAAGAACGTAGGGGTGGAGGATGCCGCCCCGCCCCGCCCCTAAGCCATCCTCCTCCTGGGGCGCTTTCCGAGGAAACAGGTCGCAGCGGCTTCAGATCCATGGCGCGACTGACTTCCGGGACCGCGGGGCTGGGGGCGGGGCTTGTGCGGGCCGGGCTGGGGGCGGGGCTTGTGCGGGCCGGGCTGGGGGCGGGGCTTGCGCGGCGGCAGGGGGCGGGGCTTGCGCGGGCCGGGCTGGGGGCGGGGCTTGCGCGGCCGGGCAGGGGGCGGGGCTTGCGCGGCCGGGCTGGGGGCGGGGCTTGCGCGGGCCGGGCTGGGGGCGGGGCTTGCGCGGCCGGGCTGGGGGCGGGGCTTGCGCGGGCAGGGGCGGGGCGGGGCCGCTCTAGCAAGGCGGGGAGCCCCTGGAGCTGGGAGGGGCGGTGTGTCCGCGGCCGGGCCGGATCCGCGCGGTGCAGGTCAGCAGGCGGGAAGCTGTGCAGCGGGGGGGGGGGGGGGGGGGGGGCGGAGGGCGCCCCGAGGAAGGAGCCGCGTCTCCGCGAGGCCCCAGTGCCCCTCGGCCTGGGGGACGAGCCCGTGGGAAATGCTTTCTCGCGCTCACCTCGGAGTGGGAGGGGCAGGGCAGGCCTGAAGCGGGTCCTTCCGGGCGACCTTTGCAGAGACCCCCGACCCCCGACCCCCCGACCCCCGACCCCCGACCCGCGCAGCCGCTGCTCCCCGCGGGCCGAGGACCATGTGCGGCCGCACCTCCTGTCACCTGCCCCGAGACGCGCTGTCGCGAGCCTGCGCCTACCGGGACCGCCAGGGCCACCCGCGCGTCCCCGAGTGGAGGGACCCCGACAAGTACCGGCCGTCCTACAACAAGAGCCCCCAGTCCTGCAGCCCGGTGCTGCTGTCCCGCCTGCACTTGGACAAGGTAACTCGGGGGAGATTTTTAAATTGTCTTTCTTTTTTTAAAAAATTTCTTTATTGGGGAATTAATGTTTTACATTCAACAGTAAATACAATAGTTTGTACATGCATAGCATTCCCCAGATTCCCATTTAACAATACAACCCCCACTATGTCATTTATCATCCTTCCTGGACCTGTATTCTCCCCACCCAGCCACCCCAGAGTCTTTTACTTTGGTGCAATACGCCAATTCCATTTCAGGTTCTACTTGTGTTTTCTTTTCTGATCTTGTTTTTCAACTTCTGCCTGAGAGTGAGATCATCCCATATTCATCCTTCTGTTTCTGACTTCACCATTTTCAGCCGATCTTGGATGGACCTTGAAAAAATCATGTTGAGTAAAATAAGTCAGAAACAGAAGGATGAATATGGGATGGTCTCACTCTCAGGCCGAAGTTGAACAACAAGATCAGAAAAGAAAACACAAGTCGAACCTGAACTGGAATTGGCGTATTGCCCCCAAGTAAAAGACTGAAAGACTGGGGTGGGTGGGTGGGGAGAATACAGGTCCATGAAGGACGATACATTTTCTTTCTTTCTGGGGGAGACAGCCAGAAGTCCAGAGCGAAGGGCATAGCAGACACCTGCAGCCCGGCTTCACCGCTCGCAAAGCTTGCCTCCTGCAGGTGGGGGCCGGGGGCTCGAACCCGCGTCCTTGCGCACTGTAACCTGTGCGCTCAACCAGGTGCTCCACCACCTGGCCCCCTCTTTTAGATTTTTTTTTTTTTAATTGATAGAGAACCAAAGCATCGTTCTGGCATAGAATATCAGATCAAGCCAAGGACCTCACGCACGGTTGTGAGTCCAACACTATGCACACACCACCTCCGGGGCCACTGAAAGGAGTTTTATTAGTATCTTGTTCTTTGGTTTCTGACCAGCACTGGAGAATGGACTCAGGACATTACACAGGCACAATCCCCCCACCTAACCACCACCACCCCAGCCTGCCCTATTTCCCCTCCTCCCCCATTTATTTATTTTTGAGAAAGGAGACAGACACTTGGGCACCAAATCAACATCCACAGAGCTCCCGTGTGGTGCTGGGTCACTTAAACCTAGCTCATGGTAAATCAAAGACTGAACCAGGTGAGCTCTCTCACACACCCGCAATAATTGCCTTCATATATGTGGTATTTATATAAGCCCTTATATTAGGACATTTTTGTATTACTTTATTTTAGTGAGAAAGATGCAGAGAGAGAGAAAGACCAGAGCACTGCTCAGATCTGCCTTATGATGGTGCTGGGAATTAAATTTGGGAGTTAGGAGCCTCAGACAAGAAAGTCTTTTGCATAGCCCGTTATGCTGCCTCTCCAGCCCTTGACTGTGTCTTGTAAGACAGGAACTTTCAATTTTCATTCAATAGCGGGACCACTTGGATGTTTACATAAATAAAGATTTCTTGGCCCCCTTACCAGAAGGGCTGAATCAGAATCTCGTGACCTAGTGCAGAAATGATTTGAATATTTGGAGTTTGGATTCTTTCAGCTGTGCTTTCCAGATTTTAGGTTTGTTTCTTACTGAAGCTAAAAGCAGATGTACTTTGGTTGTTTTCGTGATATTCATTGTGTTTATAGTATTTACTTCTGTAGTGTAGTGTACATACACATACATCCACTTGCACAGTATAATAAAAATGCTTCATAATGCTTATGCAAAGAGACTCATGCCTGAGGCTCCAAAGTTTCAAGTTCAATCCCCCAAACCGCCATAAACCAGAGCTGAGAAGTAAAAAAAAAAAAAGCTTCTTCATTTTTTTAAATTTTTTATATTTATTTTCCCTTTTGTTGCCCTTGTTCTGTTGTATTTATTATTGTTGTTATTGATGTTGTTGTTGTTGGATAGGACAGAGAGAAATGGAGAGAGGAGGGGAAGACAGAGAGGGGAGAGAAAGACAGACACCTGCAGACCTGCTTCACCACCTGTGAAGCGACTCCCCTGCAGGTGGGGAGCCGGGGGCTCAAACTGGGATCCTTATGCTGGTCCTTGCGCTTCGCACCACCTGCTCTTAAGGCACTGCGCTACTGCCCTACTCCCAGCTTCTTCATTTCTTTAAACAATTTATTCCACCAGGGCCTGGGGCTCGGTGCCTGCACTATGAATCCACCAATCCCAGCAGCCTATTTTTCCTTTTTTTTTTTTTTCTCTCTCTCCCTTTGTTTTCTATTTTACTACATAGAATAGAGAGAAATTGAGAGGGGAGAGGAGACAGGGAGAAACAGAGACACCTGCAGACCTGCTTCAGCACTCATGAAGCATCCTCGCTGCAGGTGAGGAGCAGGGCTCCCGTCGGGTCCTTGCACTTGGTAATGGTACTCGTAACCAGTTATGCCACCACCCAGCCCCCTTACTTTATTTTTTTATTGCCACAAGGTTATCGCTAGAGCTCTGTACCGGCACAGTGACTCCACTGCTCCAAATGGCCACCCTCTCCCCTTCTTTTTATGAGACTGAAGCGCTACCTACTGCGTTAACGAGGCACCTTCCCCTTTTTAGATAGAGGCAAAAAGAAATTGAGAGGAAGGGAAGAGGTAGAGAAAGACACCTACAGCATCGCTTCATTGCTTGAGGATCATGTGTGTGTGGTTCCCCCACCCACCCCCCAAAACACATACACAGGTGGGGACCAGGACCAGAAATTTAAACTTAGGTCCCTCTGCTCAATAGGGTGGCCACTGCCCAACCCCTTTTTAAAACTGTAAAGTTCTTAATTATGGAGACCGAGAAACTGAGCCTCACTCTAGCAAATGCGATGCCAGGGATCAAACTCAGGGCCTCATGCGTGAGCGTCCATCATTCTAGCTACTGGGCCACCTCCAGGACCTTGCTGTGTTTTTGCTAATCATGCTTGTCTCCACCCTGTACTTACGTTCTATTTTCCCATGACCACTTTAGAAAGCTGATTACGAGACTGGCAGAATAGCTCACTTGGATAGCGCGCTGCTTTGCCATATGCACGACTCAGGTTGAAGCCTAGCCCCACCACATTGAAGGAAGCTTCAGTGCTGTGGTCTCTTTCTCACTCTCTCTCTGCCTTCCTGCATCTCTGTCTCCATCAGAAGATAACAGCAACAACAAAAGTTGATTACACCCCTGTCATAGACTATCAAGACTTTTTTCCTACATTATACGGAGCACGTTATTTGAAATAAATATAACTCATGTCATCAACGGCCACCACACATGCATAGCTGCCACATTTGCGTCTGAAACCGCTGCTAGGCAAATTGCTTCCTGTTTCATTGATCTACCTCAGTGCTACCAGCTGTTCTGGCCACAAGTCCAAATGGGTAGCGGAAAAGGTGACTAAAACCGAGCAACATTTTAAATATTGTGGTTGCGTGATCGGTTTGTAATCTTCGTTCCCAGAAGGGGACTGCCTCACGTTTGAGTTTGGTGTATACTTACCCAGTGAACACATGAGTTGCAGGTGATCATGGAATTTGTTCCAGTTGACATTTTGGTTGGGATAATTTGTTGTGGGAAGTGGCTAGGTCCATTGTAGACTGTTAGCTGCATCACTAGCCTCTGCCCACTAGATGCCAGTATCAGATCATAACAACCAAAATTATGATGGTCCCAAAAGTACGGGCTTTGTGCCAGTAGTAGCCTCCCCTCTTTCCCCTTCAGGTGGTGGTGATCTTGGGTATCAAAATAGCCCCACATCGAAAACTTCAGAGTTAAGAGTATTATCTTGCAATTCTAATTATTTATTTATTAGTATATTTATTCTACCACAGCACTGCTCAGCTCTGGTTTATGGTGGTATGAGGGATTGAACCTGGAACTTTGGAGCCTAAGGCATGAGAGTCTCTTAGCATAACCATTATGCTGTCTAGACCAACCCCCAACCCTCCCACCCCCACACAGGTTTTCTGATGGGAAATCAATTCCTTGGTCACTGTGTGATGTTCCTTTTCTTCCTTCTTGTTTGTTTTTGGCAAGGAGTTCTGCTGGGAATGCACATTTAATTCTATTTATTTATTGTTATCTTTATTGGATGGAGACAGCCAGAAATCAAGAGGGAAGGGGGTGATAGAGAGGGAGAGAGAGAGAGAGAGACACGTGCAGCCCTGCTTCACCACTTGCAAAGCTTTTCCCCCGCAGGTGGGGACCAGGGGCTCGAACTTGGGTCCTTGTGCATTGTAATATGTGCACTCAACCAGGTGCACTACCACCTGGCCCTGGAACATTTAGTTCTGAAAGATGATTTATAAAAACTGCTTTCTGGCCCCTGGCTCCCCACCTGCAGGGGAGTCGCTTCACAGGCGGTGAAGCAGGTCTGCAGGTGTCTATCTTTCTCTCCCCTCTCTCTCTGTCTTCCCCTCCTCTCTCCATTTCTCTCTGTCCTATCCAACAACAAAGCAACGTCAACAATGGCAATAATAACCGCAACGAGGCTGCAACAACTAGGGCAACAAAAAGGGGGAAAATGGCCTCCAGGAGCGGTGGATTCATGGTGCAGGCACCGAGCCCAGCAATAACCCTGGAGGAAAAAAAAACTGCTTTCTGGGGGGTCGGGCGGTGGCGCAGCGGGTTAAGCGCATATGGCACGAAGCACAAGGACCGGCGTAAGGATCCTGGTTCGAGCCCTGGCTCCCCACCTGCAGGGGAGTCGCTTCATAAGCAATGAAGCAGGTCTGCAGGTGTCTCTTTCTCTCCCCCTCTCTGTCTTCCCCTCCTCTCTCCATTTCTCTCTGTCCTATCCAACAATGACGACATCATCAACAACAACAACAATAACTACTACAACAACAAAACTACAAGGGCAACAAAAGGGAAAATAAATAATAAAAATTAAAAAAAAAAAAAAACTGCTTTCTGGGGCTAGGCAGTGGCACTTCTGGTTAAGCACTTACATTACAGTACACAAGGACCCAGGTTCAAGTCCCTGGTCTCCACCTGCAGGGGGAAAGCTTCATGAGTGGTGAAGCAGGGCTGCAGGTGTTTGTCTCTTTCCTTCTGTATCTCTCCCTCCCTTTCAATTTCTCTCTGTTTCTATCCAATAATTAATTATTTTAAATATTTATTTATTCCTTTTTGATGCCCTTGTTTTATTGTTGTTATTGTTATTGATGTTGTCATTGTTGAATGGGACAGAGAGAAATGGAGAGAAGAGGGGGAGAGAAAGAGAGACACCTGCAGACCTGCTTCACCGCCTGTGAAGCGACTCCCCTGCAGGTGGGGAGCCGGGGGCTCGAACCGGGATCTTTACGCCGGTCCTTGTGCTTTGAGCCACCTGCGCTTAACCCGCTGCACTACCGCCCGACTCCCAATAAATTAATTTTTTAAAAAACTACAGAATTAAATTTTTTTTTTTAGAACTTCCCTGTTAATAATCTTGTCTGCATCTGTGTCTTTTGATATTTACAGTAAGATGACGCATGTGCTAAGTTTGGTGTTGTAAATGTCACTGATCTCATGGCTCTCAACTGTACTCCATGGCAGGGTGCGGACTCCTCGGAGCGCATCATCGCTCCCATGCGATGGGGCCTGGTTCCATCTTGGTTCAAAGAAAGTGACCTCTCCAAGCTGCAATTCAACACTAGCAACTGTCGGAGTGATACCATGCTGGAGAAGCGATCCTTCAAGGTAGGTTATAGCCTAGGCAAAAAACACATGCTCTGTTCTTCTCCTAAGAGAAAAAGATCAAGCACTGCTACTAGTGCCTTAGCTACATGAGCAGAAAGTACAGTTCTTCAGAAAAACCTCAGCGTGCCAAAGCGTGTTCCTAGTTGTTAGTAATGAATGCTGCTTTGCTGTGTGGCAAGCCAGAGCACAGTGGTCTAGAACAAAACAGTTCATGCTTAGCTCTCCTGCCCTGTGGGCTGCTGAACCCCACTGCTCAGTTTTCATTTGGAGGGTCTCATGTAGTTGGAGCCAGGTGTCCAAGCACGCTGACGTCTTCACTCACAAGTCTGACATCCCAACTGACATGGAGAAAAGTTGAGAGCTTGAGTGCTTCTGATCAAGTGTCTAGTTTATTCTAGGGCTTGTTAGCCAAGAAAAGCAGGATAGAAGCTGCCAGGCTGTGTGACCTGACCTTGGAGGTCACACAACCTCACTTGTAGAATGTTCTGTTATTTACAGACAGACAGCCCAAAACCAGGCTGGGGGTGTGAGTGCTGGGACCCTGGCTTATTGGGACGCCAGCTTTGGAGACCAGAGTGTGAAAGCTGTCAGGAACACGGTTTACTCTTTCTGTATCTATGTGAGTTGTGACCTAAGAAAAATGAGGTACAGAGAATTTAAATAACTGCTGTAAGGTAGACCTGAGATTTTGAACACAAGTCCAGAAGACATGATTCTGTCACCAAGACCACATCTTGCTCATGTGTTCCCTCAGGTGCCTCTGGGGATGGGCAGACGCTGTGTCGTTTTAGCGGATGGATTCTACGAGTGGCAGCGGTGTCAGCTCTCAAGCCAGAGGCAGCCATACTTCATCTACTTCCCTCAGAACAAGACAGAAAAGGTATCAGCATGCCACTCAAAGTAGATTCTCAGAGAAGACTTGGAAAGAGACTAATACAAAGAAGGAAGTTGTTTTCTTCCCTTGGAGAATTTTTACTGATCTCCTTAAAAAATTTTTTTTAATTTATTTATTTTCCCTTTTGTTTCCCTTTTTTATTGTTGTTGTAGTTATTGTTATTATTGATGTCACCGTTAGATAGTACAGAGAGAAATGGAGAGAGGAGGGGAAGACGGGGAGAGAAAGATAGACACCTGCAGAAGAGACTCCCCTGTGAAGAGACTCCTCTACAGGTGGGGAGCTGGAGACTCGAATTGGGATCCTTAAGCTGGTCCTTGTGCTTCATACCATGTGCACTTAATCCGCTGCGCTACTGCCCAACTCCCCCCATTTTTTTCTTAATGGCTAAGAGATGGCTTATTGGGTATGGTGAACACTTGGTCATGTACAAGGACCCAGGGACTTGGAGCATTTTTTCATGTGTTTCTTGGCCTTTTGGATCTCTACTGTGGTGAATATTCTGTCCATGTCTTTCCCCCATTTTTGGATGGGGTTATCTGTTGTCTTGTTGTTGAGATTTGCAAGTTCTTTATATATTCTGGTTATTAGCTTCTTGTCTGATGTATGGCATGTAAAGATCTTCTCCCATTCTGTGAGGGGTCCCTTGGTTTGGGTAGTGGTTTCTTTAGCTGTGGTGGTGCGCCTTGTTGAGCACACGTTACAATGTGCAAGGTCCTGGGTTGGAGCCCCTGGCTTCCACCTGCAGGGAGAAAGCTTTGCAAGTGGTGAGGCAGGGCTGTAGGTGTCTCTCTGTGTCTCTCTCCCTCTCTCTCTCCCCTTTCCTCTCAACTTCTGGCTGTCTCTATCCAATAAAGAAAGATAAAAATTTTTTAAATACATATATATGGCACAGGGTGAATTTCTTCTAAAAGATTGATTAATTCATGATCGAGAGGAAGAGAGAGATACCAGAGCATCACCCTGGCACTTGGAATGCCAGGAACTGAACTCAGGACTTTACTCTTGGGAGCCTAACACTTTATTCACTGTTCTACCTCTCCTCTGGGGTAAGGGCTGGATTGCTTCTGAGACGGCCCTCTGCAGTGGTGCCTGCCCACCTATGTGCAGAGGGGAGCTGCCGGGGACCTCAGGTGCCCATGTCTTGTGCTTGCAGTCGGAGAGCCTCAGCGCTGCGTACAGTCCTGAGGACTGGGAGAAAGTCTGGGATAACTGGCGGCTGCTGACCATGGCTGGTATCTTCAACTGCTGGGAGCCCCCAGAGGGAGGAGAGCGTCTGTACTCTTACACCATCATCACAGTGGACTCCTGCAAAGGCTTGACCGACATCCACCCCAGGCAAGTCTCACTTGTTCCCGGCTCTGGAAGAATTCTGGGTAGGGGGTATGGAGTTTGTCTCTTTGCCTAAAATAAAGGTTTTATTTTATTTCATATGAGTAGAGAGAGTTTATCCAAAAGAGAAAGAGAAGCCAGGGAAGTCGGGCAGTAGCATAGTGGGTTAAGCGCACCTGGCGCAAAGCGCAAGGACCAGTGTAGGGATCCCGGTTCGAGCCCCTGGCTCCCCACCAGCAGGGGAGTCGCTTCACAGGCAGTAAAGCAGATCTGCAGGTATCTATCTTTCTCTCCCCCTCTCTGTCTTCTCCTCCTCTCTCCATTTCTCTCTGTCCTATCCAACAATGACATCAATAACAACAATAACTGTAACAACAATATAAAACAAGGGCAACAAAAGAGGAAATAAATAAAATAAAAAGAAAGAAAAAGAAAGAGAAGCCAGAGCACTGCTCTACTAGTTGAGCCGCTTCCCCAGCTGCTTTTCCAGCCCTGTTTCTGAGGTAGTTTTAAGGGCCTCGGTGCTCCAGGCCTTTTTGTTTTTAATATTTATTTATTTTTCCTTTTGTTGCCCTTTTTTATTATTGTTGTAGTTATTATTGTTGATGTTACTGATGTTGTCATTGTTGGATAGGACAGAGAGAAATGGAGAGAGGAGGAGAGACAGACAGATACCTGCAGACCTGCTTCACCGCTTATGAAGCGACTCCCCTGCAGGTGAGGAGCCAGGGGGCTCCAGTCAGCATCCCTTGTGCTTTGTGCCACATATGCTTTTTATTTTTAAATTTTATTTTATTTATTCCCTTTTGTTGCCCTTGTTGTTTTATTGTTGTAGTTATTATTGTTGTTGTCGTTGTTGGATAGGACAGAGAGAAATGGAGAGAGGAGGGGAAGACAGAGAGGAGGAGAGAAAGATAGACCTGTAGACCTGCTTCACCGCCTGTGAAGCGACTCCCCTGCAGGTGGGGAGCCGGGGTTCGAACCGGGATCCTTATGCTGGTCCTTGTGCTTTGCACCACCTGCGCTTAACCTGCTGCGCTACAGCCCGACTCCCTGTGCCACATATGCTTAACCCGCTGCGCTACTGCCCGACTCCCCCAGGCCTATTTTTAAGATGGAAACGAGACAAGAGTGAGAAAAGGAAGACCTTAGCTGGTAGAACACTGGACTCATGTGCCCGAGGCACCACAGCAGCAGAGCTGCTTTCCCGTGCAGTGGCTGTCCAGCTGAAACCTGGGTCGAGTGCATGGCACAGCGGTGTACCGTCCAGGTGCGCTCTCTGGCCAGCTACTAGCTGTGGGAACAGTATTTAACAGTTCAGCAACACATTACTGTTGAATGTAAATCATTAATTCCCCAATAAAGAAATAAAAGTTTAGCAACACATTAAAAACTAGGAATCCGTGGTCCAGGAGGTGGCGTAGTGATAAGGCTTTGGACTCACAAGCATGAGGTTCTAAGTTCAATCCCCAGAAGCACATGTGCCAGAGTGATGTCTGGTTCTTTCTCTCCTATCTTTCTCATTAATAAATAAATAAAGTATTAAAAAAAAAAACTAGGAATCCTGGCTGAGAATATCGCTCAGTGGTTGAGGGCAGGGCTTGCATACATGAGGTCTTGAGTTCAAGTTCAGTACCACAGATTACAGAATGATGTTCTGGTTGCCTTGACTTGATAAATAAACAGAGAGTGGCCTGGGAGCTGACAGTGGATAAAATAGTAGACTTGCAAACATGAGGTCCAGAGTTCAATCCCTGGCATCACCTGTGCCAGAATGATGCTCTGGTTCTGTCATAAATAAATACATCTGGGGGACCGAGTAGTTGCGCACCTGGTTGAGCGCACACGTTACAGTGCTCAAGGACCTGGGTCCAAGCCCCTGGTCTTCGCCTGCAGGGGGAAGTTTTCACAAGTGGTGAAGTAGTGTTGCAGCTGTCCCTCTGTTTCTCCCCCCACCCAATTTCTTTTCTTTTCTTTTCTTTTTCTTTTTTCTTTTTTTTTTTTTTTTTTACCAGAGCACTACTCAGCTCTGGCTTATGGCTTATAGTGGTGCAGGGGCCTGAACCTGGGACTTTGGAATCTCAGACATGAGTCTCTTTGCATAACCATTTGCTATCTACCCCCGCCCTGTCTCTATTTAATAAAAACATTTAAAAATCGAAAGGAAGAAAGAGAAGGCACCTAGCTCCCTTTGGAGCTGAGAGATAGTTCATTCAGTAGACCCATGTCTTGTCCTGTGTGGCCTTGGATTCGGACCCCAGCATCACACAGGAACTCAGTGGCAGCACTCAAGAGCTCTGGATGCAGAAGAATGACCTCAGGAACTCGTGCTCGTGCAATGCCATGTAGCAGCTTCCCGGGTCGCGATTCTTCATTCTGAGTGAATGGAGGTGGGACATCACAGCACTACTCCGCCCTCCATGGAGCTCCCTCAGTGTTGTCCACACTGCTCCCATGTGGTGCTGGAGCCTGAACTCAGGACCTCACACACAGATAGGTGTGTGCTCTACCAGGTGAGCTGTTTCCTGGCCCTGGACTTCTAGTTGTTTAAAAATATCCATGGGGGCAGCTAGTGGTGGACCTGGTTAAGTGCTCACATTACAGTGCACAAAGGAACCCAGGTTCAAGCCCCTAGTCCCCAGCTGCAGGGGGAAAGCTTCACGAGTGGTGAAGCAGAGCTGCAGGCGTCTCCCTCTCTATATCCTCCTCCCCTCTCAATTTCTGTCTCTATTTAATAACAACAATATATTTTTTAAAAATATTTATTTATTTATTTATTCCCTTTTGTTGCCCTTGTTGTTTTATTGTTGTAGTTGTTGTTGATCTCGTTGTTGTTGGATAGGACAGAGAGAAATGGAGAGAGGAGGGGAAGACAGAGAGGAGGAGAGAAAGACAGACACCTGCAGACCTGCTTCACCGCCTGTGAAGCGACTCCCCTGCAGGTGGGGAGCCGGGGTTCGAACCGGGATCCTTATGCCGGTCCTTGTGCTTTGCGCCACCTGCGCTTAACCCGCTGTGCTACCGCCCGACTCCCAACAATATATATTTTTAATTATTTATTTATTCATGAGAGAGAGAGAGGAGAGAAGGAACCAGACATCACTCTGGTACATGTGCTGCCAGGGATCGAACTCAGGACCTCATGGTTGAGAATCCAATGCTTTATCCACTGCGCCACCTCCCGGACCACACAACAATATTTTTGAAAACCTATTTATTTATGAGAGATAGACAAGGAGAAAACCAGAGCATCACTGATACTGGGCATCGAACTCAGGACCTCATGCTTGAGAGTCCAACTCTGTCCACTGAACCACCTCCCCATCTGTAATTCTTTCTTTTTTTTTTTTTTTAATTTTTTAAAATATTTATTTTATTTATTTATTTATTCCCTTTTGTTGCCCTTGTTGTTTTATTGTTGTAGTTATTATTGTTGTTGTCGTTGTTGGATAGGACAGAGAGAAATGGAGAGAGGAGGGGAAGACAGAGAGGAGGAGAGAAAGATAGACACCTGCAGGTCAGACCTGCTTCACCGCCTGTGAAGCGACTCCCCTGCAGGTGGGGAGCCGGGGTTCAAACAGGGATCCTCATGCCGGTCCTTGTGCTTTGCGCCACCTGCGCTTAGCCCGCTGCGCTACCGCCCGACTCCCGTAATTCTCTTTCTTTAGGCCTGGTTGGCATTGACTCCACACTTCTTAGAGTTATTCCTCCCATAGACATTCTGTTTATCACTCATGTCTACTCCTTTATGGCTGTTACTCAGGAATATTCATGTTTGATTTTCATGCTACTTCATCACTGCAAGCTTTTCAGTACTTATTCCAAGGGGCCAGGCAGTGGTGTACCTAGTTTAGCACACACATTACAGTGGGCAAGGACCCAGATCCAATCTTCTGCTCCCTATCTGCAGGGGAGAAGCTTTATGAGTGGTGAGGCAGTGCTGCATGTGTCTTTATTATTATTATTCTCTATTATCCGTATTTATTTATAAAGATTTATTTTTCCCTTCTCTTAGCCTTGTTTTATTGTTGTACTTATTATTGTTGTTGTCATTGTTGGACAGGACAGAGAGAAATGGAGAGAGGAGGGGAAGACAGAGAGGGGGAGAGAAAGACAGACACCTGCAGACCTGCTTCACCACCTGTGAAGAGACTCCCCCTGCAGGTGGGGAGCCAGGGGCTCGAACCGGATTCCTTACGCCAGTCCACATGCTCTCTGTACTTATTTTATAGACAGCCAGAGATTAAGAGGAAAGGAGGAGGTAGAATGACAGCCAGACACCTGCAGCACTGCTTCACTACTTGTGAAGCTTACACTCTGCAGGTGGGGACCAGGGTCTCAAACCTGAGTCCTTGTTCATTGTAACATGCGTACTCAACTAGGTGCACCAACAGATAGCCTACAGGTGTCTCTCTTTCTCCCTAGCTCCTCCTTCCCTCAATTTCTGTCTCTATCCAATAAATAATAAAATCTTAAAAAGTTTCCCACTGGGGAGTCAGGCGGTAGCGCGGTGGATTAAGCGCAGGTGGCACAAAGCACAAGAACCGGAGTAAGGATCCTGGTTCAAGCCCCCAGCTCCCCGTCTGCAGCTGTCTTATCTCTCTCTCTCCCTGTCTTCCCTTCCTGTCTCCATTTCTCTCCTATTCAACAACAACAACAATAACTACAACAAATTTTTAAAAAAGGCAACAAAAGGGAATAAATAAATATTAAAAGAAATCTTTAAAACAGTTTCCCACTGGCAATGTACTGATTATTATATCTTGAGCTAGGAACTTAAGACATGCTAGAGATGTTAAGTGGATATTTAAATATATATAAAAAAAAAAAAGCTCACAAATGCAAACAGATTAGTATGTGGTGAGCCAAGATAGGTGTGTGTGTGTGTGTGTGTGTGTGTGTGTGTGTGTGTGTGTACACTTACATTTGTGCAGCACTACGACATTCTGTTCAGCAGGGTGCGGTTTGCTGTGGTCACAGAATCAAACACAGAACTAGTCAGTGTCTCTGTCCCCAGACCGTGAGTTGTGTCTCTGGGTGTGGACTTCGCACCATATCAAGCTGTGCTCAGAGCACCTGGCCCCTCACCCTGTGAGGCAGAGACGGAGGGGAGGACGTCTGCTGTCAGCTGACTAACATCTCTCCCTCCTCCTTCTCTTCATTCCGCCTTTCCCGAACCATGCCTGGACACCTCTGGCCAGGATGCCTGCCATACTGGATGGAGAGGAGGCGGTCGCTAAGTGGCTCAACTTTGGGGAGGTCTCAACACAGGAAGCCCTCAAGTTAATCCACCCCATCGAGAATATCACCTTCCACCCTGTCTCTACTGTGGTGAATAACTCTCGAAACAACACTCCAGAGTGCCTGACCCCTGTCCACTTACTGGTCAAAAAGGTAGGAGCTGGCTGTGACAGTCAGTCCCTCTGGAGTTACTGTCTTCTGTGAATAGAGCTTCTTATCATTTCAGTCAGAGCTCTAACACACCACAACTCCTGTGCTGTGTGAGCAGAATAACTCTCAAAATGTAAGGGCTGGAGGGTGGGGGTAGAAAGCATAATGGTTATGTAAAGAGATTCTCATGCCTGAGGCTCCCACACCACCATGAACCAGAGCTGAACAGTGCTCTGGTAAAACAAAATAAAAACAAAATGTTGGGGCTGGGTGGTAGCACAGCGGTTAAGTGCACGTGGTGTGAAGCTTTGCAAGGACCAGCTTAAGGGTCCCAGTTCGAGCCCCCAGCTCCCCACCTGCAGGGGGGTCACTTCACAAAGTGGTGAAGCAGGTCTGCAGGTGTCTGTCTTCTCTCCCCCTCTCTGTCTTCCCCTCCTCTCTGGATTTCTTTGTCACATCCAACAACAACGGCAATAACAACAATAAGATAAACAACAATGGCAACAAAAGGCGAAAAAATGGCCTCCAGGAGCAGTAGGCTTTTTTTTAATCTTTATTTATTGGATAGAGACAGCCAGAAATTGAGAAGGAAGGGGGTGATAGAGAGGGAGAGAGACAGAGAGAAGGCAAAAAAAGAAGATTTTGGAAAGGGCTGGAACCTGTGCAGACCTGCAGTCACACGCAGTGCTGGACTTGAGCTTTGGTGTCATTCACAAGGCTCTTGGTAAGTCTGTTAAAGCAAATTCAAGGATATCTACTCTAGAGGGTTGTTGTGAGAAAGATGAAGGAGCCCGTAAACGGGTGTTTGTTTTTTGTGCAACCAGCAATACTATTTCTTTTTTTGTTTTTTGGTTTTTTTCCCCCCAGACCTCTGCTTCCTCAACTACAGATCCTTAGAGGAAAGGGGTGGGGGGTAGGGAGGAGATATACTTCTGCCATGAAGTTTAACGTCACAGAGTTGGCGGGAATCCAGAAAATAGGTTTTGAAAAGAAGGTGCACAGACAGAAGGTCTGCAGTGGAGAAGGAAGTTCCGGAGCAAAAAGCTGGCTCTGGAGTTATTTAGGGAGAAGTAGGACCTGGCTCTGCGTCTGCCAAGGACAGGCAGGACACGGCAACAACAGCTCCCTACCCATTTTCCACACCCAAAGTCAGCGTCTTTTTTCCTTTCCTCTCAGTTCTCTGCAGACTTTTCCACTAGCTGTCTCTAAAAAGACGTAACTTGATACCTTGTATATAGAGACTCTGCTGCAGCCCCACATGATCTCCCTCCAGAAGAATTCACATTCTCGAGTGGGGGCATTCTGTGAATTCAGAACCTTCAGTTCAGGCTCAGGCTGGCAGGTGGAAAGAAAGCAGAGAGCAGCATCGTGGGGCCAGGATGAGGCTTGTCCGAGGGCTGTGGGGTAAGAGAAACAGCTCAGCCTCAGACTGAGTCCTAGTCCTGGAAGAGCCACACTCTTGCAGCTGTTTCCCAACACCCTGAATTCCATCCGCTTCATCCTCTGTGCCGGTTAGAATGCCCAGCAGCTCTCTCCTCTCTGCTCCACACACTTCCCTGTGAAATGTCAGTGCTGCAAAAGACCTACCAGGCCGAGCACACTCAGCTGTTCTCTTAAGACTCGTGGGCTCCACTGGGGCCCCTGGAAGCATTTTCCAAGCTTGGCTCAGGACCTAGTGCCTCGACTGACCTCTTGTCCTTCCTCTCAGGCAACCTTTCCCCAGAAGCTTCAGCTGGGGGGTTGGAGCTGTCTCCTCTTTCTCCTAGGAGGTCAAGGCAAGTGGCAGCAGTCAGAAGATGTTGCAGTGGCTGGCCACAAAGTCGCCCAAGAAGGAAGCACCCCCGACTGCCCAGAAGGCGGCAGAGGCAGATGTGCCCCAGTGGTCCAGCCAGTCTGTGCAGAGGAGCCTGCTGCCCACTAAAAGGGGCAGTGCTGGACTCCTGGAGCGATGGCTGAAGCGGGAGGAGGAGCCGGCGGCCAAGCGGCCTCACGACCAGTGAGGCAGGCCCACCAAGACCCAGGCCCCGCTCTGCCACATGAAAAGCAGCTGGTGGCCAGGATCAGGTGGGGGGCTGGCTCGGGAGGTGGCCGCAGTGTTAGTTGGCAGTTGTAGATGTGAGAGAATGGCGGTCCTGACTGTGACCAGAGTTCCACCCAAATCACACTGGTGGCTGTTTCCTGCCCTGCAGTTATTAGCAGAAGGCCGTCTCTGCTCAGCTGTTGCATCCTTCAGTTAAAAGTTCTTAAAGGGTTGTATTTTTCCCCGAATAAATTATATTTGATAAACTGCATTTAAAAGCTGTTGCTGGTGGGAGTACTGGCTCTTCCACTTTCTCCTGAAATCAGTCCTAGCAGTGAGTTCTGTCACAAGCACTGGGCTCACTGTGGACAAAATAACAAAAAGGTTGAGGGTCTCTGAGGTGAATTTTTCCTTGTCATCTTCAGGCTGCAGCACTCCAGGCTGATTTTTCCAGAGAGATGGAAAGAAACCACAGCACCAAAGCTTCCTCCAGTGCAGTGGAGGCTGGGGTGAAAACTGGCTCACGGGAGTCGGGCGGCGGCGCAGCGGGTTAAGCACAGGTGGCGCAAAGCGCAGGGACCGGCATAAGGATCCCGGTTCGAACCCCGGCTCCCCACCTGCAGGGGAGTCGCTTCACAGGCGGTGAAGCAGGTCTGCAGGTGTCTGTCTTTCTCTCCCCCTCTCTGTCTTCCCCTCCTCTCTCCTATTCTCTCTGTCCTATCCAAAAACGACAACAACAATAATAATAGCTATAACAATAAAACAACAAGGGAAACAAAAGGGAATAAATAAATAAAATATATATTAAAAAAAAAGAAAAGTGGCTCACACACACGGCAGGCAAAACGGCACTGCCCGGGCCAGGCGGTGGCGCACCTGCTTAAGCACACACCTCACAGTGCAGGAGGGCCTGGGTTCAAGCCCCTGGTCCCCACCTGCAAGGGAAGGCTTCATGAGTGGTGAAGGTGGCTCTCACTTTCCCTCTCTATATCCACCGCCTCAATTTCTATCTCTGTCCGGTAAACAAAACAAAACAAAACAAAAACCTGCACTGCCCACCAGGTGGGTCCAGGGCCTGCATTCTCGGGCCGGGCCGGGCCGGGCCGGGCCGGGCCGGGCGGGGCAGCCGGTTGAGTACCAGAAGGCCCCCGCAGAATCTAGGGCCATGGGCAGGGCCGCAGGGGCCGCCCAAAGCAGACGCTGCCCCCGCACACCGGCGCCACCCGCTCCCAGGTTTGGGGGGCGCACCGGCGGGCGCGGGGGCCGCAGAGACAGCCACCCCGCACTGCTCGCCCCGCCGCCGTCGCCGAGCCGCAGCCGCCTCCGCACGGGCGCTGGCCGGGCCCTATGCAAATCAGGAATGCAGCTTCCACCAATCAGGGCCGCCCAGCGGTGGGGCGCTCTGCGCCTGCGCCGCACCTCCCAGTGGCCCGCAGCGGGTCCCGCCCGCTTCCGCGCTGCTGCGCCCCCCCAAAGCGCGGCGGGAGAGGGCCGCCCTGGTTTCAGAGCGCTTGGGTTGTTAAAAGAGATTTTTACAGACCGAGTTTCAACACGAGACTGACTAATGACAGTTTTGTCTTATTGCATTCAAGTTGAGTAAGTGGCCAGAGAGATTAGATGGCCTTGGTCTTGGATGACTTTCAGGCCTGTGGCTACTTTGTTGTGTCTTCTCCAAGGAAAAGCAGAGCGTGTTCTTCGGAGGTCCTGTTATTCAGGCTTTTGTTTTTTATTTTCTTGCTGCCAGGGTTTTTCGCTCGGGTGCGGAACCTCACGTACGGTTAAAGTCACACCCTGGTATCTGAGACCTCAGTGTTTTGTGATTTTCAGGTTTGCAGGCATGCTATCATCTTGGGGTTTCCTCTCTTTTTTCCTCCCCGTTTGGGCTATCAGCTTCACTGAGTACTGACAGATGGCTCTCCGATTTTCCCTTACTCAGCAGGGCACCCTGCCTTCTTCCTGTGCTTCGTCTGGCTCGCTAGAGCAGCTTTTTTTGTTCATTGATAGAGAATGAGAACTAGAGCATCACACCGGCCGGCATGTGCGGCGGTGGGGAACTCAGGCCCTCACTCATGAAGGTTCTGCTGTGCACCGCTAAGTCACCTCCCAGGCCACTGTCCTTTTTTTCTGAAGAATTCATCTCAGGCAGCCTTCATTGGTCTGGGTGTGGCCTAGGGTCCTACCTCTTCTCTTCAGCAAATGCGACAGTCTGAGGATGTGACTCCCGTGTTCCATGGTCAGGCTGGGCTCCCAGCATTAAGAAGTATCACCCATCTCTCTTTCTGCTGTCTTGGGAGGAGGCAGACAAAGCTGCTGTTCCTGTCACCCTCTAAAAAAAATCCAGACGGTGGTCCAGGAGGTGGCGCGGTGATAGGGCTTTGGACTCTCAAGCATAAAGTCCTGAGTTCGATCCCCGGCAGCATATGTGCCAGTGTGATGTCTGGTTCTTTCTCTCTCCTCCTGTCTTTCTCATAAATAAAATCTTTTTAAAAAAAAAAAAAATCCAGGGAGTGGTCCGGGAGGTGGCGCAGTGATTAAGCTTTGCACTCTGAAGCATGAGGTCTCAAGTTCGATCCCCGGCAGCACATGTGCCAGAGTGATATCTGGTTCTTTCTCTCTCCTCCTATCTTTCTCATAAATAAATAAAATCTTAAAAAAAAAAATCCAGGGAGTCGGGCGGTAGTGCAGCTGGTTAAACACAGGTGGCACAAAGCGCAAGGACCTGCTTCAGGATCAGAGCCCCCGGCTCCCCACCTGAAGGGGAGTTGCTTCACAGGTGGTGAAGCAGGTCTGCAGGTGTCTGTCTTTTTCTCCCCTTCCATGTCTTCCCCTCCTCTCTCCATTTCTCTCTGTCCTATGCAACAATGATGACATCAACAACAACAATAATAACTACAACAATAAAACAACAAGGGCAACAAAAGGGAATAAATAAATATTAAAAATAAAATCCAGACCGGGATACCCAGCTCCCCACCTGCAGGGTTGTCGCTTCACAGGCGGTGAAGCAGGTCTGCAGGTGTTTTATCTTTCTCTCCCCCTCTCTGTCTTCCCCTCCTCTCTCGATTTCTCTCTGTCCTATCCAACAACAATGACATCAGTGACAAGAATAATAACCACAACAACGATAAAAAACAAGGACAACAAAAAAGGGGAGGAAGCCTCCAGGAGCAGTGGATTCATAGTGCAGGCACTGAGCCTCAGCAATAACCCTGGAGGCAAAAAAAAAAAAAAAAAAAAATCCAGACCACTCCCAGGAATAACTTGAGCTGAGGCCTTTTTGAACTGAGGACTCCTTACTACTCACCTGTTTCTTGCCAAGAAAGCAGTAATTAAATAGACGATCAATTTAGGTCAGATGCAAAGAGCCCTAGAGAATAAACAACTCAAGATTCCTCTAGACAAGACCCCTGTCAAACCAGGGACTGCAGTCTCCTTAAAACCTGGATGGATGGATGGATGGATGGATGGATGGATGGATGGCCTGAGGGTCAGGTTTCAGAAGAGCAAAAAGGGTCCGGAGCAGACTGTGTTGTCTCTACACCCACTACTACTAAACTCCAAGGAGTAGCTAGCTGAGTTTAGATTTCCTGACTTAAAACCTTTCCGGGAGTCGGGCAGCGGGTTAAGCACAGGTGGCGCTAAGCGCAAGGACTGGCTTCAGGATCCAGGTTCCAGCCACGGGCTCCCCACCTGTGGGGGAGTCGCTTCACAAGCGGTGAAGCAGGTCTGCAGGTGTCTGTCTTTCTCTCCCCGCCTCTGTCTTCCTCTCCTCTCTCCATCCTATCCAACAACAATGACATCAATAACAATAGCTACAACAATAAAACAACAAGGACAACAAAAGGGAATAAATAAATGAAACAAAAAGAAGAGACAGAGACACCTGCAGCACTGCTTCATCCCTTGCTAAGCTTTTCCCCTGCAGGTGGGGACCAGGGGCTCGAACCCCAGTCCTTGCACATTGTAACGTGCACTCAACCAGATGCGCTATCACCTGGCCCCTAGCTTTGTTTTCCTAACAACAATTTTAGTTACCTTCTGCTACTTTGCCCATCTGCCTTGACTGAAGAAACACCTCTTTTTTCCCATACGTAAGGTGTTCCAGTGGTGGGTTCTTTCCTGGCCTTGTGACAACTGGCTCTGAGAACTATCTCAATGTCATCTAGTTCCCTCAGATGGTAACCAGACATGGAAATGCCTGTTGACTGTCATCACAGTCCTGGAGAGGAGCAAAGGAGTCTGAGGGCCTTCCCTAACACTGCTGAACAAACCCTTACTTTCTCCATTTAAGAAACCACTTTGAACAGCCATGGGCACAGCCAACAGTACTTCTGCTTCATATGAAGGCAGACCTCACTGAAAGGCGGATGGGCTCACATTAGCCAAATGTAATTATGCCAACCTTAATGTTTCTTATCTCCGACGATGATGGATGACCCAAATGAAGCCAACAACCTTCAACACTTCAGACCTCCATGTAGCGGCAATGATACTCACCTCTTCCTGGTGCTGGGGTCAGCTCAGATCTCTGTGGGTGTGTACCTGGTAGGTTTGGGTACAGGAAAAGCACTGGTAACAGACTTAGCCTCCCCTCAGTCTGGAACACACCCGTCCTGGACTGTTCATCTCCTATAACCCCGGGAGCAGCCCCTAGTCCAGGCCCGGTGTCGGTATCCAGCTCTGAGTTTAGCTCTTGTGTGGCTGCTGCTCTCATCTGTGCCCCTGTGGGGAGGTAGCGGTTCCATGGGCCACATGAAAATCAGCTATTTCCGTGGTCCAGGAGGTGGTGCAGTAGATAAAAGCATCAGTGAGGGCCTTCCTGCCCTATGACTGGACCTGTTGTGCTGACAATATCTGGTATCAAAGAAGGGGCTCGCTGTCCTGCGGCCCTTGTACTTGGAGGCACGAAAGGACACCTGCCATTGGAGTGAAAGCCCCTTGGGGAGGGTCTGAGGCTGGCTTCAAGACGTCTCCACTGATGATAGAAAGCTAGCCTAGGGTGGGGTGGATAGCATCATGGTTACGCCGAGTCTTTTGTGTCTGAGGCTTCAGAGTCCCAGTCTCACTTACCTGCACTACCCACCATAAGCCAGAGCTGAACAGTGCTCTGGTAAATATATATATCCCAAAATGGAGACCAAACATTCAGACTTCCCTGATCCCACTGGTCAATGGCGTGTGCTGTAACAGATCAGTCCTTGGTAACCTACTGGCAGAACAGCAGGAACTTCAGTGCAGTGATTCACAACTTGCTGCACATACACACACCTCTGGAAGAGCTGAACTCAACATCCAAAACATGTGGGAACACGCACACATATATGAACATGGCTCCATGATGTAGAGGAGGAGAGCTTGCCTATGTATGTCTTATCAGCTGTCACATGCAGGGCCACTGTCAAGATCTGCACAAATCAAACTAATTTATGCATTTACACTGTACCAACTACAGTTGATGAAAAGGTGGTGGCCCCTTAGACACAGCAGCACCCCAGCTGGTAGGGGGTGAGAGACACGGTGACTTGAATCAATCAAAATCAGAGTCTACTAGGAACAGATTAACACCTGCCAGTGAGAGGCCCCAGCCATGGGGGGAGCAGATAACATGCCTTGCATGGTACTGTCCAGGGCATTCGGTGAGGCCAGATCTGACACGTCTACTGGGCTCACACTGGAGAAGTGAATCTTCTCTTACAGAGCCTGAGTGGGGAGCCCTTGGCCCATACTTGTCTCTTACTTGTCCACAGCCTCTGGAGCTAGGGAGATTTGCCCTGCCCCATCTTTCTACTGCTAATTATGCTGGTATTGTTGTAACATGGATTTCCCCCAATAAAGTTCTAATTATAATTGGCTCAAGATGTAAAGTGAAAACTCTTGAGGTTGAACTGGATATAAAATGTCAATTAGGGGGCCGGGCTGTAGCGCAGCAGGTTAAGCTCTGGTGGTGCAAAGCGCAAGGACCGGCTTAAGGATCCTGGTTCCAGCCCCTAGCTCGGCTCCCTACCTGCAGGGGAGTCACTTCATAAGCGGTGAAGCAGGTCTGCAGGTGTCTCTCTGTCCCTCTCTGTCCCTCTTCCTATTTCCCTCTTCCCTCTTAAATTTCTATCTGTCCTATCAAAAATAATAAAAATAAAATAATTTTATAAAGCCAGGCAGTGGCACACCTGGTTAAACACACATGCTACAATGCACAAGAACCAAGATTCAACTCCCCACCGGCAGGGGAAAGCTTCATGAGTACTGAAAAAAGTGCTTCCGCTGTCTCTCCTATTCTTTTTCTCCCTTTCTGCCTGTCCCTTCCTTTCTCTGTCTTTATCCAATAAAAATAATAAAACTGGGAGTTAGGCCGTAGCACAGCAGGTTAAGTGCATGCGTGGAGCAAAGCGCAGGGACCGGCGTAAGGATCCCGGTTTGAGCCCCCAGCTCCCCACTTGCAGGGGAGTCGCTTCACAGGCGGTGAAGCAGGTCTGCAGGTGTCTGTCTTTCTCTCTCCCCTCTCTGTCTTCCCCTCCTCTCTCCATTTCTGTCTTATCCAACAATGATGACATCAATAACAACAACAATAATAACTACAACAATAAAACAAGGGCAACAAAAAAGAGAATAAATATTTTAAAATAAAATAAATAGCAATAATAAAGCTCTTTTGAAAAGATTTTTATTTATTAATGCGAAAGATAGGAAGAGAGAGAGAAAGAACCAGACGTCACTCTGGTACATGTGCTGCCGGGGATTGAACTCAGGCCCTCGTGCTAAAGAGTCTAGCTCCATAGCCACTGCGCCACCTCCCAGACCACAATAAAACTTTTTTTTAATATTCATTTTTTAAGATACATTTATTCACAGCTTTTATATATTTTTAAATTTTATTTATCCCCTTTTGTTGCCCTTCTTGTTTTATTGTTGTTGTTGTTGGACAGGACAGAGAGAAATGGAGAGAGGAGGGGAAGACAGAGAGGGGGAGAGAAAGACAGACACCTGCAGACCTGCTTCACCGCCTGTGAAGTGACTCCCCTGCAGGTGGGGAGCCGGGGGCTCGAACCGGGATCCTTATACTTTGTGCCACCTGCACTTAACTTGCTGCGCTACCGCCCGACTCCCATAAATTCATCTTTTAAAAAGTAATTTTTAAGGGTCCAGGCGGTAGGTAGCACAGCGGGTTAAGCGCACAAAGCGTGAAGCGCAAGGACCGGCTTAAAGATCCCGGTTCGGGCCCCCGGCTCCCCACCTGCAGGGGAGTCGCTTCACAATCGGTGAAGCAGGTCTGCAGGTGTCTGTCTTTCGCTCCCCCCTCTGTCTTTCCCTCCCCTCTCCATGTCTCTCTGTTCTATCCAACAATGACAACATCAATAACAACAACAACAATAACTACAACAACAATAAAAAACAAGGGCAACAAAAGGGAAAATAAATATTTAAAAATTTTAAAGAAAGAAAGAAAGAAAAAAGATGGCCTCCAGGAGCAGTGGATTCGTAGTGCAGGCACCAAAGCCCAGCTATACCCTGGAGGCAAAAAAAAAAAAGTTATTCTTCAAAGGGAACCATGTCAAGCAAGAAGAGGGACTTTCTCACTCCTAGATGAGTGGCAGTAGTGAGCAAGTGCCATTTTGGAAGGGACTTGTGTGGAGAACAACACTCCAGAACAGCACGTCCAACCTATTGGACTGTGTGCTCAACAACGCAGAACAGGAGGTGTGTGCAACCCAATCGCTTGTGTCTGACTGGACTTCCCAGCCTGTGCCCTGTGAATAGCCCCGGGACTGAACCCGCTCCCCACACCCCCAGAGTTAGCCCGTGGCCTTGCTCGCCTTGTTCTCTCCCTTATCTTAGTCACTACTTTCCATTCTTTTTCTTTTTCTTTTTTAAGTATTTTTAAATTTTTATTTATTGCCTTTTGTTGCTCTTGTTTTATTGTTGTAATTATTATTGTTGTTATTGATGTCTTCGTTGTTGGATAGGCCAGAGAGAAACGGAGAGAGGAGGGGAAGACAGAGAGGGGGAGAGAAAGACAGACACCTGCAGACCTGCTTCACCGCCTGTGAAGCGACTCCCCTGCAGGTGGGAAGCTGGGGGCTCGAACTGGGATCCTTACGCGGGTCCTTGTGCTTTGCACCACTTGTGCTTAACCCGCTGTGCTACCGCCCAACTCCCCATTCTTTTTCTTTAAAGTTGTTTAAAACTTTTTATTTTCTCATTTTTGTCTTTTTTAAAATATAAGTGTGCTTATTATATATGAGAGAGAGTTTCACATGAAACAAGAAGGGAGTGAAACAAACCAGAGTACCACTCTGATCCATGCACGAGCCCATGGGCTCTGGTACACGGGATTCCAGGATCAAACCTTTTTTTTTTTTTTTTAATGATGAAGAGACTTTATTTATTTCCCTTTTGTTGCCCTTGTTGTTTTATTGTTGTTGTAGCTATTATTGTTGTCGTCATTGTTGGATGGGACAGTGAAAAATGGAGAGAGGAGGGGAAGACAGAGAGAGGGAAAGACAGACACCTGCAGACCTGCTTCACTGTCTGTGAAGTGACTCCCCTGAAGGTGGGGAGCCGGGACCCTTAAGCCAGTCTTTGAGCTTTGTGCCACCTGCGCTAAACCCGCTGCACCACTGCCCGACTCCCAGATCAAACTTTTTTTTTTTTTTTTTTTTTGCCTCCAGGGTTATTGCTGGGGCTTGGTGCCTGCACTACGAATCCACTGCTCCTGGTGGCTATTTTTTTTTTCCCATTGTTGTTGTCCTTGTTATTGTTGTCATTGCTGTTGTTGTTGTTGGATAGGACAGAGAGACACTGAGAGAGGAGGGAAGGACGGAGGGAAAGATAGACACCTGCAGGCCTGCTTCACTGCCCTTAAAGCGACCCTCCTGCAGGTGGGGAGCTGGGGACTCTAACTGGAATTCTGATTTATTTAATTTATTTTAAAGTTTTATTATTATTATTATTTATTGGCTAGAGACAGCCAGAAATTGAGAGAAGGGAATGATAGGGAGAGAGACAAGAGGGACAGCTGCTTCACCACTTGCAAAGCTTTCTCCCTGCAAGCAGGGAGACCGGGGGCTTGAACCTGGGTCCTTGAACATTGTAACATGTCCGTTCAACCAGGTGTGCCACCAACTGCAAACCTCCCCCATTTATTTATTTATTATCAGAGCACTGCTCAGTTCTGGTTTATGGTAGTGCTGGGGATTGAACTTGGGGAAATTCTAAGTATTAACACTTGTGTACTTTACTTTTGTCATTGTCAGATTTTCGACAATAGAGAAAGAAAATCAAAGGGAAGACATCACAGCACGGAAGAAGCTTCCTCCACCATAGTGGGGACTAAACTGGAACCTGGCTCACATACATGTCAAGCAAGCACACTATCCAGCTTGACTGTTTTGTCAGCCTTGTGCTTCTTTTTTACTATTAGCTATCCTAGTGGTTGTGGAGTATTTTTTTAAACCCTCATTGGAAAAGTGGGAGGTTTCAACAACATGGTAGCTACAACTTGCGTATGTGTATCTGTAGACAGAGACCCTCGTGCAGCACCTCCTGTGACCTCCCAAAAGCCTTCTCAAATAACCCAGGCCACTTGCTGTCTCTGGAGCGGGGCTAGAAGCCACATTTTAGGAGCTACTACTGACATGGGCTGAGCTGCAAGCTGCCCATCGCTGAGTCACAGGAGGTCTTAGTCTCAACACCCCCGCCCCCTCAGGTAACATGTCCTCCTAGTAACTAGACAGACCCATCTGGCCTGATGCCTGGGGGGGGGGAGCCTCCCGGCCAGTCCCCTCCATACCCACACCCCCACACCCCCACTTTACAAATGGGAACCTGAACAGGCTGAGGGCAATTTAGCAAGGCTGAACTATATTTCCCAGAAGCCCCCTGTTCCTGTGTTTCCCATGAGAGTGGGCCCCAAGGCAGGTGCTGGGACCCACTGGGGCTCGGTACCGATTTATCTCCTGGGCATGAACCAGCGGCAGGGCCAGCGGTGATTCTACTTCCCCTGGGTTTTCCTGACTGCTGGACCAGCCGTGTTCACTGCTCCTGCAGGATGCGCTTAGCACCAGGGCCAGAGGCAGCGAGAGTGGACATGGCTCAGTCCCGTCCGTTCTAGACCTGCCCCTCCTGGTGTGGCACCTCCGGCAGTGGGCGTGGAGATCCAGTTTTACAGTCACTGCTTGATCCAGCACCGCAGTCCCTGGAGCTGGCCAACACACTGGGGTGCTAGTGCCTGTCAGCGCTGAAGAGAAGGCCAAGCCCTTCTGACTATTCTCCCCAAGGCCATGTCAGCCTACTTTTCTTGTCTCCTTTCCATGATGCAGGAGGTCCCATATACTCAAGAGTCTATGTTATTGCTGCCTCCAGCCTGGAATCTACCAGGGAGTTGCCAGTTGGCAGCTGCGATGGGGACAGCCCTGCCCCTGCTCAGCCGGTATGTGCGGAAGAGCAGACTATGGACTTGGTCCTCAAAACATGAGATCTCATTCTCTTTCCTCAGCCCCTCTGCAAATCACTCTACCCCCAGTTTTCAACTTCAAGTGGTTGTCATAGCAGTGGGTAGGGAAAACCAGGGCCGGTCTGCTGCACCCTCTGCACATGTCACTTGATGACCAGGACAGAGATGTCAGTACCTACTGAGTGCTCAGACCACTCCCCCAATACCCCTACCCCCTGTGCCAACAAAAAAGAAAAAACAAACAAAAAAAAAAACCCGCTGTGCTCAGCACTAAGCCTTGCTCTGTTATGTGGGGTGGGAGACAAGGCAGGGAAAGGAAGGATGTGTCTACAGAGGTGGACTATATGGAGACCCATCTTTGGGCCCCTAAGGCTGCTCTAAAAAAGGGGCCTCTCCAGGGTCTGTGGGATTGACTGGGGCCAGGAAGAGGTTGGAAGCGGTAAACCCAGTAATCCTGAAGGCATTCTCAGGGACACTGGTTCCATGGGCATCTCGGAAAGACTGAGTACTGTACCCAGGTGCAAGGGATGGAGGCAGACAAAGCTGGAAACCCCAGCCAGAAGCGGGGGCTAGTGGCTGCGGGAGTAAGTGGCTTCACCTACAAATGAGAAGACTGAGGCTATGGCGAGAACAGTCTTGCTCTAGACAGATGGCCCAAAGGCCATCGTGTTTGAACCAGACCCAGAACCCTGACCCTTTCAGGAGCCTGGCTCCACTCAATACCCCACATAACCGGGGGGCCCCAGAGACGAGGCCCCAACCTAGGCCGTTGCTGAGTTCCTGTTTTACAGAAAAGCACGTACATCTGGTCCTTTGCTTCTTCTCTTCACTCTGATCACCTCCCCCAGGAAGTCCTCTGTTCTTGAGCCTTGCATGCAATGTCAGGTGTTCGTTCGTTCACCTGGAATTTCCTCAAAACCCAAGTCCCAGAGACACAGAAAGTCAATGGTGGCTCCAGAAGCCCCCAATCCCAGGAGTTAAAATATGATGTCAGAACAGAAAATAGATGCTTTGGGGTCAGCAAGTAAGTTGGGAGTCCTGATCTGGAGGTGTGGATCGTCTTGAGGCTGAGACTTGTGCTGCCTCCTTCACGTGTGTGGTCTACACTGAGTATTCTGTGGCTGGTTAAGTAAGTCATCTACCCTTCACTGTCAGGTGCACATCAGGAGCCCTGTAGATGCAGTTTGGGGAGAGATGGGGTCCTGGGGTAGATTGTGGGGGCACTGAAGGGAATTAAAGGAGTAAGAGACCAGAGTGCAAGTGACAGAGATCCAATTCAAACTAAATTAGGTAAAACACAATTGATGAGGTCAGGGAATGCAGCCTCAGGCATGGCTGGATCCAGAGTCTTTCATCTGGCCCTCTGTCTCACCACTTCTTGGCTCCAGCTTTCTCTGTGTTGAATAGCTTTTCAGGTGGTTTTCCCTCCGTGTTGGCAGAAACAGGGACTGTCAACTCAGTCTGTATGTCCCTACTCCAGGAGTGTCAAGGAGAGAGCACCCTTTTCTCAGGAGTTTCAGGAAAGGTCCAGGATTAATTCACTGGGAGCAAGAACGCATTTCTGACCCAAATCACTGTGACCAAGTGAACAATGGACATGTAACCCACCTCGGGACAAGAGAAACCAAACCCTCTGGAACCATGTGGTGTGGGATGTGGCAGTCTGGTGTGTGTGTGTGTGTTGGGTCAAAGTGTCTTATTTTCAGAATAGTAGATATTCCCTCCTAAGGTCCTGAAGGAGGCAGGGTGGAAGCTGGAGAAGACTGGAGCTACGGTCTGAGTCTTCCAGAAACAAGAGATAGGGCAGTAGCAAAATGCTCCCTTTGGGAGAACTAGGTGGTACACGCAGCAAAGGGCGGATTTGCGTGGGGAAAAGTCGTAGAAGGCACTATGGAGCTAGCTCCTAAGCCCTGTCCCACCAGCACCCTGAAGTCCCCAGAGCCAGAAGAGCCTTGGCCCAGCCCCACTTCCTGCCTTTGCCCTAACAGGTTAGGCTGCTGTTTGCTTTTTGCAGAGCACTGCCCTGCTCTGGCTTGTGGTGGTGTGGGGGACTGAACCTGGGATTTTAGGGCCTCAGGAAATAACCATTATGCTATTTACCCCTTACCCTTTGCCCTAATAGTACTGTCTCCTGTTAACCTGACACCAAAATAATGAGGTCAGGGCCCCCTTCTTGCTCTGCACACCCAGCAAGAGGGCAATGGTGCCGCAGAGACGTCTGCAGCTTCTATCTCCCCACTGGCTCTGGGCTGTTACCTGGGCTGCACCTCCTCAGCGCTGTGTCCTCAGCACTTAAGACAGGCAGGCAGGCAGGCAGGCAGGCCATGCTGGGCCCGGTCCTGCGGATGGACGAGGAGTGTAACCGAGCACGAGGAGAAAAGCTACCAATGTCCATATCGCTGAGGTAAAACCTTAGTTTTCCTTTGGTGTTCGCTGCAGTTTGAATGTCTGTAGAAAACAGCAGGCAAGGGCTGGGGTGAATAGCATAATCGTTGGGCAGAGCCTCTCATGCCTGAGGCTCCAAAGTCTCAGGTTCAATCCCCCACACTACTCCGCTACACAGCAGGTGTGGAGGAGAGCTATATAATTAAGAAGGGATGAGAAGGGAAAAGATGTGAGCATCCTACCTCCTTTTCCCCTTGGCCAGTGGTTTTACTCACCTGTTTCTTTTCATAAAGCCTTATTTTCGGTTCTTACCAACAACTGTGTTAAAGGATGTATTATTTTTGGACTGTTTCAGGAGTCCTCCCTCACAGGGTTTGAAGACCTCCAAGTGCAGCAGCCACTTGCCTGGCGTGGAGGCTTCACTGGGGTGGGCGGCTAAGGCGGCTGCCCTGTCAACCTCCCGTCCCCCAAGTGTCACCTTGGGGCTGCCGGCCTGCGCACCCGCAGCCTCCAGCACAGGATCTTTCGGACCCCGCACCTGCAGCCTCCAGCACAGGATCTTTCGGACCCCGCACCCGCAGCCTCCAGTACAGGATCTTTCGGACCCCGCACCTGCAGCCTCCAGCACAGGATCTTTCGGACCCCGCACCCGCAGCCTCCAGCACAGGATCTTTCAGACCCCGCACCCGCAGCCTCCAGCACAGGATCTTTCAGACCCCGCACCCGCAGCCTCCAGCACAGGGTCTTTCGGACTCCGCACCCGCAGCCTCCAGCACAGGATCTTTCAGACCCCGCACCCGCAGCCTTCAGCACAGGATCTTTCGGACCCCGCACCCGCAGCCTCCAGCACAGGATCTTTCAGACCCCGCACCCGCAGCCTCCAGCACAGGATCTTTCAGACCCCGCACCCGCAGCCTTCAGCACAGGATCTTTCAGACCCCGCACCCGCAGCCTTCAGCACAGGATCTTTCGGACCCCGCACCCGCAGCCTCCAGCACAGGGATCTTTCAGACCCCGCACCCGAAGCCTCCAGCACCGGATCTTTCGGACCCCGCACCCGCCAGCACAGGGTCTTTCGGACCCCGCACCCGCAGCCTCCAGAACAGGATCTCTCGGACCCCGCACCCGCCAGCACAGGGTCTTTCAGACCCCGCACCCGCCAGCACAGGGTCTTTCAGACCCCGCACCCGCCAGCACAGGGTCTTTCAGACCCCGCACCCGCCAGCACAGGATCTTTCGGACCCCGCACCCGCAGCCTCCAGCACAGGATCTTTCGGACCCCGCACCCGCAGCCTCCAGAACAGGATCTCTCGGACCCCGCACCCGCCAGCACAGGGTCTTTCGGACCCCGCACCCGCAAGCACAGGATCTCTCGGACCCCGCACCCGCCGCCTCCATCACAGGGTCTTTCGGACCCCGCACCCGCAAGCACAGGATCTCTCGGACCCCGCACCCGCCGCCTCCAGCACAGGGCTCTTTCTGAGCGCGTGCCCGCCACCGCACGCCCCCCGCCCCCCGCCCGCCCCGGGGTGTGTCTCCGGGCGCTCCGGCCCTGCCCGCCTCGCAGCTCCTGGATGGCGGCGCACGGGGTGACCGTCAGGGGTACGAGGTCACTCCTGGTGCGGGCGAGGGGTGAGCGCCGAGCAGAGCACATCACAGGCAGGCGGCCCGGCCTTCCCGGGAAAAGCCCCCGCTCTACCCCGCAGGTAGCCCCGGCCCCGGCCCCGCGCCCCCGCCCCGCCCGCACCCCACCCGCAAGAACACGAGAGCGGCTCAAAGGTTTCAGCAGTTTATTGGGCTCCCCCGCCAAGACAAAAAACCCGACCGACAGCGAGCGGCCCCGCGGCCCGGGCCAGTGGCGCCAGAGGCCGGTCGCCATGACGACCGCCGTCGCTAGGGGCGAGGACCGATGGCGGCGCCGCCAGGCCCGGTTCAAAAACCGAAAGCGACCAAGACCCGTCCCGGCGGCGGGGGCGCGGGGGCGGCGGGGGGCCTCACTTGCGGCCCTTGGGCACTTTGGGGACGCTGGGCTTGGCCGCCTTCTTCACCTTCTTGCCGCCGCCGGCCGCCGCCTTCTTCGCCTTCCCGCTGCCTTTGTCCTTCTGCGCGGCGGCGGCGGCCTTGGCGGGCGGGCGCTGCTCGGCCTTGGCCTTGGTCGCCTTCGCGTCCGCGCGCCGGGACGCCGCCGTCGGGGCCGCCTTCTTGGCCTTGTGCGCGCCGGGCGCCGGGGCGGGCTGGGCCGCGGGGGCCCCGCGCCGGTCGCCGCCGCCCTCCAGCTTCTTGCGGTTGAGCTTGAACGAGCCGTTGGCGCCGGTGCCCTTGACCTGCAGCAGCGTGTCGTTCTGCACCAGCGCCTTGATGGAGTACTTGAGGTAGGTGCGGCCGTTCTGCTGGTCGAACCACGCCACCTTCTTGGCCTCGGCGTAGATCCTGGCCAGCGACGAGCCGTTGCGCTCGCCCAGGCGGCGGATGGTCTCCACCACCAGCTGGCTGTACTTGCCCGGCTGGTTCTTCTTCTTGCCGCTCCTCCGCTTCTTGGGCGGAGGCGGCGTGGCCGACGAGCCGCCCGCCTGGGTCCTCTTGGCCGCCCCCTCGGCGCTCGTCAGCGGCAGGGCCTCCTCGAGCTCCACGGACATGGTGGCGAGCGGGTTGGTGGCGGGCGGGGCGCGAAAGCCCGGGGGCCGCGCCGGGAAGAGGAAGGCGAGGGGCCGGGGGGGCTCCGGGGGGCTGGGGGCGCGCGGCGGCTCCAGGCGGGAGCGGCCGCGGCCGGACCTGGGGCCGGGCGGCAGGGCTGGGCGGGGGCCGCGCCGGTGGAGCGAGAGTCCCGGGGCGGAGCCGGGGCGGAGCCGGGGGCCGGGGGCCGGGGGCCGGGGGCCGGGGGCCGGGGAGCTGCTGCAGCCGCGGGCGCCGCGCACTCGGAGCTCGGCCGCTGGGCGTGCGCGCTGCGCTCTGGCGGGGAGTGCGCCCCGCTCCGCCTTTATGGCGCCGCGGCGGACCGCGTTGAGGACAGCAGCAGCCTGGTCCGCAGCCAGCGCCGACCTGTGCTTCTTGGAGCCCCTTCGCGGGCCGCCGGCTGCCCCGGCCGCGTCTCCCGGGCGTCGCGGTGCCCACAGCCCTGCGCCCTGGACAGGGCCCGAGCCCTGGAGAGCCGGCCGGCGCCCGCGGGGCCTCCGCAGACGGGGCCGGAGCGGCGCAGCCCAGGCTGAGGCGGCGCCCGCGGAGGGGCGCCCCGTTTGCGGGCCAATAGCGCGGACCCTCGGGCGGGCCCCGGGCCCCGGACCGCTGCGGGCGGTGAGCAGCCGCGCGCCGCGCCCCCCCGGCCCCCCCGGCGGCGCGGGGACCCCCGGCCCGGCCGCGGCGCCGACCCGACCTCGCCCCAACTAGCACAGGGCGCGCCCTCCGCGGGCGGCTTCGGGGGGGCTCCGCGCCATTCCCGGGGGCGGCGGCCGCGGCCTCTCGGGGCGCCCCGCCCCGCCCCGCCCTCCGCCCCGCTCCCCCGCCCTCCGCTCCGCTCTCCCGCGCTCCGCTCTCCCGCCCTCCGCTCCGCTCCCCCGCCCTCCGCTCCGCTCTCCCGCGCTCCGCTCTCCCGCCCTCCGCTCCGCTCCCCCGCCCTCCGCTCCGCTCCGCTCCCCCGCCGACCCCCGGGCGCCCCACGTCGCCGCCCCCCCACAAGGCCAAACGGCGGCTCCGCGAGGGCGGCGGGAGGCTGTGCGCCCCCAAGGGGTCCCGGTACCGGGTGGGGGGCCCGGAAGGCCTGCGGCCCCGACGTTCTGACCCTCGGTTCTGCGGGTTCGGCCGAGCCGGAGAAGCTTCGTGTCGGAGAGGCTGGAAGCGGGGGGCAGACTCTCGGCCAGGGGCGGCCCCTCGCGGGAAGGGACCCGGGCGGGAGGTGGGTGGGGTGTGGAGCCGGGTGTGGAGCCGGGTGTGGAGCGGGCTAGAGAGCCCGGGGCCCCGGGAGGAGACTTGGACCCAAGTGGTCCTCTCTAACCTCCGACAAGCAGCCAAAGTAGAAGGGTGAAGGGGACAGACAGACAAGACAGACAGAGAGCGGGCCTGCGTGTGTAGACATATTTGCTGTCTTCTGACCAGCCGGGCACAGGGGAACAGAGAGAATAAGGCCACGCGCAGAAAAGGTGATAGAAAATTTAAGAATAGACAAGTTGAGAAATCAACAATCTACTGCTCCGAAGAAAGGGAGGCGTGTCGGCCCAAAAGGGAAGCGGCCGCGCATACTTAGGTGACAGTTCACAGGGATTGGGTTCCGTTAGGTAAACAGAGGCAGAAGCATGGCCCTTCGGAGTGGCTGGCATCAGGGGAACCTTCCTGTCATACTCAGCTACCAGGTGTGGAAACCTTGTCTAGTGATATTCTTATTCAGAGTGACTAGCAGCTAGCAATCCAGCCCCTTAGTTTGCTCATGCTTTAAATTCCTTCGAAGGGCTGGGAGGTTTGAGGACCTAACTCTGGGACTGTTTATTTCATCAGCCAGGCAGGGGAAAAAAAAAAAAAAAAAGCTGCCTTTATATTTTTGTGCCATAGTGGGGGGGGGGGCTTGAGGGGTGTTTGTATGTGCCAGGGGCCAGTACCACAGAAAGGACTTGCCTGAGTACACCCCAAGTAAGAGGAAAGACAGGAAGCCCAGCCTCCTTTCCTACCCAGTTAAAGAAGGCCAAGCCCCAATCCCAGCAAGAAGGACCACCCCTAGTGGACCATTTGCTGACATCAAAAGACTAAAGACCGCCTGAGCTTCCCAGTACAGGGAGTGGGTTTCTGAAAGTGTTCTCAGGCTGATCCCTGGCCGGAGCAGTAGGGATCAAAGTTCTTGGAGAGCTTGAGCAAAGACCTTGAGCTCCAAATGGCAGATGGATGTGGGCCTGACTGCTTGAAACATGGAAGACAGAAATGGGGCGGCCCACTGAAGGGTGCCTGCCACCCCCAGAATGAGTCGAGTGCCCCTTGTAGATGTAGATGTGGCCATCCTGCCAGGGGGGGACCAGTGTGCATGGACTTGGTACGGAAACAGGAAACCACAAAAGAATATTTGCAAAACTGGACACAGAAATTGCAGAGGTTTTGAGTCAGGGAAGCACCATGCAGCCTCCTCCTACCCACACCCATCACAACCTCCCCCCCTCCCCCAAGAAAATAGGCCCAGGAGACCACAGAGCAAACTATGGCTAATTTTTTTTTTTTTCCCTCCTCCAGGGTTATTGCTGGGCTCGGTGCCTGCACCATGAATCCACCGCTCCTGGAGGCCATTTTCCCCCCTTTTGTTGCCCTTGTTGTAGCTTCGTTGTGGTTATTATTATTGCCCTTGTTGACACAATTCGTTGTTGGATAGGACAGAGAGAAATGGAGAGAGGAGGGAAGACAGAGAGGGGAAGAGAAAGAGACACCTGCAGACCTGCTTCACCGCCTGTGAAGCGACTCCCCTGCAGGTGGGGAGCCGGGGGCTCGAACCGGGATCCTTACGCCGGTCCCTGCGCTTTGCGCCACATGCGCTTAACCCACTGCGCCACCGCCCGACCCCCCTATGGCTAATTTTTATCTCTTTGTTCTTAACATTTGCATTTCCTCACACTAAGATACCCCTCCACCCACTTTGGATCTGCATTTCCTATTCAGCCAGGATGTTTAAAAAAGAAAAATCACCATATGCCTGTTAATCAAATCCTTTGTGGCTTTCATGTGATATATATATATATATATTTAAAGCATTTTATTTATTTATGAGAAAGGAAGAGAGGAAGAACCAGACATCACTCTGGTACATGTGCTGCCAGGGATTGAACTCAGGTCTTCATGCTTGAGAGTCAGTGCTTTATCCACTGTGCCACCTCCTGGACCACTCATGTGATTTTTAAAGATGGAATTATAGGACGCCTGTTACAACTTGTCTCGAAGCTGTTTGGGGGACGGAGGGGGACACCCTACCACAACTGATTTTTCTCTGGGCAAGCCCCCTCATTTGGGACTAGAATAATGAAATCTTTTTTTCTTCCATGCAACTTTCTTGTACTTATCAAGATTTTGTGAGAGATTCATAAAGAGCAAGGGAGACTGACTACCAGCTCTACCTACCACCAGACTTCAAATCGACTTCACAACAGTGATTAATTTTCCCCTCAGAAGCCCCCTCCTCTCAGAGGTGACTCTAGGGGAAGCAGCCAGGCGACCAGCTGAGAGTCACCAGGGCCAACCAGACATGGGTCTCTGCAAGGTCAGAGGCAGGCTTGGCCCTTGATGGAAGCCCCGCCAAGGGCAACAAGGACCACCTGCCCGGGTCTGCCATGAAAGGTTGCTGGAAATGTGAATCTGGAGCTGGCTTAGCCTTGAGCAGGTGGAGGATGTCCCTGTGGAGGAGGGAGGAAGGACATGGACATGCAGGCTCCTCCATTGGAGACAGAGGAAGAACGGTCAGAGAGGAAGGCGGCCAGCAGGGAGAGCGCCAGTGGGGTGGGGCTGATGGCATTGGAAGCTAAGGAGGAGAGAGTTTGATGATGGAAGAGCCAGTGTCATAATAGGCATTAGCAAAGCACCTTGAGCCCCAGCTCCTGCCCCAGCTTGTCTGCAGCTCACTGCCCATCTCACCCAGCCATTTACAGCAAAACCTCAGTTCATTCCAGGAGTCAAACATCAGGCAGGGGGAGTGAGGTCCAGATAGCAGATTTCTCAAAGGAAAAAAAAAAAAATCAGAAGATTGGACCTGGATTGGTGGAAGGCCAGGAGGAGGGCCAAGTCTCTGTCCCCACAGGCTGGATTGATCAGGGAGAGAGTGTGACCTCTGGGATGCAGAAGGAAAGTTCTGGAACCCTCCGGAGGCCTGACTATGGCCAAAGGAAAAGAAACGAGAGGATCACGGAGACACGGACAGGCGGGTCGGGTGCCAGGGGAGGACACAGAAGACGTGCCGCACCGCCTAGACTTCACACCGGCCCCGGTGGGCTCTGGCCTGTCAGTGGAGAGGCTGGCTTTTTGCCAAGAAGGGGGGTTCTGCCTGCGACCCCTGGACCAAAACTTGGAAAGACATTGGGAGCTGGCATCCCACTGGCCTCATTATACAGATGAGGAAACAGAGGCCCAGGCTTGTCAAGTTCACTCAAGAGCTGGGGTCTCACCAGCCTTCAGGTAGGGATGCCCATCAGACTCCACTCTCCCTGTCAGCCCTACTGCCACCCCCTCTGGGGACACCAGAGACATGGAAGGCACCAGGTGACCAATGAAAAGAGACAAACTATTTATTTAAAAGAAACAACATTGTGAGTGGCTGGCAGACAGCACCCTTCTAGGGCAGGCCTCTGGGAGGAATCTCAGGGCACAGGACACTCTGGGGTGCATTGTCAGGGTGGATTCTATCCCCTACCTGAGCTCCAGTCCTGGGGCTCCAAACACCATCCATACGTTGATGACCCCCCTTTTCTCAGGGCCTCCACCTGGCTGTGTAGACACGGCACTGCGGTATCACCCGTCTGAACTCGGCCAAGACCTCTGCCGGACAGCCAAGGCGCCCACGACAACAGAACAAAATCATTCCTCCTCCCCTCACTCAGTGCTGAGAATTACTTACTTCAGCGTACTTCTGTGACTCAAGTGAAAACAGAACCCCGATTTTCTCTTGGATAACCTGCTCTCAAGTTCTGAATAGTTGCAGGCAGAAAGCAGGGGGACCCCATAACCCCTGCCCTTTTCCCCTCTATGCTCTCATCCAATCCACAAGATCCTGGTAGATCTAATCCCCAAGTATGACCCACATGTAATTGTCCCCTCTTGGCCCAAGCAGGCATGTGTTTCCACCCTTACTCAGCAACCAAGGGGCTGGTTAATGAAGCCCTGCATCTGCATGTCCCACCCACCTCTGCTGAAAAACTTCCAGTGTCTTCTCATCACAGGGAAGGTAAAACGTGCACACCTATCCAGCCGAGACTCAGCTCTATAGATCCCACACTTCAACCCTCCCCCCATGCCAGGCATCCTGCCTTTCTGTGCCTAGTACACACCCAGGGTTTCCTACACCTCAGGACCTTTGCACTTGCTGTGAGGTTGGCTCCTTTCTGTGTGAGGCTGGCTCCTTTCATCCAGATTTCAATCCATAAAGACCTCTTCAGAGCCACAGCGCCAGCCTTGCTAAAAAAAAAAAAAAAAAAAAAAAAACTCCCCAGAACTCCTGTGACATCACTGCCTCCCACCATCTTCAGTGCACTTATCAGGCCCAACTCTGCCGCTGCCTCTGCCTCTGCTCCCAATGCCCGTGAGCTCTCTCAGCATGGGACCACACTGCCCAGGAAGCTGCCCCAACTGGGTTTGCCTGAGCTCTGGCATTCCTTGCAGACTCCATAGGTGAGACCTACCCGCTGCCCCCCATGCTGCCTAACTTGCGCCCTCCACCTCCCCAGCCTCCCCAGCTTTTGAAAGGGGACAGGATGTGTGCTTTTGAGTCCTTTCCAGCTTGGACAGTCAGATTCTGGGCTTCGGAGCACAGGAGCAGCAGGACACACACAACACAGTCTGGCTGGAGGATTAGACCCAGGAGTTGGGGCCTCACAGAGTGTCTGCAAGGTGGCAGCCTTGCTGGCAGCCCCAGTGGGCCTCAGTGTTGTGTGGGTGCTCACTCAAAAGCTCCACCACGAGGGTTTCTGCAGGGTGCCCCAACCTGGAGGCTGGCGGGGACTGAAAGAGGCCCCAGAAGAGAAAGCTCCCCACTGGCTTGGGCCTGGCCGCGTGCGGGATAACAATTAAGGGCGAGAGTCTTGTCTCCCCCAAAAGCATTTTAAGCTGCTAGCATAGACCCGATCCAGGAGGAAGGGTGGCCGGCCCTCAGGGCCCTGTTCAGGATCAAAACTTTTTTAAGTATGGAAACTCTAAGTACTTTTCAGCATTTAGGGGGAGACAAAGGTAAATCACAGTGGAAGACCCTGGGGGAAGTTTTCCTTTAAGATGCAAATGTTATTGTGAAGCCCTGAGTGGGGACATTGTTCCTGGGCCAGCCCCTTCCCCCCTCCCCCAACTCCCTGGGGGTCCTTGGAGTCTGCAGAAACCTGGGCAGACTTCCAAGGAGCTGATTGGAGGATGCAAAGTGTGGAACTGAGAGGTTTGGAGGGCTGACCTCTCCTGCCCAGGTGGGGGCAAGAGGTTTTAAAGGAAAGGGGGGGTCACCCCACCCCCATCGACCCTGGCTGTGGATGGGGCAGGATCTGACACCCCACCACGGGCAGCTTCAGGCTTCTGATATGTTTACCCTGCATCTTTTAAAGAAGGGACTTAACCGTACGTAAAGCAGCACCCTCCGAGAAAACTCAAAGGTGGTTTAGGATACTTAGTTGCTCAGTCCTCTTGGTCCAGACTTCGGTAACACAGCCTACACCAGCATCTGTCTGTTGACTAGAAGGGCCACCTCTGAAACCCTTGGCCAAGAAGTTGAGAAAAGTCGCCATGTTTGATGAGGAACAAGAGACAGTTGGACCGGGGGAGGCCAGACACTGAAAGAATCCCTTTGGAACAGAACCATTCGACCACATCAGGCTCAGTGAGTGGAAGCCCCATGGCCCCTCGCTGTGGCCATCACAAACTTGGCTGCTTTTTTGCCTCTCCATTGGAAATCTTCCCAGTTAAGGTCAATCTAGGTACCCCCACGACTCAAGTCAAGATTGCAGGGTCCTGGAAATGTCCACTTAAGCCCCACTTACAGCTCAGGACAAAAGTTAGGCTGGCTGTACTTATTATCTCATGAGAAGAAAAAAAAAGCTGGACTTCTGTCATTATGGAAGAAACTAGACCCTTGTTGGATGTGAACAGACATCAGTGCCGTTGTTATGTGGAATGACATTAGGGAGAGAGAAAGAGGGAGTCTGATCAGTGGCCTCAGGCTTGAGGCCTGGGTTTGGGGCTGCACTGGGTCTCAAGGAGGGCTGTACTTGGGGCGGGGGGGGGGGGGGGTCTGAGAACCCTGGGTGCTTAGAACCCTCAACTTAGAGATAGGGCCTGAAAAGCGAAGATAGCTGGGGATGATTGAGAGGTTTCAACCTATCACCTTGAACTTGAACTTCTGGTTATTCATCTTGGGAAAGACTTGAACTGGAGGGAAGAGGTGGGCACACACACCCCCCCCCCAACTGCGCTGCCCAGTCACACTCTCTGCCTATTTCTTTAAAAGTCAGCTCCTTCTCAATAAAATGCCTCCAGTGAAATCGAAATGGTGTAAAGGATTGAAGGGAAAATCAAGCACGCCACCACTGTCTTCCCAGTCTTGTCAAAGGCTCCCCCATCTCTCCCAACAGAGAGGGGCACCTGCAGGTATCCTGCTTTTGTGAACTCTGGACATCTGAAACCAGAGACAGTCAGAGGTAACTTCTTCTGAACAGCCACAGGGTGTCCCCATGACTGGCTTGGGTCCAAATTTATGTCTGGTCCTTGAGATGGGGAATGGTGCCATTACAATGGTGCAGTGACTATGCTGCTTCACTCACCCAGAAAGGTCTACAGGATTCATACTTAGCAATGCAGTTTCTTGATCCAGAAGAGTCATTAACTCTTAGCGAGCTGTGACCAGATTGCCTTCAGAATATGCTGCCCTATCTGCTTGCCCCCTAGGTCCCCACCTGGGGCCTGTTTCCACACACCAGTGCCTCCTGGGTGTCCATTCTCAGACCCCAGGATCCCATTTCATCCTTCCGTGTCGTGTGACTTCACGCAGCATGGTCTGAGTGGGTACTCTCCCCTGGGCCCACATTTCAGGTTCCATCATCGCAACCCCAACCCCCAGTGAGCTGCTCCCCTTGCTGGGTCTGGCCAGGACATGGCTTCGTGACCCCTTCAGTCTGGCTTCCGCCGCTTTTCTAACTTCATCTCCCATTCTTCATGCCCACCAGAGGTCAACCTCCAGTCTGCGGTGGCCCTGCCTGAGGGGCTGAGCTCCTCCTGAAGGGGGTCTTTGGCTCAGCTCTCAGGTACTTAAAAAAAAAAAAAAGTGGACCAGGCATAGAAACGAAGGGGGGAATGAGCAGCGAGAACTAGAAATGTCTTTAGGAGGCTGGGTCCTCAGGCTGAGCACCTGCAGGTGGGACTCTGCGAAGGCCCCTGAGGTGGGAACAGTGGAGAGAATCTCAGAGGAGTTCAGTCACTGAGGAAAGCTTGAGGAGTTAAAAGTGTCAGAAGGGGAATTGCCAGCCCTTTCCCTCCCAGATGCCAGTTGACAGGCTGAAGCAGAGCTTGTCCCCTGTGCCTCCCTCTGGAAAGGGTTGGTGGCAACGGGAGGGGAGGTCCCCTTCAGGGTTTTGGCTCCCACAGTTGGGTAAGGCCAGAATTGTCTTCCAGCCTCAGACCTGTGGTAGAGCTTGACATCTCTTCTCCAAAAGCCCCTGGGTTTGAGGCCCAAAGAGCCTATCAGGGTCGAGAGACTATTCTAGAAGGGGGGTGTGCGTGGGGAAGGGGAGTCCAGACCACTAGGACAAAATCTGACAGAGAAACAATCTTCCAATGCCTTCCTGCGACAGCTGCCACATGGCTCACCGAACCCTGCCTGGCAGAGGCACAGAGTGAGGCCTAGGCTTTCTCTCCTTTTGCTTACAAGCAGCCTATTTGTGGGAGCCATCTTCCTGGGCAAGGCCTGGGAGCCACTCCAGGCATGAGCGCTAAAGAGCTGGGCACACGCAGCACCTGAACATTTCCATGGGGGGGGGGGTGCAGGGCCACAGTCAGATGAAGAAACAGGCTTATGAGAATTTGGGTGATATCTCTCCCAAGATATCTGGCCAGGAAAAGACGGCAAAGCATTTGCTGTTTGCCCCATTTCAAGTAGCTGTCTCTGCCTCCCCCACTCACTAGGGCAGTGCCAGTGCCCCGTTTTAGAGCGCCTAGCATTTTCTGAAATCATCCTTTCCTATCTGTCAGTCCCACTTACTACTACTCGGGGCCTGGCACACAGTAGGCCCTCAATAAATATTTGTTGAATGAAAAGAGATGGGGGCCAAATGCCTCAGCTTTCCTCCGCACTGTGCACCCTGGGCCTGGTTGGCATCCCATGTGACATTCTCAAAAAGCCCAGTAGAATGCCTACTCTGACCTCTGCCAAGACTGACAGGATTTTCTGTTGGTTATTTGTCCTTGTGATCCTCTGTTATTGAGAACAGATTAGCTGAAGGGGACCTCAAACCAGAGCCCCTAACTGCCATTACCCAAGCTGGAGAAGCAGGTGAAAAGGCACACTACGGCTGCCCCGGGGGAGGAAGAGCTTCAGGACTCACTGCTTGGGCCCGCGGCGCTACCAGCTTCTGCCCGGCCCCCCGGTTTTCCAGACCCCACTCTCTCCCTTCAAGTTTGACCCGGAAATTTCTCCACAGTCAAAGCAGGCTTTTGAAAGTGAGCCGGAGCTTGTGACTCTCTTGCTCCAAATCTTCAAGATGCTACCACTGCTCCCCAGACCCTGCAACATCTGGGGCCCTGCTGACCTCTTCGACTTTATCTGCTGACGCTTCTGGCTGTGCTGTGTGCTGCCAGCCTGAACCTGAACCCCCTCTTCCTGACCCCTCAGCTCTTCATCTCCCCCATTAGCACCCTCAAGAATCCCGTCACCTGCTTCCTTTTCTTCTAGTTGCTTATGCTAAAGTACCTTTTATCGACTTGCCTCATATATTTGTGGTTCGCTACCTCCACCCCCCCTTGCCCCTGCCCTTGCTTGCATGGTATAGCATCAGGTAATAAATAAGACTCTAGAAACTTCAGTGTAGCTTCTGGCCCTTTTATAAAAGGTGAAAATAAAATAACCAAACCACTGTCTGGTCCACAGCCTGATATGGCTAAAAGTCAGTTCTTTATTCCTCTCTCCCTCTTGAAGGTAAGACTTTAGAGGGTCCCAACTGGAGGGGCCCTTAGACATTGGCCCATCTTCCATCTGCCCCACCCTGCACGTCCCGTGAAAAAGCTGAGGTCCAGGGCGGAGGCAGGGCCTGCAGGACTTGCAAATTATCCTCCAAGTCTAGTTCTCAGTCCAACTCTCTTGTCCCCTTCCCCCCACCCCCTGGTGTGTGTGTAGTGGGCTGTACTTTAAGAAGGGTGCTGGGTGAAGGTGGCATGGGGAGGGGAGAGCAAGGCCAAGGTGAAGGCACAGTATGGCACCAGCTGTGAGTCCAGTGTTGCCCTTGTGGATATTTAAGAGACTTGCCAAAAGTAGTAGTCTGTGAACCCAGCTTGATTTGCCCCTCTGAAGCCAGCTGGACCAGAGGGCCGGTCTCCAGAGGAGGGAATGAGCGTCAACTGACACTTGACTGCACTCAGGACCTGTCCATGGTGCGCTGTATGCCTATAGACACTTCCATGCGGGTCTCCCTGCTGCCCCCATCTTCTCAGAGGCAGGGTTTTCTCAAGCCCCGTTCTTCCCCTGCTGGGACCACGGGGCCTCACTTAGAAGTCTCACTTAGGAGTCTCACTTAGAATAAAAAATAAAGCTGGTCCCACATGATCTGGGCCCATCGGGGGGCAGCCAACTCCCGCCCCATGCACCCCAGCGCCTTTGCACTGCTGTTCCCTCTCTTCGCAGACTTTCACAGTCCATGCCCTCCCTTCCTGCCAATCAAATTAACACCGTCTCCCTGAACACCCCATCTGAAGTAGGGTGACTTCTGCCTCCTCTCCCGCCTCCATCTTTGACCATCGTTTTTTCATGTTTTTCTTCATGGCACTTTTTTTTTTTTTTTGACGTTTATGTCTTTAAATCTCCCTCCCTCTCTTCTTAACCCCAAGTTTTTCTTGGGCACCCCCCGAATTCTCTGTAACTGGCACACAGTAGATGCTCAGTCAACATTTGTTTGAATAAATGAAATACTGGAACCCTTACAGACAGACAGACTTAACCCGGCCTTTTCGCCTTTTCTCCACCCCAAGCATCAAACCCGGTCTCTGGAGGACCCGGTCTCCCATCCGAGCTCTCAGGATGGCGGGGAGCGGTTCGCTGTGTTAGCCTAGCCCCCTCCCCCGAGTGAAAGCCGCCCCGCGGGTTAGTGGCCAGGTCTTAGTGTCATCTTTGCCTTGGGGAGCGAGGGGTTGCAGTCTTCAGCCCTAGCCATAGACATCAGCTGTTAAACGTTCAGCTGAGTAACGGCCTTCATCTTGGCTGGGGGCGTCCTTGGAGGTCCTCTGGGGACAGAACGAAAAAGACCCCAGGGGCACAGCTGGAAAGCTGTTTGGGGGCGCCTCTTTGGGTTCCGTGAAAGAGGATGGCCTTTCCCTATTTAGAAGCTGCCAGTCCCCGTTCTTCGCATGTTTAGCTGACCAAGTTCAATGCCTCTCCGGAGCCAGGGGGGGACGTGCCCTCCCAGGAGCCGGCAGTGCGGAGGGCCTGCCCGGCCCCGTCTGGATGGACACTGCGCCCTGCTGTAGCCCGACCCCGTGCCTTCTTTCCCCAGTTTAACAGCCGGCGGGAAGGCTTTCTTTGCTCCCCGCTACCTCCCCAGGACCAGCTCCGCCGGGCCCGTCGCGGGGCGCGCACAAGGCCCCGCAACGAGCACGGAGCGAAGAGCGGGGCTCCGGGCTTTTAAGCGTCGAGCGCGCCCCGCCCCGTGACGTCACGGCCGCGCGGCCCGGCCCCGCCCCCGTCGCCTAGGAGACCCCGCCGGCTTCGGCGCCCTCGGGCCTGCGGCGGTTGCGACCGTTGGGCCCCGGCGGCCGGGCGGTGTGGGGCCGCCCTGTGGGCGCGGCGGGGCGGAGTCCGAGTCTGGAGAGCCCGCCCGGGCCCAGGGACGGGCCGCGGAAGCCCGGGTTCCATGGGCGGTCTCCGTATTCGGCCCGGGCCCAGGCGGCGGCGCCCCCGGCCCAGCGCGCAAGGCCCCGGGTTCAAAGCCCCGGCTGCAGGGCTCTCCATGGCCCTCTCCCCATTCTCTCCCTAGTCAATAATAAGACGGTAAAACTGTAAGAGTCGGCATCGCTCTGGGGGACGCCGGGAGCCTCAGGCTTCAAGCTGAGAACCACCCGCCGCCCCGCCCCGCAGCTTCCACAAGGAACCCAGCCACGGGCTGCGCTGCGGGTCGGGAAAGACGCTGTGGACAGAGACACCGCACACACCACACCGCACACACCACACCAAAGAGACACCACACACCACACCACACCACAGAGACACCACACACCACAGAGACCACACACCACACCACACCACAGAGACACCACACACCACACCACAGAGAGACATCACACCACACAGACACCACACACACACCACAGACACACCGCACAGAGACACCACACACCACAGAGACCACACAACACACCACACCAGAGAGACCACACACACCACACAGAGACACCACACCACACACACACCACAGAGACACCACACAGACACCACACACCATACCACAGACACCACACACACCATACCACAGAGACCACACACCACACCACACACACCACACCAGAGACACCACACACACCACACCAGACACCACACACACCACACACCAGAGACACCACACCACACAGAGACCACACAAAACTACACCACAGACCACACACAGACCACAGAGAGACACCACACCAAACCACAGAGAGACACCACACCAAACACCAAACCACAGAGAGACACCACACACCACAACACACAGAGACACCACACACCACACCAGAGACACCACACACCACACCACAGAGAGACATCACACCACACCACACAGACACCACACACACACACCACAGAGACACCACACACCACAACACACAGACACCACACCACACAGACCACACAACACACCACACCAGAGACCACACACACCACACAGAGACACCACACACCACACCACAGAGACACCACACACCACACCACAGAGACAACACACACACCAGAGAGACCACACACCACACCAGACACCACACACCACACACACCATACCAGAGAGACCACACACCACACCAGAGACCACACACATACCACAGAGACACACCACAGAGACCACACCACACAGAGACCACACACACCACAGAGACCACACACCACACCACACCACACCACACCAGAGACACCACACACACACCACACCACACCACACCAGACACCACACACACACCACACCACAGAGACCACACACACCACACCACAGAGACCACACACACACACCACACCACACCACACCAGAGACCACACTACGTACACCACACAACACAGATGACACATCACATTACATACAACATGCACACAACACACTACATACACAATACACATACAGACCACACATCACACCAAACATGAATACACATCATACACACCACACACACACACACACGGCTTGGGGCAGAGGCACTTAGCATTCTAGAACCCCGTGAAGTCCTTGGGCCCCTAAGTTAGGCCGCATGTAAGTCCTGCTAAGGGGACCAGGTGCACAGATTTTGACTTGTCCAGAGTCCCAACAGAATGCAAAGGGTGACTGTGTGTGTGTATGTATGTATGTAGTACGTATGTACTGAGCACTAGGTGACCACACTGTGACACCCACCCTGCCCTGGTGACAACAGAACTGGTTTCCAGGGTGGCCTGTTAGTGGGTTCCTGCTGTGATGTCACCGCTACCCGACGCTGAGCTCACCTTCCTTCACCTCTGAGCAGTGGGCACCTGGCGGCCTCTATGGGCTGAGAGCAGATCCCTGCACTTGTACACCTGCCACATTCGAAAGCCGGGGGTCACAATCACACGTGGACCCACCATGCGCCACACCTTGGGGCCTTGTGTTGGTCTGTGCTGCCTTTCCATCCAGACATCATCTCAGGAAACAGAAACAAGAGATCAGAGCATTTACTTTTTATGTCTCTGGATCTCCAGCTGCCAGGTTTACTTGGCCAAGTATCAATAGATGATATAAAGTGGCTTCTAAAGAACTGGGGCCTGGCCATTTTCCCCACACCCCATGAGGGAAACTGAGGCAGCAAAACTCTTGGCTAGGCAGATAGCAAGCCCCGAGCTGAACATATGATGGACATAAGTGGAAAAAGTTAACAAAAACTTACTATCTTTTTTTCTCTAGAGCACTACTCAGCTCTGGTTTATGGTGGGGTGAGGAATTGAACCTGGGACTTAGGAACCTCAGGCAGGAGAGTCTTTTTGTATAACCATTATGCTACCTACCCCTACCCCAAAAGTTGATTTTTTGTTTTTTCAACATTTATGAGAAAGGAGAAGGAAAGCAGACCTTTACACTGGGACATGCAATACTGGAGATTGAACTCAGGATCTCATGCTTAAGAGTCTAACACTTACCCACTGTACCACCTCCAGAGCTGCTCTTAATCTTTTGGTTTTTGTTATTTTGTTAGTGGGCTGATACCTTGCACAATTTCACTGCTCCCAGGCCACTTCTTCATTTAGACAGCACAGCACAAGAGGTCCGGTGTGGTGGTACCTGCTGGTGGGAGTCCTACCCATGGTTTACCCCACCTAACTTCAGCCCTTTTTAAAACATGGGGACACTGAAACTTCAGATGAAGGAACAAGCTATAAGGAGTAAAGCAAAAACACTTTGGCAGTTCAGGGCTGGGCTTCCGGCTGCCTGTTAGCAAAGCCGAGATTTAATGGTTTCAGCCATGTGTTTAACCAAACTCCAGTTAGACACCCTGCACATTTACATGCTGATATTACAAAATATAATAATAAATTAAATATATATATGTATGTATAAATTTCTAGCACCCTCCCTCCTGGTCATTTGGTCCCTTAAGCTAGACCACATCTGATATTACTATTATTATTTTTTAAATGTTCTCTTACATTTATTTATTCCCTTTTGTTGTCCTTTTTTTTTTAATAGTTGTTATTGATGTCGTCATTGTTGGACAGGACATAGAAGTGGATAGAAGAGGGGAAGACAGAGAGGGGGAGAGAAAGACAGACACCTGCAGACCTGCTTCACCACTTGTGAAACACCTCCCCTGAAGGTGAGGAGCCGGGACTCAAACCCGGATCCTTGTGCCCGTCCTTGCACTTTGCGGCATGTGCACTTAACCCCGCTGCGCTACTGCCCAACTCCCCACACCTGATATTATTATGTGTTAATATATAAAATACAGGGCCAGTGGGATGAATAAACTCACTTGGATAATGTGCTGTTTTGCCATGTACATGACCCAGGTTCAAACCTGGGCCCCCACCACACTGAAGGAAGTTTTGGTGGTCTCTTCTGCTCGTTCTCTGCCTCTATCTTAAAAAAAATAAAGGGAGGCAGGCGGTAGTGCAGCGGGTTAAGCACATGTGGTGCGAAGCGCAAGGACTGGCGTAAGGATCCCGGTTCGAGCCCCTGGCTCCCTACTATCTGCAGGGGAGTCGCTTCACAAGTGGTGAAGCAGGTCTGCAGGTATCTGTCTTTCTCTCCCCTTTGTCTTCCTCCTCTCTCCATTTTTCTGTCCTATCTAACAATGACGACATCAATGGCAACAACAGTAATAACTACAATAAAAACAAGGGTAACAAAAGGGAAAAAATTAAAAAATATGACATTACAGTAAATATGTGTTTACTATATCAATTTTAGAATTATATATGATGTGATTATATATTTTTCATTTTATTTATTATTGGATAGAGACAGAAATTGAGAGGTGAGGGAGAGACAGATACCTGCAGACCTTCCTCACTCGCAAAGCTTTTCCCCTGCAGGTGGGGACCGGGGGTCACACACGGCAAAGCAGTGCACTGGCCAAGTGAGCTACTGCTGATGCTCCTTTTTTTTGCCCCCAGGGCTATTGCTGGGGCTCGGTGTCTGCACTACCAATCCACTGTTCCTGGAGGCCATCTTTTCCCTTTTGTTGCCCTTGTTGTTTATCAGTGTTGTCGTTACTATTATTGCCGTTATCATTGTTGGATAGGACAGAGAGAAATGGAGAGAGAAAGACAGACACCTGCAGACCTGCTTCACCACTTGTGAAGGGACTCCCCTGCAGGTGGGGAGCCGGGGGCTCGAACCGGGATCCTTACGCTTGTGCTTTGTGCCATATGCGCTTAACCCGCTGAGCTACCGCCCGGCCCCCTGACGCTCCTCTTGATGGCTAAGCAGTTCCGTTTTGTTTCAGGGACAGCATCCAGAGAGAGAACCAGTGGCCAGATGGCACTGTCTCCTGTGCTCTCCAAGGGACGCTCAATCAATGTGTGAGGTGGAGGATCCTATCCCTTGGCCAGGAATGAAAGACGGCAAGAGTGTCCCTGTCCTTCCGAAACACTAGCCCTCAGGTATCCTTTCTGGAGGCGGATGGCAAGGACCAGGGCACTTTCCTGAACCAGCAACAGTGCTAGCTTCTGAAAGCAGAAGCTACAGATACAGACGGAAACCCAGTCAGCAAGCACCACTTACATCCGAGGTGGCACTTCCCTCCCTCACAGCCAGGGATTATGGCTTTTGCCTTATCTCCTTCCTGATCTCAAACAAGGAGTAATAGTTCACCCACAAACCAGACTCAAGCATAGGCGGGTATATATAAATAGAAGGAAAAGAAAAAGGCCGCCGGGAACAGTGGATTCGTAGTGCTAGCAGGGTCCTAGTGATAACACTAGTGGCGGAAACAGTTAAGTGCTCTGGGAGGTGGCACAGTGGCTAAGGCATCGGGAGTCTCAAGCATGAGGTCCTGAGTTCAATCTCCCACAGCACATGTACCAGAGTGATGACTGGTTCTTTCTCTCTCTCCCTCATCATTTTTCACAAATAAATAGATCTTTAAAAAACAAACAAACAAACAAACAAACAAAAAAGTGAAAATAAACAACTCAGTCTAGGGATTGGCATGACAGTCATGGTCAGGGTAAAGTCCATTCTGAGGCCAATTCAGTGTTAATGGGGTATGGATGCAATGTAGTAAGACTCGGGTTGAGCCGCGGGTCAGGCGGGGCATGTGAGAACTATGGCGGTTAGCTTCAGGAGGGTGATGGCACAGAACCTTGGTGGGTGTGGTGTGGTGTGGTGTGGTGTGTGTGTGGTGTGGGGTGGGGTGTGGTGTGGTGTGTGGTGTGTGGTGTGATGTGGTGTGTGGTGTGGTGTGTGGTGTGGTGTGTGTGTGGTGTGGTGTGTGGTGTGGGGTGGGGTGTGGTGTGTGTGTGGTGTGGGGTGGGGTGTGGTGTGGTGTGTGTGTGGTGTGGGGTGTGGTGTGGTGTGTGGTGTGATGTGGTGTGTGGTGTGGTGTGTGTGGTGTGTGGTGTGTGTGTGGTGTGGTGTGTGGTGTGGTGTGGTGTGTGTGGTGTGGAACTACATACCCTGTAATCTTACGTAAAGCCTTGTGAGTTACTACTAACCACAAATTAAAACTGGCTCATAAAAAATAATTTAAGTGGTCCAGGAGATGGCGCAATGGATTCTCAACCACGAGGTCCTGAGTTCAATCCCTGGCAGAGGATTGAACCCTGTACCAAAGTGGTATCTGGCTCTATTTCTCCTCATATCTTTCTCATTAATAAATAAATAAAATCTTTAAGAAAGTAATTCAAGGGAGTCCGGTGCTAGCGAAGCGGGGTAAACACACATGGCGCAAAGCACAAGGAGCAGCCTAAGAATCCTGGTTCGAGCCCCTGGCTCCCCACCTGCAGGGAATCGCTTCACAGGCGGTGAAGCAGGTCTGCAGGTGTCTATCTTTCTCTCCCTCTCTCTGTCTTCCCCTCCTCTCTCCATTTCTCTCTGTCCTATCCAACAACGACGACATCAATAACAATAAAAAGCAAGGGCAACAAAAGGGAAAATAAATATTAAAAAAAATAAAGTAATTCAAGAGCAATTGGTTTCAGAAAATTCGTTCTAGGTGGCCCCTTTCAATTCCAGTTTATATTGGGTTGTCAGTCAAAGTCACACATTTTTTTAATTTATGATTTTTTGGTATTAACTTATTCCCTTTTGTTGTCATTATTTTGTAAAAAAATATTTATTCATTTATTTTCCCTTTTGTTGCCCTTGTTCAGTCCTTGTGCTTCGCACCACGTGAGCTTAACTGCTACGCTACCGCCCGACTTCCACTGTTTTATTGCTGTAGTTGTTGTTGTTACTGACGTCACTGTTGGATAGGACAGAGAGAAATGGAGAGAGGAGGGGAAGACAGACAGGGGGAGAGAAAGATGAGACACCTTCACAGCCTGTGAATGTTTGAACCACACATTTTTTCCAGCAAGATTATCACTGGGGCTCAGTGCCAGCACTACAAATTCACTGCTCCCAAGTGATTTTTTTCTCCCACAGCCCTATTTTTGATTTGATAGTACAGAGAGAAATTGACAGGGAAGATGAGAGGTAGAGGGAAAAGACACCTGCAGGCCTGCTTTACTACTTATAAAACACCCCTCGTAGGTGGAGATTGGGGGGAGTGCACGGTAATGTGTGCACTTAACCAGGTGAGCCACCACCGGCTCCCTTTTTCTGTTTTTCTAAGTCTCTTTCTACTTCCACTGCTACCTCTCTTGTGAAAAGTCAGAAATCTGGAACTATATATAAGTGTTAGCAACTAAACTCATTGAAACCAAGTTTCAGTTACACCTACCTGTGCATGCCCCAGGTCACTAGCCGTTTGTGGCTGCTCCTCTGAAGAGATGACTTCTCCACTCAGGGTCCAGGCCCCCCACCCCAATGCTGTGAAGATGCAGGCTAGGGACACGTTCTGCAGGGTTAGCTATGAGGACATCTTCCTGCCTTCCGTGGCCAGTTTCAGAGGGCTCTGTTGCCTGGCAAAGCATGGATAAGGTCAGCTAACAAACTCTCTGAGCCTACGGTCTAGAAGGAGGAAAAAAGACAGGGCAAAATCAGTTTATCTTTGTTCTTGTTACATTTTATTGGCATCACGTTCATCTCTTTACAGAAGAACTCGGCCCACACCCTAGAATGCAGACCGCTGGAAAAAGGGAAGTGCCTCTTTAAGCAAGCTACTGTGCAGGGGCAGGTCCTAGGGGCAGAACTGCCAGGGTTCCACACCAAAGAAACAGGTTAGTCAGTGATGGGCGGTGTGAGGATGGGGGTGGGAGAGAAATGTCTGCTAGACTAGGGATACCACGCCTTGAGGGGAGTGCCTTCTAGAACAAAGGTAAAATCACTAGGACAGATCTCTTAGGACTTTCCCTTCCCACTTAGATGCTGATCAAATAGGGGAGGTTTGAAGTATGGAGCAGAGGGGGAGAAAAAAGAAGAAACATGAATTTTAATTTCTGAAACAACAGCCATTTTTATCCATTGTACATACCACTGTATGATGCAAATCAATCTTTTGGAAAATTTAGATACAGAAGGAAACTAGATAATTTCCCCCTGGAGAGATGAAAAGCTTTTTGGCTCTTAAGTCTTTGATAAAAGGAGTACATAATTCTTGTATCTACTGTACAGAATACTGCCTCTAGCTGGGTTTCTGAACTCGGAGTCACTAACTCTTCAATCCAGACAGGGTTCCACCCTCCATCTTAGACGCCTGCATGACAGGACTTAAACACATAATCCACGAATTTCTTACACTAATTTATACATTTTTAATTGGTTGCATATATTAACATGTACTATAAGACTTTTTTTTTTCCTAAGAAGCATTACATAATAAATGGGTACTGTAAAAAGATCTGATTAGTTAAAAGTAACAAGCATTAACAGATACATACAAAACTCAGCCTGATCAGGCTGGGTGTGAGCCTGTAATGAAGCATGGGGCACCAGCCTTCCCAGTGGGAGCTTTCATAGGAGGGAGGGGTTGGGGGGTAGAAAGGGCACAAGACCATTAAAATTAAAAAAAAAAAAAAAAAAGCAAGAAAGAAAAAAATCGAAAGAACTAATTAGACACAAATTGACTGTAAACAGTTTTCTCTCTCCACTGGACAAAAAAGTATCACGTCTCTGATGCTGACTCTACACCAGAACGATTTCTACAGCGGTCTGTCAGGCTGCCATCCCAGGGCTGATGTGTGGGTGGACAGACCTCCTAGGCCAGGACAGGAGTCTGTCTGCTTGTATCTGGTGTGTGTGTGTGTGTGTGTGTGTGTGTGTGTGTGTGTGTGTCTGGTGGTGTTTCTTTTGGCAGCGGGGTATGAGAGATCACTCTGTTTTGTTTGGAGGAGGACGGGGCTTGTGTTGGAAGGCCTAAGTGTGTTCTTGGTTCGTGAAGGACTCTGCTCTGCTCTCGCTGCCCCTTCAGCAACTGCAGCTTTCAGCGGAGGCCTTAGCCCGGTCATTCTTGTCCAGTTTGATGGGTTCAGGAAATTCATTGTACAGCTCTACCTCTGTTTCCTAGGGAGAAGAGAGGAAAGGCCTTTTACTCAGTGCATGTGGGGACGCATTCCTGGGCTCAGCTCTGGTGCCTAAGTGGCACACGTTCACCTGGGCATTGAGCAGTGGAGACAGGGCCATGGCAGAGGAACTCCCACCTCAAAAGGCTGAGCAAGAAGACAGGTGTCAGCAGGAACAGCAGCAACTGACACTGAGCAGTGCAGGACAGAAGCCAATACACGCCACCAGACCAGGATCTGGTGCCCCAAGGAGCACAGAGTGCTCACAGATGCTTTCTGTATGGTCTCTTGCAGATGCCAACACAAAGAACTCAGGCTTTACATGGCCTGGACTGGAAGAAACTCTTAAGCATTTCTTTGTCTTTTTTTGCCTCCAGTTATCACTGGGGCTCCGTGCCTGCACTAGGAATCCACTGCTCCTGGAGGCTATTTTCCCTTTTGTTGTCCTTGTTATTGTTGCTGTATAGGTAGGACAGAGAAAAGTCTAGAGGAGGGAAAGACAGAGAGGGGGAGAGAAAGACAGATTCTTGCAGACCTGCTTCACCGCCCGTGAAGTGAGCTCCCTGCAGGTGGGGAGCCGGGGACACGAACTAGGATCCTTACACCAGTCCTTGCACTTCACACCATGTGAGCTTATTAACCTGCTGTGCCACCACCAGGCCCCTGTCTTTTCTTTTTTATATGATTGGATAGAGAGAGAGACAAATTGAGAGGGGAGGGATAGAGACAGAGACAGACAGCTGCAGCCCTGCTTCACCACTTGTGAAGCTTTCCCACCACAGGTATGCATTTAACCAGGTGCACCACCACCTTGATCCCAACCCTCACCTTTTTTTTTTTCTCTTTAACCAGAGCACTGCTCAGCTCTGGCTTACAATGGTGCGGGGACTGGACTCAGAATGTTAATCAGGTGATGCGGAGGTGGCACAGTAGATAAAGCACTGAACTCTCAAGCATGAGGTCCTGAGTTCAACCCCTGGCAGCACATGTACCAGTGTGATGTCTGGTTCTTTCTCTCTCGCCTATCATTCTCATTAATAAATAAATAAAATATGTATATAAAAAAAGAATGTTGATCAGTATTTATACAAGGCCACAGCCTGGGTGGCCTCTACACCGTCCAAGCAATCCACTTCCCAGTTTGCCTCTCATTTCTTTTTATTTTTAAGATTTTCCTTATTTATGAGAAAGATAGGAGAGAGAGAGAACCAGACATCACTCTGGCACTTGTGCTGCCAGGGATCAAACTTGGGACCTCATGCTTGAGAATCCAAAGCCTAATCACTGCGCCACCTCCTGGACCACTGCCTCTCATTTGTGTGGGATCATTCTGTTTCCTTTTTCTCCTAAATGCTGTAGGCTTAGAAAGCCTGAGGCAGGTGAATACGGTAGCGGAGGGACTGTGGTCAGTGGGACTCTCACTGTGTCAAGACGCCATGCCAGGTCCTGCCAGAGGAGAATCAAGGGCCACTGAACACTGAGCAGAGTGTCAGGAGTGTTTGAGGACCAAGAGGTTATGAACGGGATGTTTCAGCGCATTCAAAGTCCTCTAGTAAAAGTAACTAGTCGAGGGGCAGCAGCACACCGGGCTGAGCACACACAGTGCAAAGCGCAACAACAGCGCAAGGATCCCGGTTCGAGCCCTCGGCTCCCCACCTGCAGGGAGTCACTTCACAAGTGGTGAAGCAGGTCTGCAGGTGTCTGTCTTTCTCTCCCCCTCTCTGTCTTCCCTCCTCTCTCCATTTCTCTCTGTCCTGTCCAACAATAGCAACAACAATAACAGCAACAACAAGAAAGATGGCCGCCAGGAGCAGTGGATTCCTAGTGCAGACAACGAGCCCCAGGAATAACCCTGGAAACAATAAGTACATAAATAAAATTCAAATAGCTACGAAAGTAAAAACTTCTAGAAATTAAGTAATAAGGGGGGAGTCGGGTGGTAGTACAGCGGGTTACGTGCAGGTGGCGCAAAGCGTAAGGCCCAGTGTAAGGATCCCAGTTTGAACCCCTGGCTCCCCACCTGCAGGAGAGTCTCTTCACAGGTGGTGAAGCAGGTGTCCTTCTCTCTCTCCCCCTCTCTGTCTTCCCCTCCTCTCTCCATTTCTCTCTGTCCTATCCAACAATAATGACATCAGTAACGACGACACTAATAACTACAACAATAAAACAACAAAGGCAACAAAAAGAAGTAAATAAATTATTTTAAAAAAAGAAAGAAAGAATAGTGGGCGGGGCAGGGGGACTCATACCATAATGGTTATGCAAAAAGACTCATGCCTGAGGTTTGCAAGTCCAAGGTTGAATCTCCCTCCCCCTGCCACCGTAAGCCAAAGTGAGCGGTGCTCTGGCAAATAAAAGGAGATAATAGCTGGGGCAAGTGGTAGCACACCTGGTTAAGCACACACACTAAGCTGTGCAAGGACCCAGGGTTCTTTGGTTGTTTTTTTTTTAACATTTTTAAAAAATTATCTTTATTTATTGGATAGAGACAGCCAGAAATTGAGGCGGAAAGGGGTGCTAGAGAGGGAGAGAGACAGCTGCAACACTGCTTCATCACTCGTGCAACTTTCCCCTTTTGCAGGTGGGGGCTGGGAGCTTGAACCCAGGTCCTTGTGCACGGTAATGTGTGCGTTCAATCAGATGCGCCATCACCCAGCCCCCAAGGACCAGATGTAAGCCCTCGCTCCCCACCTGCAGGAGGAAAGCCCGCTCCAGCCGCGGTGAAATAGGGCTGCGGGTGTCTCCCCCTTTTCCTCCCTCTCAATTATTTTTTTTAGACTCATGCCTAATGTTCTGAGGTCTCGGTCTTTTTGTATTATTGTTTATTTTCCTTTTTTCCTTGCCCTTGTTTTTTATGGTTATTATAGTTATTGATGTTGTTATTGATGTTGCTGTTAGGACAGAGAGAAATGGAGAGAGGAGGGGAAGACAGAGGGGGAGAGAAAGACAGACACCTGCAGACCTGCTTCACCGCCTGTGAAGTGACTCCCTTGCAGGTGGAGGGCAGGGGGTTCGAACTGGGATCTTTACACTGGTCCTTGCACTTTGCGCCACGTGTGCTTAACCTGCTGCCACCCAACCCCCCCCCCAATTTTGTTCTTTCTCTATTCAATAATAAGTAAGATTTTAAAAATAAAATGTAAAAAAAATAAGGGGCCGGGTGGTAGTGCAGCAGGTTAAGCACACATGGCACAAAGCCCAAGGACCAGGGCAAGGATCCCGGTTTAAGCCTCCTCACTTGCGGGGGGTGGGGGTTGGGGTGGGGTGGGGTTGGGGTGGGGGGGTGTCACTTCACAGGTGGTGAAGCAGGTCTGCAGGTGACTATCTTTCTCTCCCCCTCTGTCTTCCCTTCCACTCTTGATTTCTGTCTGTCCTATCCAACAACAATGACGGCAATAACAACAAGGGCAACAAAATGGGAAAAATGGCCTCCAGGAGCAGTGGATTCATGGTGTAGGCCCCAGTGATAACCCTGGAGGCAATACATAAAATAAAATAAAGTACAACAGAATAAATGCCTATGCTGAAGCCCTAACCCCAATTGAGGTGCATCTGAATTAAGAAAGAAAGAAATGAAGGTTAAATTAGGTACTGAATGGGGACCTGATCTGACAGGACTTGTGCTCTTGTAAGCAAGACAGGCACAGGAAGAAGCACAGTGAGCAAGCTGGTAAGAGAGCTGGCATTTCAATTTGAGTCTCTCTCCTGGCCCTGTGAGAACAGAAATGTCTTCAAAATAAAAGGGCAGGTATTGGCAAAGCAGGCACCTTCCCAAGTGAGCTAGAATGAAATTCTGAGTCTAAACGGAAATTGGGCCAAAATAACCCAGGGGTGGAGGACCAAAGGGGAGACTTGCTTATCATAGTCAAATTCTTAAGTAAAGAAAGGCAGGCAAATAAAGGTCGTGCAGGCAAGGGCGCCACAGATCACCAGAACAGGCGGAGAGACCAGAAACAGGCTGCGTTATGCAGGGATACTAACCGCAGGGCAGCAAGCAGTCTCTGCTTCTTCACCGTGCCGCTGCTCAGCTCTGGGTTCTGGAGGTGCCAGGGATGAATCTAGGACGTTGGAATCTCAAGCATGAAAGTGGCTTTGTATAACCACTACGCTATCTTCTGGGGCCCAACAAAGGAGATATTTTCCTTCCTTTCTTTGCCTCCAGGGTTATTAATGAGGCTTGGTGCCTACAATACGAACCCACTGCTCCTGTTGTTGCCTTGTTGTTGTTATAGTTGTTGGGTAGGACGGAGAGAAACAGAGAGGGGGAGAGAAAGACAGACACCTGCAGACCTGCTTCACCGCATGGGAAGCGACTCCCCTGCAGGTGGGGACCTCAAAAGAACTTTTTCATCTACTGGGTAAGTGGCCTGTTTAACAGGGAGCTACTAGTATTCGAGACAACTAGTTACTCTCTAAAAGGTACTTGTAGCAAGCACTGCTTCACTACTTGTGAAGCTTTCCCCTGACAGGGTACAGGGGTCTTGAATCTGGGTCCTTGTGCAGGGACCTTTACCGTCCTAAGGCTAAATTAGACAACACATAAAATCTGAGATGACATATTCAACTGAAAATTTAATTAAAAAAACAGAAACACCAGGACCCCTGCTCTTTTTTTAAAAATATTTATTTTCCCTTTTGTTGCCCTTTTTTTTTTATTGTTGCAGTTATTGTTGTTGTTATTGATGTCATCGTTATTGGATAGGACAGAGAGAAATGGAGACAGATGGGGAAGACAGAGAGGAGGAAGATAGACACCTGCAGACCTGCTTCACCGTCTGTGAAGCGACTCCCCTGCAGGTGGGGAGCCGGGGGCTCGAACCGGGATCCTTATGCCGGTCCTTGTGCTTTGTGCTACATGTGCTTAACCCGCTGCGCTACCGCCCGACTCCCCAGGACCCCTCCTCTTAATCTCTAGCCTGAGGTAGGATTTTTCTTTGAAAAATTTCCTTTTTCCTTTTTCTTTGATAGAGATAGGAAGGCAGAAAGGCAGAGACGGTGAAAGACACTACACCACCACCGTTTCCTCCAACACAGTGGGCATCAGGCTTGAATCTGCTTTGTGTACATGGCACAGTAGCACATTATACACATTAGCTATTTTGCTGGCCCTTATTGTTATTAATGAGAAAGAGAGAGTGAACTAGAGCCTCACTCTGGGACATGCGATGCTGGGGACGCTGGGGATGGTATCCAGGACCTCATGCTTGAGAGTCTAACACTTTGTTCACTGTGCCACCATACAGCCCCTCTCCCCCGTTACTTTCCTCTCTATGGATAAAGGATATGTAACAAGACAACACAGTTGGAAAAATCAGGGGTAGATATCACAATGGTTATGCAAACAGACTCTGACGCCTGAGTCTCCAAAGTCCCAGGTTCAATCCCCTGAACCACCATAAACCAGAGCTGAGCAGTGCTTTGGTATATAAAAAAAAAAAATCACTTGCAATGTAGATGGAGTTTCAATTCACAAAGAGCTCAGGGGAACTGGCAGGTACCCAGACAAGTTCTATATTTTGGCATCTATAGCAGAGCAAATCCAGATGGCCAAGCCCCAAGAGAAGGGCTCAGAGAGACCAGCAGCCAGACGGAGGTACTGTTTGCTTACTGAGAGGGAGGCTAGACAGCTCTCATTGCTACAGGAGCTGAAGCATTACTGCACTTGGGAAACCAAACTGAGAGGCCCCCTAAAAACATGCCATCTAGGAGCTTATTCCTGAAAGGCTAGCTTTGTGGCCCTGAATCATTATATTAAGGCTACAGGGATAGCAACACTCAGACAGAAAAATTCTCTTTCTTCCTTCCTTTTTTAAAAAAAATATTTCTTTCTTTCTTTCCTTTTGTTGCCCTTGTTGTTTTATTGTTGTAGTTATTAATGTCGTTGTTGGATAGGACAGAGAGAAATGGTGAGAGGAGGGGAAGACAGAGAGGGGGAAAGAAAGACAGACACCTGCAGACCTGCTTCACTGCCTGTGAAGGGAACCCCGTGCAGGTGGGGAGCCGGGGGCTCGAACTGGGATCCTTATGCTGGTCCCTGCGCTTAACCCGCTGTGCTACCACCTGATTCCCCCCTTTCTTTCTATCAGAACACTGCTCAGCTCTGGTTTATGGCAGTGTGGGGGGCGATTGAGCTTGGGACTCAGGCAGGAAAGTCTCTTTGCATAACCACTATGCTAAACCCCCAACCCCAGAAAATTTTCAAGGACTAGAGTTTGAGTCCTCAGTCCCCACCTGCAGGGGAAAAGCTTTGCAAGTGGTGAAGCAGGGTTGCAGGCGTCTGTCTCTTTCCCTCTCTGCCTCTCCCTTTCTCTTGACTTCTGGCTGTATCTATCTAATAAGTAAATGCAGATAATAAAAAATAAATAAATAAAGGGGGTCGGACGGTTGTGCAGTGGTTTAAGAGCACGTGGAACAAAGGGCAAGGACCTGTAGCCGCTGTGTGTGTTGCCCATGCCTGTTGATACACACTTTATCTCTTAAACCCCACATAATATAATATAATATAATATAATATAATATAATATAATATAATGTAATGTAATGTAATGTAATGTAATGTAATATAATATTTCACACTCTGCCAGAGGACTGACGCTGCATCAAGACTGACCTTAACTCACTGGTCCTGGCAAAGCTGCCAAGTCAACTGAGCCTTTAGTTCAAACATGCCAACAAGAAATAATGCCTGGGAGTCAGGCAGTAGCACAGCGGGTTAAGCACACATGGCGCGAAGCAAAGGACTGGTGGTGGAGACCCCGGCTCCCCACCTGTAGGGGAATCACTTAATAGGCGATGAAGCAGGTCTGCAGGTGTCTCTCTCCCCCGTCTTACCCTCCTCTCTCCATTTCTCTCTGTCTTATCCAACAAGGATGACATCAATAACAACTATAATAATATTACAACAATAAACAAAAGGGAATAAATAAATATTAAAAAAAAAAAAAAAGAAGAAGTAACGCCTGTACCCAGGAGGTAGTGTAGTGGATAAAATCTTGAGCTATCAGGTGTAAAGTCCTGACTTCAACCCTTGGCATCCCATGTGCCAGAGTGATACTATAGTTCTTTCATTAACAAACAGATCTTTTTTTAAAAGGTTAACTCTTGTGGTCTGGGAGGTGGCACAGCAGATAAAGCACTGAGTTCTCAAGCATGATGTCTCGAGTTCAATCTCTGGCAACACATGTACCAGAGTGATGTCTGGTTTTCTCTCTCTCTCTTCTCCTATCTTTCTTATTAATAAATAAATAAAATCTTTTTTTAAAAAAGGTAACTCCCCCCCCACAATAAGGTAAACAACAGAAACAAGAGAGAAAAAGCAGGGACTAGGAGATGGCTTCGTATGCACAAAGCCCTGAGTTTCAACCCTGGGACCATGAGAGAGAGCTGCAAAGACAAAACAACTCTCCACGAATGGTGGAGAGTGCACTCTGCCCTTGGCATCCATCTCCTTCTCTGACGGGGGCTCAGCAGTAGAAAGTGCACATGCGACCTGGGTTTTATATCTGGCACAGTAAGAAAAGAACAGAAAAATGCAGGGAAACTTTCCTCCAGGAATTCCTAGGTCTGCTGGTAACCTTTTTGGTGATCAACTATAATTACTGCTAAGAACGATCAAAGGAAGTCCATCTCATTGCATTCTTATTTTACAGACAAGGGAAATAGGCTCAGATGTAACTAAAACAAAACAAACTAAACCACTTCATCCACTGACCCACAAGGTGACACAGTGGGTAAAGCACCGGATCCTCAAGAATGAGGTCCCGAGCTTGAGTCCCAGAACTGCATGTGCCATAGCGATGATCTGGCTCTCGCTCAAAATAAATAAATGTGTTTTAAAAACGGTTATGCTTGAGACTCTGAGGTCCCAGGTTCAGTTCCCAGAATCACCATCAGCCAGAACTGAGCAGGGCTCTGGTGTGTGTCTGTCTTTCTCATTAAAAAAAAAAAAAAAAAAAAAAAAAAAAAAAAATATATATATATATATATATATACACACATACACACACACACACTTTACTTATTACAAATGAGAACCCAGAATACCACTGTAGAACATGTAGTGCCAAAGCTCAAACTGGTAACTTTAGGCATAAAATCTGATGCTCTGCCAGCTGAGCCATTTCCCCAGATGCTAATAAAACCTATACAAATGAACAATCCTTTATATTATGATGGGCAACAAAGCTGGGATTCAAGTTCATCCCTCCTTAAATAGAAGGAACCCCTGAGCAGCTTCCTAGTGGCCTGATCTGATACAACACGCCCAGCTAACAAGGGTGGTCTCAGCTACAGTGTTCATTGCCCTCCACCTCTTAGATTATTCTCAAATAAGTGCATTACCTTTCCAGAGTTTTTCTAGAAACATGGAAAGGAGAGTGAGCCGGGAGAGCAGACTAAGGACCCGGAAGCCTGGCCGGAGCTAGGCAGACAGCCCATCACCAGGGGGAGCCAGAGAGCTGCAGAACCCTACCTGCTTAAGTGCGTTCCTTGCAATCGTCTGGAACGCCTGCTCCACATTGATGGCTTCCTTGGCACTGGTTTCAAAGTAAGGAATGTTGTTTTTGCTGTAGCACCAGGCCTGAGCCCGCTTTGTGGCCACCTGGAAGAGGAAGAAAGGTACACAGGCACTTAGAGGAGAGGCGGCAGGCACTGACTCAATCCTCCCCAGGAAAGACCAGAGCTCCTAGTCCAGAGGGAGCACTGGTGAGGGGACAGACTTAGGGGATGAACAGACCCGCACCCTGCTCAAGGTTACCAGCTGGTATGCAAACCTAAAGCCCTTTCTGTCTACAATCCGTAGCTTCTGACTCTTAGCTATTCTGAACAGCAGCTGGTGTAACGAGTAAGGATCCAGCCCAAGAAGAGCTGAGTCCTCTGTGGGGACCTCCCCACACAGGAAATGCCCTCCAGCTTGGTCTTAAAGCTGCCGGCCCTCCTTCCCTATTACTGCTAAGCTATGTCACCTGAGCCATGTGTCGCAGAATTCTGTAGTTCGCGTGACAGCCTGCTTGTCACATACTCCAGCTATGTGAGTGTAAACCAGAGCAGTTTTCCTCAAAATCCAAAACAACCTGTGGCACATAGGGAGCCCCCCACACCCCCAAGGCTGAGAGGCCATTTCAGAGTGACAGACTCTATTCCTTCCTTTAAAGTGCAGAAAGGAGATTGAGGCCCAGCAGGTAAGAAAGTCACAGCTGCTTAGAGATAACATCGGGATTTTCCCCCTTAAATTTATTTTAATGAGAGACAGACACACACAAACCAGACAGAGCACAGCTCAGCTCTGGCTTATGGTAGTACTGAGTGGAGACTGAACCCGGGGCACCTCAAAGGATCAGGTATGAGTGTCTTGCATAACCATTATGCCATCTCCCCAGTCTACAACGTAAGGATTTAGACCAGGTCTCTTAAGCAAGGTAGTTGGCTTGAAGGTTAAGTCACACTCCTATAGGAACTTTCCAGAGTAATTTTGAGTTCAGCAAAGAATGCTTTGAAATTATCAGGCACCCCAGGAGGTGGTGACAGGAGAGGAAGCACAGCAAAGAGCCAAGTGGTCAGTTACCATTTCCCAAGCTCCATCTGGGGACCAAGCAGCACTGTCATCTGATCCCAGAGCAGCTTCATTATTTGAGTGAAGTATTCCCAATTAAGAGAGAACAGTTTAATAATCTGCCTTTACCCTTAAGTGAAGAGCGTGCAGAATACCACATGGCCTCAAGTCAAGTCACCTCAGTGAGACAGGGCAACAGCCAGGACAGGCAACACTACAAAACAGACTTGCTGCTTTGATAGCATAATTTCTTTTCTTTTTTTTTTTTTAAGTATTTTATTTATTTTATTTTTGAGAGAGATGCAGAGAGAAAAAGACACAGAGAAACACCAGAGCACTGCTCAGCTCTGGCTTATGGTGGTGTGGGGGATTGAACCTGGGACTTCGGAGCCTCAGGCATGACAGTCTGTTTGCTTAACCACTATGCTACCGACCCCCGCCCGATAGCATAATTTCTTTCTTTCTTTCTTTCTTTCTTTTTAAATACTTTTTTTTGCTAACATTATTTTTTACTTTTGATCTTTATTTATTGGATACACAGCCAGAAATCAAGAGGGAAGGGGATGACAGAAAGAGAGAGAGAGAGAGACACCTGCAGCACTACTTCACCAATTGCAAAGCTTTCCCCCTGCAGGTGGGGACAGGGGGCTTGAACCGGGTCCTTGAGCATTGTAGTAGGTATGCTCAACCAATGCACCACCACCCAGCCCCGATAGCATAATTTCAGTGGGACACCATTTCGGATTTTCAGTGTTTCTTTTGCCATAGGAGAAAGCCAAGATGGTGTGCCATTACTTAGGTTAAGGGCGCAAGGGCCCACACCTAGTTAGTTATGCTTCCTCCCTACCCACAAGAGGAGTGCAGACACAAAGACATATGTGAGGTTCAGGCTTTTAAACAGCACCTGCCAGTAAAAACTAAACTAAGATGCCCTTTCAACTCCGCAGCCTAAGGAGGGTAGGCACAGACGTCCCCACGACAGACGTGACCCCGCATCTTAGCACTCACTTGTCTGTTCTCCAGGTCAATCTTGTTTCCCAGCACTACGAAGGGGAAGTTTTCAGGATCGCGGGGACTGGCCTGGATGAGAAACTCATCTCTCCAGCTATCAAGGGTCTTGAAAGTGTTGGGGGCAGTCACATCAAATACCAGGACGCAGCAGTCTGCGCCTCTGTAGAAGGCCACCCCAAGAGACTGGAACCGCTCCTGTCCTGCTGTGTCCCAGATCTGTAAGAGGCAAAGGCATTTATTCTCTGGGGGGTGCTGGAGAGAACACCAGGAGAGGGGAGGGCAGAACATGATGGGTAGGGGGTCACCTCTGGTGATTAGCAACTTCAGAACCAGCATACCCAAGTCAACCTTGATTGAATTCTGGGGCGTCAGGCATTTCTGTTATCTGGAGTTGAGTGCGAGTATTTACCTGGGTAAATACCGATTTAAAATTCAAACTGTAAACCGAAGATTTATGTACTCTGTGAACTTTCTGGGGTATGTATGTGTGACATAAATGCAGACAGGTGATTACTCACTGGACATCTAAATGTACACATTTTATTGTCTGTAAAGTTTGCCTTCAAAAAGACGAGTATATTGGGCCACGTGGTAACACACTGTTAGGTGGCCACATTACAATCCGCAGGGACCTAGGTTCAAGCTCCTGGTCCCCCTAAAAACTTCAAAGTGGTGAAGAAGTGCTATAGCTATCTACTATTTATCCCTCCCTCCCCCCCATTCACTCTGTCTCTATGCAATAAAAAAAAAAAATACATATATATATAAGACTGTTTTTTTATAATTTTCTTTTATATTTATTTATTTTCCCTTTTGTTGCCTTTGTTGTTTTTCACTGTTGTTGTAGTTATTATTGATGTTGTTGGATAGGACAGAGAAAAATGGAGAGAGGGGAAGACAGAGGGGGAGAGAAAGACAGACACCTGCAGACCTGCTTCACCACCTGTGAAGCGACTCCCCTGCAGGTGGGGGCTCAAAGTGGGATCCTCACGCCCGTTCTTGCACTTTGCGCCACATAATTTAACCCGCCGTGCTACCGCCCGACTCCCAAGACGAGTATGTTTTATTGATCGTATGCTTTAACTAAGAAACAAGTCAAGCAAAACACTAAAGATAGTAGTCAAGAGCAAGACAATGAGAATGTACTCTAGAGTAATTCAGTTTTTAATTCAAACAATAGCAGATACTAGTGGCCAGCTCAAAGAACCTCACATCATTCACGAACATGCTCAAGAGCAGAGTGACGTCCTTGGTGTCCTAGATCTCCTGCTGGCCCTGAGGATGGTCCAACAAGGCGGCAGGTTTAACAAATGCACCGAAGGGGCCGGGCAGTGGCACACCTGGCTAAGCACACACATCACCATGCATGAGGACCTGGGTTCAAGCCCTGTCCCCACCTGCAGGGGTAAAGCTTCATGAGCTGTGAAGCACTGTCGTAGGCGGCTCTATTTTTCTCTCCTCTGTTCTGTCAACTTAAATGAAAAACAAAGATAAGTGTGCCTTAGTCAGAAAAAAAGTTATTTACAGCTGACATGGTGTTTCAAGTGGTAACTAACTTCGTTACTGTGAGAAATCACTTAGCTCAGCATCATGAGAACCCAAGCCATCCCTACAGACAGACTTCAGTATCATATCCACATCACCAACCGAGATTCAACCCAGAAGGCCTAGGGTTCAAATCAAATGGAATGAACTGAGAGACTGGAGTTTTATTCCCAGAACCCAATGCTACAGAAGGAAGGCCGCAGACCTGCTTCACGGCTCCTGAAGGCCTTCCCCCTGCAGACGGGGGCTGCTGGCTTGCTCATGACAGCATGTGCAGTCAACCGGACACAGCGCCTGCAGAACCCCACATTTAAGACTAGACCCAGAGAGACCAAAGCAACACTTCACTCCAGCACTTAAGGAGCCAGGGATAGGACTGGAGGGCCCACCATGCAAAGTGCCTGCTCAAACTCTGCTGAGTCACCTCCCCGCGGAAGTAGAAAGCCCCGAGAAGTGCATAACTCCTCCCTCAACAATCTGCGACACTACCCCTCTACCCAGTGCTCAGCTAGGTGTGCGGTTTCTCTTTCCTTAACTGTGACAACACTACACTATGTAAACCACAGCTTCCAAATGTTACCTTTTAGGTATTCAAGCACAACCAAGATCCTTCAGTTGGTCCTTGCGCTTTGCGCTAAATGTCAACTTTTAAAGGAGCAGCAGCATAACTGGCACTTGACTCTCAGCCTTTGTGGTAACCAGCAGGGATGGACTGTGTTCTGAGAGAAACTGTTTGTATGACTTTCTGCCCCTGCTGAATACCTCTTCCAGCACCCTTACCATCTTTCTGATATATATATATATATATTATTTTAATGAGAGAATGAGAGAGACTGAGAGTAGAGCACTACTCAGCTCTGTGGTTTGTGCTGTTGCTGGGGATTCAATCTGGCTCCTCAGAGCCTCAGGCATGCGTCTTTTGCATAACCATCATGCTGTCTCCCCAGCCTACACACTTACCTTCTTAACAAAGATTCTACAAGATACACTTGAGGTAGAAGAAAAGTGATTTAGAATTAGACCCTAGTGTTAAAAATACTACCTCTAACTAGTATTTGGAAGCCAAGAAACAAACTGTGATTTAATATTTAGGAAAATATCAGTCAGTCAGTAACTGTTGTTAGGCGGGTGGATTCCTTGTGTTGTTCCAGAAGGAGCAAAAATCATGTATATTTTATTTTTTTTACTATTTATTTATTTATTCCTTTTTGTTGCCCTTGTCGATTTTATTGTTGTAGTTGTTGTTATCGATGTCGTTGTTGGATAGGACAGAGAGAAATGGAGAGAGGAGGGGAAGACAAAGAGGGGGAGAGAAAGACAGACACCTGCAGACCTGCTTCACTGCCTGTGAAGCGACTCCCCTGCAGGTGGGGAGCCCGGGGCTCGAACCGGGATCCTTACGCCGGTCCTTGCGCTTTGTGCCACGTGCGCTTAGCCCGCTGCGCTACAGCCCGACTCCCCATAAATAAGATATGAGTCGGAAAGACATATACTTTGCTCTCAACACCTCTCAGGGCCTGGTATTTATTTCTTTTTACTAGGAGGGTTATTGCTGGGGCTCAATGCCTGCACAATAAACCCAACACTCCCAATATTCTATTTGATTCTTTGCCCATTTTTAAAAAATTATTATTTTTTTTTATAGAGAGAGAGAAATTCAGGGATGGGAGAAGGAAGTGAGAAAGAGACGTCATAGCACTGTTCTACTGCTTGCGAAGCTTCACCCTGCAGGTGGGAGCCAGGGACCTGAACCTGGATTCTCACTCACAGTGATGTGTGCGTTCAACCTCAGCCCAACAACTACCGAGCCCACGGCCGTTTCAGCTGGCACAGGAGGGAGCTTTCTGGCTGTGTGGTAAGATTTTCTAGGGGCATTTTATACCCCATGATCCCTGATGATATTTGGTCCTTTTCTATCTACTATTGTTTAAAATTCACCCCTCTGCTATTCTTTGTCTCTTTTCTCTAGTTTGCTCAGCTTTAACGGTTTACTGTTTTCTCCAGCTGTGTTTATTCTGCAGTTTAACAGCTCATTTAGTTAATTTCAGTGACTTTTTTTTTCACTTCTTTAAAGTTCTAAGTTTTCCATATCCTCATTTATTAATGTCCCCTTTCATTAGTTTCTATTCCTTTTTTTAAAAAAATCTGTAGTCATTGTGGATATTTTTTGTGGTATATTATTTCCTCATGTGGCTGTGAGCTCATGTTCAGCTCTGAGATTGTCTACAGAGTGGCATTTATTTATTTATTTTTATTTATTTATTCCCTTCTGTTGCCCTTGTCCTTTTTATTGTTGTAGTTATTATTGTTATTGTCATCGTTGTTGGATAGGACAGAGAGAAATGGAGAGAGGAGGGGAAGACAGAGAGGGGGAGAGAAAGACAGACACCTGCAGACCTGCTTCACTGCCTGTGAAGGGAATCCCCTGCAGGTGGGGAGCCGGGGCTCAAACCGGGATCTTTACACCGGTCCTTGCGTTTTGCGCCACCTGCGCTTAACCCGCTGCACTACAGCCCGACTCCCGTGGCCTTTAGTTTTACGAAGAGTGACAGGAATGTCTAAATTCTTCCATACAGAGATTTCTGTACTGTACAAAGCATGAACTTGGAACATAAGCACAGTGCAGCTAAGGTCCTCCAACCAAGAGGCAAAGATGAAAAAGCCGCAGTTTTTTTTTCACACTCAAGCTCTGTCACTTCCTGTGGATAAGATTTTCAGTTCTGTTTTCACATCTTTCCAAGGCCCTACCTACATGGGTGTCTCTGTCCTAGGCGTTCTCAGTCTCACCTCTTCATCCTTTTTTGCCCCCAATGACTAAGAAAACTTTTTTTAAAAAAAGCAACCAGCATACTGGCTCAGCTCTGCCAAAGAAACATACACCCAGCCAAAAAGATCTATGTATGCCTATGTTCAGAGCAGCACCATTTGTAACTGAAGCAACCTAAGTGTTCAACAATAGGAGTGGCTGAGTAAGTTTTGGTACATATACACAATGGAATACTGCTCAGCTATTCAAAATAGTGAATTCTCCTTCTTCACCACATCTTGGATGGGATCATGGAAGTGAGATTAGCAAGAAAGATGAAGATGGGATGATCCCACTCATAGACAGAAGTTGAAAAAAAAAAAAACAGAAAGGAAAACACACAGCAGAATTTGGACTGGAGTTGGTGCACTGCAGCGAAGTAAAGGCCTCTGGGGTGGGGGGAGTGTTCAGGTCCTGGAATGTGATGGAGGAAGTAGGTGGGGGGTTAAAGTGTTATGTGGAAAAACCGAGAGGTGTTACATGTGTACAACTACTGTATTTTACTGTGGATTGTAAACCATTAATCCCCTCCTCCCAAATAAAATAAAGAAAAAAACAAAAACAGCACTGCTCAGCTCTGGTTTATGGAGATACTGAGGACTGAACTTGGAACTTTAAGAGCCTCAAGCATGTCAACCCTATGCCATCTTCCTACCTGGAGAAAAGCATTCCATCAGTTATGTCCTTGTAGTATGTTAGCGAAAAAGCATGACGAAAGCCCCTGGAATATCTGAATTATCACTAATTTTTAGTTTCCACTTTCCTATATTCTGGAGTTACCCCTCTCAAATTCCACTGATTTCTCTATTTATTGCCACTAGGCTTATCACTAGAGCTAGGTGCTGGAACTACAAATGCACAGCTCCCTGAAGCCATTTCTTCCTTTTTTTTTTTAAAAAAAAAGATTTTATTTATTTATGAGAAAGATAGGAGGAGAGAGAAAGAACCAGACATCACTCTGGCACATGTGCTGCTGGGGATCGAACTCGGGACCTCATGCTTGGGAGTCCAAAGCTTTACCACTGCACCACCACCCGGACCACTTTTTTTTTTTTTTTAATATTTATTTTATTTATTTATTCCCTTTTGTTGCCCTTGTTGTTTTTCATTGTTGTAGTTATTATTGTTGTTGTCGTTGTTGGATAGGACAGAGAGAAATGGAGAGAGGATGGGAAGACAGAGAAGAGGAGAGAAAGATAGACACCTGCAGACCTGCTTCACTGCCTGTGAAGCGACTCCCCTGCAGGTGGGGAGCCGGGATTTGAACCGGGATCCTTATGCTGGTCCTTGTGCTTTGCGCCACCTGCGCTTAACCCGCTGTGCTACAGCCCGACTCCCCACCCGGACCACTTTTCCTTTGTTTTTTATCTATCTATTTTTAAAGAATTTATTTATTTATTTATTTATTTATTTATTTATTTATTTATCAGAAGGGTAGGCAGAGAGAGAAAAAAAACCAGCCATCACTCTGCTACATGTGCTGCCAGGGATTGAGTTCATGGCTGAGAATCCAGTGCTTTAACTACTGCGCCACTGCCCGGACCACTGTCTGTCTTTCTTTCTATTTTTATTTGATGCCCTTGTTGTTTTTTTTATTGTTGTTGTAGTTATTATTGTTGTTGATGTTGTCATTGTTGGATAGGACAGAGAGAAATGGAGAGGAGGGGAAGACAGAGAGGGGGAGAGAAAGACAGACACCTGCAGACCTGCTTCACCGCCTGTGAAGCGACTCCCCTGCAGGTGGGGAGCCGGGGGCTCGAACCGGGATCCTCACACCAGTCCTTGCGCTCTGCGCCACATGAGCTTAACCCCCTGGCACCACCGCCCGACTCCCTTCTATTTTTATTTGATAGGAAAAGAAAAATTGAGAAGGAAGGGTCCCAGTGACAACCCTGGTGACAATTTTTTTAAAAAAAACACACTTCTACCCATGACCTATATCATTATTAAAATACGAAAGGGCCGGGAGTCGGGGGCAGCGGGTTAAGCGCACGTGGCGCAGAGCGCAGGGACCGGCTTAAGGATGCCAGCTTGAGCCCCCGGCTCCCCACCTGCAGGGGAGTCCCTTCACAGGCGGTGAAGCAGGTCTGCAGGTGTCTGTCTTTCTCTCCTCCTCTCTCCATCTCTCTCTGTCCTATCCAACGACGACGACATCAATAACAAAAACAATAATAAAGAAACAAGGGCAACAACAGGGCAAATAAATAAATAAAATAAAATACTTTAAAAATACATAAGGGCCAGCAAATAGCCCACTTGGATAGTGCACTGGTCACCATGTGCAAGGCCCAAGCTCAAGCCTAGGACCTACCACACTGAAGACAGTTTCATGCTGTGGTCTCTTTTACTCTTGCTCTGCCTTCTCCGTCTCTATAAATAGCAGCAAGAACAAAGGAATACAAATAGGACATTTCGCTGAGCCCAGTGCCTGCGAGAACTATAGGGAATAGCAATTGTATTTCTGTCAAAAGGTTTAGCTTCCTGGGGACACCATTTCACAAGAGAAAGGAGCAACTGCTGTGGAAGCAGGAATTCCAAAAGCCAGCCAACGTCTGGGCTCACTCTGAGTTGGAGACTTCAGGGTGAGTGCATGTTGTCACGAAGGCCTTGCAAGGAAGCAGGTCATATGCATGGACATGACTGTAAGAGCAACTGTGACTTGAGAGCTTTGTCAAAAGACAAACAGCTGAAGAATAGTTTAGACCCAGAAATACGAAGGCTTTCAAAAAAATCATTTCAAGTAATCAGTATTACTTTCATTCTAACCTTTGAAAAGGAAGTTCTTGGAAGATTAAACTAAAACACTAAAAAAAAAAAAAAAAAAAAAGACTGGCTTAAAAGAAACACAATTTTGGCAGCAACTGATAGGACAGATAAAAAAAAAAAAGGCAATTACTTTAACAGTTTTAATAAGAACCAAGGAGAGACATAAGGATAGTTATTGGCTTAAAATACTTAGAAAGGGACACATTAGACACTTTAGAGACATAAATTTAAGAGAAACAATAATAAAAAAAAAAAAAGGGAAGTTCTTGAGCAAGAAATGGCACAGTGTTTAACCCTCAAGCTTGGGGTCTTTTTAAAACTGTATTATCTTTACTTTATTTATTGGATAGAAACAGCCAGAAATCTAGACAGAAGGAGGTGTAAGAGAGGAAGAGACAGAGACACCTGCAGCCCTGCTTTACCACTCCCAAAGCTTTAACTCTGAGGATGGGGGCTGGGGGATAGAACCCAGGTCCCTGTACATTGTAACATGTGTACTCAACCAGGTATGCCACCACCAGGTCCCAAGCTTGGGGTCTTGAGTTTGAGTCTTGGCATTGCATCTGCCTGAGTGATGCTTTAATTATTTCTTTTCTCCTCATAAGTAAATAAACAGCAGCCCAAATATGGCTCAGTACATAAGCACTCGACCCTCACACAAGAGGTCTCAAATTCTATCACTGAGAGATATGGTGTTCTCGCTCTCATAATTAAACATTTATTTAAAATAATAAAAATCTTGGGGGCCAGGTGGTGGCATACTTGGTTAAGCATTCACAATATAGTGTACAAAGAAGGATCTAGGTTCAAGGCCCTGGTCCACACCTACAAGGGGAAGCTTCATGAGTAGCGAAGCAGGGCTGCAGGTGTCTCTCTTCTCCCCTCTCTACCTCCCCCTCTCCTCTCAATTTCTCTCTGTCTCTACCCAATAATAAAAAATAAATAATGTTTAGAAAATAAAAATCTTGTGGGCCAGGTGGAGGCGCGCGCCTGGCTAAAGCACACACACTACAGTGCACAATGACCTGGGTTCAAGCCCCTGCTCCCCACCAGCTGGAGGAAATTACATGAGTGCTGAAGCAGAGCTGCAGGTGTCTCTTTGTACCTCTCTCCATACCTTCTCCTCCCCCGTCAATTTCTCTCTGTCTCTATCTAATAAATAGATAAAATTAATTTTTTAACCTTAAAAATAAATGGGATGGGGGAGATAGCATAATGGTTATGCAAAGAGACTCTCATGCCTGAAGCTTCGAAGTCCCAGGTTCAATCCCTCACATCACCATATGCCAGAGCTGAGCAGTGCTCTGGGAAAAAATAAATAAGATATAGGTGTTATAAAAACATAAAAAAGGGAGTCAGGGGAGTCGGGCTGTAGCGCAGCGGGTTAAGCGCAGGTGGCGCAAAGCACAAGGACCGACATAAGGATCCCGGTTCGAACCCCGGCTCCCCACCTGCAGGGGAGTCGCTTCACAGGCGGTGAAGCAGGTCTGCAGGTGTCTATCTTTCTCTCCTCCTCTCTGTCTTCCCCTCCTCTCTCCATTTCTCTCTGTCCTATCCAACAACAACAACAACAACTACAACAATAAAACAACAAGGGCAACAAAAGGGAATAAATAAATAAAATAAATATTAAAAAAAAAAAAAAGGGAGTCAGGCGGTAGCGCAGAGGGTTTAAACATAAGGTTAAGCAAAGTGCAAGGACCAGAGTAAGAATCCTGGTTTGAGCCCCCAGCTCCCCACCTGCAGGGGAGTCACTTCACAGGTGGTGAAGCAGGTCTGCAGGTGTCTGTCTTTCTCTCCCCCCCCCCCCGTCTTCCCCATCTCTCTCCATTTTTCAGTCCTATCCAAAAAACAAAGACTTTAATAACAACAACAATAAAAAAACAAGGGCAACAAAAGGGAATGAATAAATATTAAAAAATTTAAAAAAAATAGGAAATTATTGTGGTCCAGAGGTGGTGCAATGGATAAAGCAATGGACTTTCTTGCAATGAGGTCCTGAGTTCAATCCCTGGCAGCACACATACCAGAGTGATGTCTGGTTCTTTCTCTTCTCCTTTCTAATAAATAAACAAAATCTTAAAAAAAAAAAAAAAAAAAAGGAAGTTGTTAAATTTGAACTTTGGAAATGCAACAGAAACATACTAAGATATCTTGTGCAATATTTAGTATATATTTATATTAAATCTTCTAACTTATTTCTCCCCAACCAAATTATCTGAAGAAATGTTGATTTACACAAGTGTCACAGGCATACATAGTCAACACACCTCACGGACCACCAAATTGTCATTTGTAAACTTACTTATATTAAACAATAATTCAGTATTTATCTAAAATTTGAACTGAACTGAGTGTCTTGTACCTGGCAACGTAACCCACAGTCACTTTTATTATTATTTTCCCTTTTGTTGCCCTTGTTGTTTTGTTGTTGTAGTTATTGTTGTTGTTGATGTCGTCGTTGTTGGATAGGACAGAGAGAAATGGAGAGAGGAGGAGAGAAAGACAGACATCTGCAGACCTGCTTTACCACCTGTGTAGACACTTCCCCTGCAGGTGGGGAGCGGGGGGCTTGAACCGGGATCCTTACGCTGGTCCTTGTGCTTTGCGCCATGTGTGCTTAACCCGCTGCGCTACTGCTCGACTCCCCCACAGTCACTTTTTATCTGCAAGTGGATCAGCGGGACTTAAAGAAAAGGAAGGGAAAATGCCTGGCCATAAAAAAAGAGTCAAGGCTGAATGAACTGTGGTGGCTGGCTAAGCTGGCAGAGCTGAAGCATGCACTTACCTGCATTGTAACTAGTCTGTCATCCACCATCACCTCCTTCGTCAGAAAGTCTGCTCCTATGGTAGCTTTATACTGGTTACTGAACTTCTTGTTCACATACTGGTTCATGAGTGATGTCTTGCCAACTCTGAAAAGGAAGAAAACTTATGAGTCCAAATCAGTTAGGAAGGACTAGAAACTGGCTCGGATACTTGCCCCTTTGAAGGAATCTGTGTCTTAAAGAACCACTGTCACAAAACAGTGCCAACAAACTTCCTACTGTTATTTTTCCCCTAATGGGGCCTCTGTAATTCCACAGCTCCTGGAAGGTTTTTTCCTCTTCTCTCTTTTCAATTTCAAATATTTAAAGAGAGATGCCAAGGCACCACGCCACTGTTTATGGGGCTTCCCCTGGAGCCAGGCACGGTGCTCCCACAGGGTGCTGAGGGCTCATCCCCGGCCCTCATGTATGGCAAGGTGCGTGCTCTCCAGGGTTACTTACAACACTACTCATTTCACAATGTACCTTCTCTTAGCCCAGGAGGTGCCACAGTGGATGAAGCCTCTTGAGTTTAACCCTTGGTATCGTATGTGTCAAATGAATGCTCTGGTTCTCTCTAAAACATATTTTTTTAATATTTTATTTATTAATGATAGGGATAGGAGGAGAGAGAGAAAGAACCAGACATCACTCCGGTACATGTGCTGCCGGAGATTGAACTCAGGACCTCATGCTTGAGAGTCCAACACTTTATCCACTGCGCCACCTCCCAGACCACTCTATTTTTTAAAAAAATGTTATTTCTCGGGGCCAGGCAGTTCTATCTGGCAACAACAACAGCAATAACAACAATAAAAATAACAACAAGGGTGACAACAAGGGCAACAAAATAAGAAAAGTGTCCTCCAGGAGCAGTGAATTCATAGTGCAGGCACCGAGACCTAGCAATAACTCTGGAGGCAAAAAAAAATAAAGTGAATACAATGAAATAATTAAAAAATGAATAAAATTCTTTAAAAAATGTAATTGCTCTGTGATACAGAGGTGGCGCAGTGATCAAGCTTTGGACTCTCAAGCATGAGGTCTTGAGTTCGATCCACAGCATGTGCCAGAGTGATGTCTGTTTCTTTTTCTCTCCTATCTTTCTCATTAATAAATAAATAAAATCCTTAAAAATAAATTTGTAAAAAAACAAGTAATTTCTCCTTGGATTAAAACTTGGAGGGCCCAGGTTCAATCTTCAGCACCATGATAAACAACCTAAGTGGCACTCTGGTAAAGATAAGTCAAATAGGGAGTCAGGCAGTAGCACAGAGGGTGAAGCGCAGGTGAAGGACTGGCGTAAGGATCCCGGTTCGAACCCCGGCTCCCCACCTGCAGGGGAGTCGCTTCCCAGGCGGTGAAGCAGGTCTGCAGGTGTCTGTCTTTCTCTCCCCCTCTCTGTCTTCCCCTCCTCTCTCCATTTCTCTCTGTCCTATCCAACAATGATGACATCAATAACAACAACAATAATAATTACAACATGGCCAACAAAAAGGGAATAAACAAACATTAAAAAATAAGGAAAATAAAAAATAGGGGCTGGGTGGTGGCACACCTGGTTGAGCACACATGTTACAGTGCACAAGGACCCGGGTTCAAGGCCCTGGTCCCCACCTGCAAGGGAAAAGCTTTGCGAGTGGTGGAGCAGGGCTGCAGGTATCTCTCTGTCTCTCTCCCTTCCTATCACCTCCTTCCTTCTCAATTTCCGGCTGTCTCTAGCCAATAAATAAATAAAGATAAAAAATAAAATCTTGGGGAAAAAAAAGTCTAAAAAGAAGGCCAGTTGATGGTGCACCCGATTGAGTGCATCTTACCATACACAAGGACCCATGTTCAAAGCCCCAGTCCCCACTTTTGAGAAGCTTCAGAAGTGATGACCCAGTACTGCAAGTGTCTCTCTTTCATTCTACCCCCCACCACCCTTTTAAATATTTTCTATCTACTTTCCTATGTATTTATTTTGCCAGAGCACTGATCAGCTCTGGTTTATATGGTGTTTCGGGGAATTGAACCTGAGACTTTGGAGCCTCAGGCTTGAGAATCTCTTTGCATAACCATTATGCTGTCTACCCCCTGCCCTTTCTAACTCTCTATCTCTCCCATACATCTCAGTTTCTGTCTCTATCCAATAAATAATAAATTTTCAAAAACTGTTTATAAGTTATAGTAAATATAATTCAGTACCACAACTATTAATGTTTTTGCCTTCAAGAAGGATGTCAGCCAATAGTCAGGTTCTAAAAGAAGCTTCAGCAACAAGATCACTCACTCCACCATTCTAAACATATCCCCATGGTTTCTATTCAGACCAAGGAAGTCCTGGCAGGAAGCCACTGGCTTTGAGCAGTCAGCTAACCTGTTGTGTCAAAGCAAACCAGTATCCCACCAAACCAGAATCTACTGCAAAGGAAGACGCTTAAGGATGTTTCTCTCTTTTTAAACAATTTATTATTAATAGACAGAGAAAAATTGAGAGGGGAAGGGGAGATAGTGACGGAGAGAGACAGAGAAACGCCCACAGCCCTGCTTCTCCACTAATGAAGCTTGTCCCCCCTGCAGGTGGGGTCCAGGGGCTTGAACTTGGGGTGCTTTCACAATTTACATGTACACTTAGCCAGGTGAGCTAGCCCTGGCAGGGATGTTTCTCAATAAGAACACTGATGAGTAAGACCAAAAGAAACAATGTGTGATATAGTGTGTGTGTGTGTGTGTGTGTGTGTGTGTGTGTGTGTATGCGTATGCACTAGTGACGTTGGTTAAGACAGCCAGGTGGTAGATAACATAACAGTTTTCCTCACAGCAAATAAAAAATATCACCTTCCTTTCTTTTTTATTTTTATTTGTTTGTTTATTTATTTTTCCCTTTTGTTGCCCTTGTTGTTTATTGTTGTAGTTGTTGTTATGATGCTGTTGTTGCTGGATAGGACAGAGAGAAAAGGAGAGAGGAGGGGAAGACTGGAGGGGGGGGAGAAAGACCTGCTTCACCACCTGTGAAGGGACTCCCCTGCAGGTGGGGAGCCAGGGGCTTGAACTGGGATCCTCATGCTGGTCCCTGCGCTTCACATGCAATTAACCCGCTGCACTATCGCCTGACTCCCTACTACCTTCCTTTCGTACAAAGAAATACATTCCTCTTCGTACACAGAGGACCTGGAGTCTAAGATGATGCTTTCCAAAACACGCCACTCATTGTAAGTTTCTGTCTCTATCCAATAAATAATAAATTTTCAAAAACTGCTTATAAGTTACAGTAAATACAATTCAGTACTACAACTAGTAATGTTTTTCCCTTCAAAAAAAAGGTTTGTGGGAGAAGCCAAGAAATTTGTCACCGAACCAGGTCAGGTGATTCTCTTCAGGAAGTTTGGTTGATACAAGATTAAAAGTAGTACCAGAGGAAAGTGACAGCAAAAGGAAGACAGCAAGAGAAAGGAAGACAAAGAGAGCAATCAAGAGGCCTGGGGCGTAGTTTACTGGCAGAGCATCTGCCTGGCTTAAGAGGGGTCCTTGGTTCACTCCCGCACATGTGCTGCCGGGGATTGAACTCAGGACCTCATACTTGAGAGTCCAACACTTTATCCACTGTGCCACCTCCCGGACCACTGGACCATTTAAATCTCTGTTGTGTCCCAAAGCAGCAGGAAGATTCAGGGCTCTAAATTCGTATATCAGGGCAGAAACTTGAAAATGTCAACAAAAGGTAAGAATTACAAGAGAGGGAGTTCAAGCCCAATTGTGTTGGTTAGTTCAGACTTAATGAGACACTTACCCAGAATCCCCCAAGATGATAACCTTCAGCAACACTTTCTTCCTAGAGGTCATCCTTCAAACTAAAAAAATAAATAAATAAAAGGAAAAATATTGTGAGTGCAATGGAAATACTGAGGTGAACATGACATAAACATCTACCATGAGAACAAGTACTAAGGGAGTCTGGCTGTAGCATAGCTGGTTATGCTCAGGTGGCGCAAAGCGCAAGGACCGGCGTAAGGATCCTGGTTCGAGCCCCAGCTCCCCACCTGCAGGGGAGTCGCTTCACAAGCGGTGAAGCAGGTCTGCAGTTATCTCGCTTTCTCTCCCCCTCTCTGTCTTCCCCTCCTCTCTCCATCCTATCCAACGAAGACAACTTCATTAACAACAATAATAATGACAACAATAAAAAACAAGGGCAGCAACAGGGAATAAATAAAATAAATAAAAAAGAACAAGTACTAATTAGGGAACAACGCAAAGTGAACTGGGATTCTGGAAAGCCTATTTCCCTTATTGTTCCACCACCCAAGGTTCGTGTCTATGTGCTCATGGAGGCTTCCCCTAGTTCTGCAGCACACGTATACCCTATGCGCCCCAGGGCCGCAAATGGGTCATGGCACAGGCAAGGCAGATGTTTGACCAGGTGAGCTATTTCACTGACCCCAGCAAGAGTTGTTTACTTTATTTTTATTTATTTTTTATATTTATTTTCCCTTTTCTGACCCTTTTTTATTGTTGTTGTTATTGATATTGTTGTTGGATAGGACAGAGAGAAATGGAGAGAGGAGGGGAAGACAGAGGGGGAAGAGAAAGACAGACACCTGCAGACCTAACTTCACCACTTGTGAAGCGTCTCCCCTGCAGGTGGGGAGCCGGGGGCTTGAACAGGGATCCTTATGCCGGTCCCTGCGCTTTGCGCCACATGCGCTTAACCCACTGCGCCACCGCCCGACCCCCAGTGTTACCTATTTTTTTAAATATTTATTTATACACTTTTGTTGCCCTTGTTTTATTGTGGTTATTCTTGCTGTCGTCGTTGTTGGATAGGACAGAGAGAAATGGAGAGAGGAGGGGAAGACAGAGAGGGGGAGAGAAAGACAGACACCTGCAGACCTGCTTCACCGCTTGTGAAGGGACTCCCCTGCAGGTGGGGAGCCAGGGGCTCAATCCGGGATCCTTACGCCAGACCCTCTGCTTTGTGCCACATGCGCTTAACCCGCTGTGCTACTGCACGACTCCGTTTTTTAAAAGAACTTTTTTTTTTTTTTTACCAGAGCACTGTTCAGCTCTGGCTTATAGTGGTGTGGGGGACTGAACCTGGGACTTTGGAGCCTAGGCATGAGAGTTTGTTTGCATAACCAGTATGCTATCTCCCCTCCGCCCAAAATAACTTCTTAAAAAGAAAGAACCAGACATCACTCTGGTACAAGTGCTGCTGGGTATTGAACTCAAGACCTTATTTGTGAGAGTCCAGTGCCTTATCCACTGCGCCACATGTTGTTTTTTGGTACTGTCACTGGGGCTTCCTTAATACAAGCTGTCTTTTTCAGATAGAAAGACATAGGCACTGGGGCTGGGCAGTGATACACCGGGTTAAGTGCACATAATACAAAACATAAGAACCAGCACAAGGATGTCGGTTCAAGACTCCAGCTCACCACCCGCAGGGGGGTTGCTTCACAAGTGGTGACGCAGGTCTGCAGGTATCTTTCTCACTCACTCCCTCTCTATCTTCTGCTCTTCTCTCAGTTCTCTGTCCTATTCAAAAGTGGAAAGAAGAAAAAAAATCCGCCAGGAGAGGTAGATTTGTAATGCTGACACCGAACCCTAGCAATAACCCCGGAGGTTAAAAAAATCAAAGTATGGGGCTGGGCGGTAGCGCAGCAGGTTAAGAGCACATGGCACAAAGTATAAGGACTGGCATAAGGATCTCGATTGGAGCCCCCAGCTCCCAGCCTACAGGGGGATCTCTTTGAAGGCGCTGAAGTATGTCAGCAGGTGACTTTCTTTTTCTCCGCTTCTTCCCCTCCTCTTCCATTGTCTGTCTGCCCTATACTAGATAGATGGGGGGAGGGTTAGCACCAAAGCTTCCTTCAGTGTGCTAGTGGCCAGGCTGTAACCTGGGTACTGCTCATGAGAACGTAAGCACTACACAAGTAAGCTATCTTGCTTGGCCACCCAAGTGTTTTTTTGTTTGTTTGTTTTTGCCACAAGGGTTATTGTTAAGACATAGTACATACACTATGACTACACTTCTCCTGGATTTTTAAATTGTTTACTAGATAGAAATTAGGAGGGGAGGGAGTTGGGCGGTAGCGCAGGGGGTTAAGCGCACGTGGCATGAAGCGCAAGGACCGGCGAAAAGATTCCGGTTCGAGCCCCCGGCTCCCCACCTGCAGGGGAGTCACTTCACAAGTGGTGAAGCAGGTTTGCAGGTGTCTATCTTGCTCTCCTTCTGTCTTCCCCTCCTCTCTCCATTTCTCTCTGTCCTAGCCAACAATAACTACAACAACAATAAAAAAACAATGGCAACAAAAGGGAAAATAAATATTTTTTAAAAATTAGCAGGAAAGGGAAAATAGAGAGGGAGAGAGGAACCTGCAGCCCTGCTTCCCCACTTGTGAGGCTTTCCCCCTGCAGGTGAAACGAGGGCTCGAACGGGATCCCTTGTGCACTGTAACCTGTGCGCCCAACCAGGTGCACCACCACCCGGTCCCCTAAGTTGCTTTTTAAGTCAGCAGAGAGGTATAACCTCTATGATCCATTATCCGCAGTCTCCCACCACTCTTACCTTGCTCTCAGGAACACCCTGACCATGATACCACATTTTGAGTTAGAGAGTTGGGATATGTTTCAAGTTCATAGAATGGGAATTTAAAAAAAGGGAAGAAAAGCTGCTGAGGATCTTTGCAAAGGAACTCATGGACGATTTTTAAACTGGAAAAAGGCATTTGCTTTTATGGGTTGAGTTTCAGCTTCAGGGGTACCCCACGTTCTACTAACCGAAGACTCTAAATGCAGGGTACCCCGGCTTCAGGCTTGTCTCTTCCTGCAAGTCTGCACGTGCAGACACCCAGCTCCCCTGTGTGGCACCTATGATGCTGAGCCTTGTTCCCATTTGCCAAACTCGAGCCAGACTACGCCCAGAGCGGCTGGTGATGCCCAGATGGTTCCTAGCACCCAGACCTCTATTCCACCCCAATAATCCTAGAAACTACCTGACGATGCAGACTGGAGGCTCCCTAGGTCACCACCAGAGCAGGTGTATACACCCCAGTAATCTCAAATCCTAGTAGTTTCTCCCTCCCAAGCAACTGTCTACCTTGGTTTCCATTATAGCGTTTTATTACTTTCAATTTTTTTTTCTTGCACTTGATAGGACAGAAATTGCAAGGGTGTGGGGAAGGTACAGAGGGAGAAATGCCTACAGCACTGCTTCACTGCTCATGAAGCTATCCACCTGCAGGTAAGGACCGCAGGCTAGAAACCTGGGAGCATATGCACTCAGCCAAGTGTGCCATCACTCAGACCATTCGTTCATATATGAGAGAGAGGACAGAGATAAAGAGCAGAGTACCGCTCACCTCTGACTTACGGTGGTAGTTTGGGGGATTGAACCTGGGACTTCAGAGGCTTATGCATGAATGTTTTTTGCAGAACCATTATACTGTCTCCAATGCTCCACTATAATCCTGATGTCAAGTATTCGAGAATTTACAGGCATTCATAGCTTTTACTTTTTAAACATTTTCTTCTTTTTAAAAAATATTTTACTTATGAGAAAGACAGGAGAGAGAGAGAACCAGACATCACTCTGGCATATGTGCTGCTGGGGATCAAACTCAGGACCTCATGCTTGAAGAGTCCAAAGCTTTATCACTGCGCCACCTCCCGGACCACAGAATTCATGGCTTTTATAAAAAAAGAAGTCCATATTGGGCAAAGTAATGCCATACAGAAATGCCTTGGACTTCTATCTATGGAAACTTCTTCAAGACACAGCAGAAAGTTTTATTAGATTCACTCATAAGATCATCACAGACCTGGCTTCTGAGCAGGGCTAGAGTGGGAACAGCTTGCCATCTGTTCTTGCTAGGGTCCACACAGGGGACTCATCAGGTACAGGAGACTATATGGCTAAAAACCCCCAGTCTCAGAAACCCAGTCTCTCTGACAGCTTCACTAGCTGTGCAGGAAGAGTCCACTCACACACAGGAACCACTGTGCTCGGTGAAGCCCGAACTTGGGGAACCATCAGAACAGATCCCTGTGGAAATGCAATTAGCAACCAGGAGACACTGTACCAGGAGCAAGACTGCCCAGCAACAGATGATTATGACTTGATAAGGTTGCCAAGTTAACAGCTAGAAAGTTAACCTAAGGTCAAATTCTCATACAAGGGATACGGCAGGTACTGTTTAGGGGTGGGATTACCAAGTCAACGGAAGGATTTTCCAAAATTCCACTGTTGGCGTGGTTAGCAAGAAACTAGGGCTTCAATAAGAAAAACAACTACTTTTCTGAGACAAAAAGAAAAATTTCCAATAGGAAGTCTGAATGTAAAGATGTGAATTTCCCCTATTTAAACAGTTCCAAATAACTTACAGAAACTTGATAAACTAAAACACACAAAGGTATCCCCCCAAAAAAGAAAAGATCCCCCCTCAGGTAAAAACACTTATCAGTGTTGGGAAACATGTTATAAAAGCACAATATTAACAATGTGGAGCTAGAATGGAACTGAAAAGAAGACAGCCTCCTGAAACGAGTGATTTTACAAGGATAGCATTTTTTTTAAACTCTTTTTTTTCTTAAAGATTTTTTATTTATGAGAAAGATAGGAGGAGAGAGAAAGAACCAGACATCACTCTGGCACATGTGCTGCCGGGGATTGAACTCTCGACCTCACGTTTGAGAGTCCAAAGCTTTACCACTAGGTCACCTCCCAGACCACTCAAGGATAGCATTTTAAGAGTGGCAACCACAAAACCGGTGCCAACTAAGAATCTTACATCTCATTTTCCAAAAGATTCCCAAATGAGTAAAGATTTAAAAGTAGAAATGGCTATCCATGAAGCTGAAAGATATACACACATATTTTTTCTGGATTGTGAGATTATATATTTTTAAAACCTATTCTGTTTTAAGAGCCCCTAATTCTTATATCTTTTTATTATTAGACAGACAGAAATTGAAAGGGGAGAGGGAGATAGAGGGAAAGAGGCAGAGACACCTGCAGCCCTACTTCACCACTCATGAAGCTTCCCCCCTGCCAGCGGGGACCAGGGGCTTACACTGTAAGATGTGAGTTTCACAAGGTGTGTCATCACCTGGTGCCCAGGGCTTTTGTCTGTTTTTAACCAGAGCACTATTCAGCTCTGCCTTATGGTGGTAACAGCGGGGTTGGGTGGTAAGGGGGAGATTATGGCGGTTTGGGATTGCACCTGGGACTTTGTAGCCTCAGGCATGAGCCTTTTTGCATAGCCATTATGCTATCTACCCCTGCCCCGGTTTTTAAAAATTTATCTTTTTTTTTTTTAAGATTTTCTATTGAATGGAGACAAAGGGAAATTGAGGAGGGAGGGAAAAGAGACACCGGCAGCCTTGCTTAACCACTTATGAAGCTTTCTCCCTGCAGGTGGGGACAGGGGCTTGAACTGGATCCTTGTGCACTGTAATGTGTGCCCTTAACCAGGTACTCTACCGCCCGTCCCCTTAATCTACTTCTTTTAACTAGAGCACTGCTCAGTTCTGAGTTATGATAGTGCTGGAGAATAAGCCTGAGGTGCTGGAACCTTAGTGGTAAAAGTCATTTTCCAATATCCACCCCCCACCTCATATTCTAAAGGCTCCCAAACCTTTAGAATAAAAGCTTTCTCCTAAAACCTTTCTAGGGGCTGGGTGGTGGCATACCTGGTTGTTCTAAAGGCCTGGGTTTGAGTCCTCTGTCCCCACTTGGAGGGGAAAGCTTTGCGAGTGGTGAAGCAGGTCTGTAGGTGTCTGTCTCACTATTTCCCCCTACTCTCTTCATTTCTGGCTGTCTCTATCCAATAAATAAAGATAATAAAAAAGTAAAACCTGTGTGTGGTCCCGGAAGTGGCACAGTGATAAAGCGTTGGACTCTCAAGCATGAAGTCCTGTGTTCGATGCCCGGCAGCACATGTGCCAAAGTGATGTCTGGTTCTCTCTCCTCCTAGCTTTCTCATTAATAAATAAAGTAAAAACCTTTCTAGAACATACAATCAGTGGGGAATATGTTATGCATGTACAAACTATTGTATTTACTGTTGAATGTAAAACATTAGTTCCCCAATAAAGAAATAAAAATACAAAAAAGAATATACAGTCAGAATCTATGTCTGCTAGCAAACCAAAACTCATCAGTGTGGTTGGGAATTACTTTTTTTTTTAACTTCATTTTCTTTGATAGGACAGAAAAATTTAGACGAAAACAAGAGAGGGAGAAGCACACTTGAAGTACTGCTTACGGCTTGTGAAGCATTCCCCCCGCAGAACTCAAGCCCCTGTGCACCATAACACATGCACTTAGCCAGGCTGGTCATGCACACCCCCTCCCCCCATTTGGAAAGAATTCTTTGTAAGAATGAGTAGTGTTTGGAGGAAAACAAAAAGTTTGTCCCCAGAGCCACTGTTGGTGCTGTGCCCGCATGATTGCACTGCTTCCAGAGGACTTTACTTTTTTTAATTCTTTTATTATTGGATAGAGACAGAAATTAAGAGGAAGGGGTAGAGTGGGAGACAGACACTTGCAGCCCACTTCACCACACGTGAAGCTTTCCCCCTACAGGTGGAGACGGAGGCTTGAACTGGGGTCCTTGTGCACTGTAATGTCTGCACTCTACCAGGTGTGCCACCACCCGGCCCTGAAAGGTAGCACAGTGGTGTGGACTCTCAAGCATGAGGTTCTGAGTTCAATCCCCAGCTCCACATGTACCAGAGTGATATCCGGCTCTTTCTCTACTATCCTCATGAATAAGTAAATAAAATCTTAAAAGTAAATAAACAAAAAGGTGAGAAACAGAGGGGAAATTAGAGAAATCCCAGGGCAGAGGGTAGATAGCATAATAGTCATGCAAAAAGACTCATACCTGAGGCTCCAAAGTCTCAGGTTCAATCCCTGAAGCGCCATAAGCCAGAGCTGGAGAGAGAGAGAGAGAGCGAGAGAGAGAGATCCCACACACAGCACTGCTCCAAAAGCTTCCCCTGTGCAGTTAGGTGCGCTCGTACTGGCCAGGGTGAGTGGCCTCCTGGGCCACTGGAATAAACTCTTAGCAGCACTCCACAAGCTCAACCTATTCTTACCCTCAAGTATGTTTCTCATGCAGTTAAGAGGCAGAGTATTATTCTGTTAGGTGGAAAGTAGTACTTTCCTGGTTTCTTAATCAGAGGAGCCAGCCAACTAGCGGTAAAGAGAATAAGGTAAAGATGATCAGGAATGGTGTTCCAAGCTCTGGGCAGGAAAAGGAAAGGCAATGAGATCTTGGGAGGCCTGCTAGAGAAGACCAAAGTGTATGTAGTGAATGGTGGTGAGAACAAAGGACTGGGTCTGGCAGAAAAGAGACGGGTGAGAACACTGAAAGCTTGGATTCTTGGGGAAGAATTTTGTGTGCTGCTCAGAAATAGGGTGACTTTGCTCAAGTGAAGGTTCTTGAGATTTTAGGGAGTCAACAGTTAAAAGGAGTTTGAAAGCTAAGTGTTAGCACGGACATCACGTTAACAGTGCAAAATTATAGGAATGAAACCAAACCAGGTGTTTATCATGCCCAAGGCCACACCACAATCATAACAGTGCCTCTGACTCAGGCAGACAGGCCAACTTTAGGAAGCCACTGACTTGAGGTCAGTAGCTACTTTCTGTGATGTGTGTGTCTGACATTATCATCATGGCACAAAATGTTTCCATTAATAAATGTTGAGGCAGTTAAACCAGCTCATTTTCTGTAATTCAACGCATCTGGTGTTTCCAAGTTCACCGTCTGTAAGCAGATCCTAACTGATGACTTTGCTACTACCATTCTGTCCCTGTCTTCTCCCATTCCTGTGCTTACCAAACTTGCATAAATTCACCCACAAGCACTTTCTGCTGGTGGTACTAACGGGGTGCAGATCTTGCCTTCACATGATGGCAACTGCACTGTAATCTTTTCTCACTGTACATAATCTTGCCTCGTTTTAACTACATTCCCTTTCCCCGTTATGAACATCAGGAGTGCAGATTTCAGAATATGGACAACCCCACACTAAAAATTCCTATATTGCTTGCTACTTGAGGTTTTATTCCTTTTTCCTTCTTGCACTGGTCCCCAGGGTTATTGCTAAGGCTCCATGCATACATGTCTCTCTTGCTCTCACCACAGGTGTTTCCATGTGGTGGTTGGAGACCCAAACTTAGGTCCTTGTGATGTGTGCTTGCCGGGAGAGCTAGCTCCCAGCCCTATGTTTACTTCTAGTTAAGACATGAACCTACATGATCTTACTTTTTTTCCTTTCACACACTGGGGTCTACTGCTGGCAGATTCTTGCCCCCACCACCTTGAATTTCAGTAACAAATGTAGAAGCAAGTAAACACAACACTGCTCCACCACTCACACCAAGCTCAGTGTCAACGCATCTTGACTTCATCCAACGATGGCGGCTCAGACTTGGAGTCCTTGAACAATCTGAATGTGCGCTTTACCAGTTTTCTTCCAGAGCCCACATATAAAATTGTCAGCATATTCTGGCCACTCTCTTGAATGTGTTACTATACAGTGGTAAAAGTATGACTACCCTAAGCAGCCTTGCAATGTACAAATGGCTTCCAGTATAGTTGATTTCCACCGTGGCACCAGCAGCTGAACATCTGTCCCTGTCCTTAGGTCAAGGAGGCTTATTATGTGCACTGTTTGTCGGAGTCAAACATTTTAAGCTGTTTGCATCTCTTCCCCAGTTTTAGCTAGACAGTGAGTTATTTCTTTTAATATTTAGACACACAAGGTCTAAATAGTGCACTGGAAAGGAATTATCAAAGAGACACCATTTCAGAAGTATAGGCTTCTGGGCAAATCCAAAAGCACTACTCTCAACTTCCAACCATGCTGGGAGGTGGGTGGCAAGGTGGTATCAAACAGACAGCACATGTTTTGCATGTATAAAAGGCCCTGGTTTTGATGACTGGCGCTGCTCTGGTATCTCTCTCTACACAGAGGCAAGGGTGAGGGGTAAGGATTTTGACCAGCAAGAACCTGTCCGTGACCAGGTTGTGAAGTGGGTAGAACACTAGACTTTTGTGTGTACAGTGAGTTGAATTTATCTTTTGACGACTCCATGCTCTGTATATTAGAAGACCCAGTAATCATCTTGTCTTCAAAATTTAGGAGCTTAAATTAACAGTTTATTTGTTGACAAGGTTTTTTTTTTTTTTGGGGGGGGGGGCGCATCTGAAGTCACCTACTGTGTTGGTTGTCAAGCTAAACAGTGCGGTCTGTGGCAGGCAATCTCTTTTTAACTCTCCAAATTAGGAGCCCAGACCATGCAACAGCACAAAATAACCACCACTTACTGGCTGTGCTTATGCCCAGCACATTACACTTACTGTTGACACCCAGCTTTCACAACATGCCTGCAGGTAGACAGCACACAGGTGTTCACTTGGTTCTCACTAATTTTGAGGTGTGAGGTGAGTACCTAATCCAGATTATAACTCCCTTTATCTAAATTATTGTATTTGTGTTACCACCAAAATCCAAAGGGTATTCTGTGCTTCATAGTAACTCCCAGGAGATAATAGTGTACAAAGTAAGCCTAGCACGAGTTGAGAACCTGAGGCCAAAGGACAGGCACACGGAGCTTATAGTGCTGTTCCCACCAGTGTACACGAGACTTTCCCACAATAATTTTAGCTGCAATGCATACTTTCAGTAGGCTGGGTATATGTAAGAAAAATGAGAATGTGTAAATTAGTGTCAGGGTTTAAGTTTCTTGCCCTATGTGTGTATATTTGAGTTTGATCCCCAACAAAGCCCCCAATAAGTATGAATCTGCTGTTATTAATATATTCCAACAAGCTGTTAAGGTAAATGTACCCAGATTAAAACCTAGTAATCCTATCTCTGGTTGTCTATGATAATTAGTCTTGTTTTACTGTGGTTTGAGAAACATCTAATATTATCTTTAAAAAGTAGGACTAACTTTAAAAAATGCTATAGTTTTGATAAGACCAGGCAACTTCTTTTAATTCTAATTGTTTATTAAATCAATTAAAATTAAACTGTTTTATCTATGAAAATGTTTAATTGTACTTAACTTTTGCACAAAGAAAATTCCAGGCCCATATCGTTTTACAGATCATTTCCCCAAACACTTAAGAAGAAAAAAAAAAGAAAACAATTCCATACATAGTCTTAAAAATTAAAATGAAACTTGAACAAGAAACTAGTCTGGAGTGAAAGCAGCCAGCTCAAGTGTTACATCTCTGGGCTAGGGTTTGCATGTTACAGCGTTATTTGTTACAGCTGGAGAGTTACAGCAGGTGTTGATTCTGAGCTTCCGAACTGCAGTTCAGAAGACACAGAGGCCAAAAGCACTTGAACTGTGTGTTCAAGTCCCATGTGGAGAGCACATTTTTAAAAAAGACATTTATTCAGCATCAAGATCAGACTATTACATTTAGCAGTCAACAGCATGGGTGCAAAAGAAAATCTACATTGAAACACTTTTGTTGGAATGCTTTACACTTTCCACAGAACAGCAACTAAAATACTAACTTGTTATACAATCAGTCACAAACACAGTCCTCTAGGGTTTTTTGTTTTGTTTTGTTCCCCCCACCCACCCCACACAGAAGAATATTGTCTAAAACATGTTTTCTTTATAGTAGCTAGGCCCTGTACTCGGCTGAGTTCACAATCTGTTGTAACCTGTAGATTCCTATCACTTCTCTGGCCCTTCTCTCCTAACTTCTCCTGGCAATTAATTAAAACCTTCTGCCACCGCCATAACCACTGCCACTGGAACCACCATAGCCACCTTGGTTTCGTGGCTTGGCAAAGTACTGACCTCCAACACCATAAGGGCCAGAGCTTCGACCTCCAAAGCTTCCTCCTTTCATGGGCCCAAAATTTGAGTACTGATTGTAGTAAAAATCATAATAGTTTCCTCCACCTCCAAAGTAGCCTCCATCATGGCCAAATCCATCATAGCCATCCCCACGGCCACCATATCCACCACCACCTCGACTGCCACCAAAGCCACCTTCACCACTAAAGTTTCCTCTATAACCAAAATTGTCGTTCCCACCAAAACCTCCTCCATAACCACCACCATAGTTCCCCGAACCACGACGAGCTCTTTGGATGGACAAAGCACTAGCCACATCTTGCTTAGATAAGGCTTTCCTTACTTCACAGTGGTGGCCATTCAGGGTATGGTATTTCTGAATGACGATCTTGTCAACAGCATCATGGTCATCAAAGGTGACAAAAGCAAAGCCTCTCTTCCTGCCACCACGATCGGTCATGATTTCAATCACTTCAATCTTCCCAAACTGCTCAAAGTAATCTCTCAGGTGATGCTCTTCTGTGTCTTCTCTAATGCCGCCGACAAAAATCTTGTTCACAGCCAGGTGAGCACCAGGTCTGTGAGAATCTTCTCTGGATAGAGCTCTCTTGGGTTCCACAACGGTTCCATCCACCCTGTGCGGTTTGGCATTCATGACTGCATCTGCCTCTGCCACGGTGGCATAGGTGACAAACCCAAAGCCTCTGGAGCGCTTGGTGTCTGGGTCTCTCATGACCTCACAGTCAGTGACCGTTCCCCATTGCTCAAAATGGCTTCTCAGACTATCGTTGGTGGTATCAAAATTTAAACCTCCAATGAAGAGCTTGCGCAGCTGCTCTGGCTCTTTGGGAGACTGAGACTTAGACATGATGGTAGGTAAGGGAGAGAGCTTTGTGATGCTCACTGAGAGGCTGGCTTGACAGCTGAAGTAGAGATCTTAAGAGATGCTTACACAGCGGCGAGATTCACAGGTAGAAAAGTTCTTGGTCGTTGTTCGGTCACAAAATGGCAAGACCAGGTAAGTTCTTTTAAAATAAATTTGAGAGACAAAGGGAGAAAGAGATAATAAGAAGTTGGATTCCTACCCCACAGGAATTTAAGATGGAAAAGAAGAAAGTCAGAAAAAGAGCAGAATTTTCAACAAATGTTTTTACTCAGCCAATTTCTCAAAGGCACTGCTAGTGGGTCTTGGAGGAGGCAGCTGGGACACCCTTTGCAGACAACTTTTAACATGTCATAAACTGAAGGAGAGGTATAGATATATCGATATATGCTGGTCACAGAAGGCAGGTTTTCTGGATGGACAGGGATCCTATGTAATGAGTAAGTAAGGGACAGCCAGCCAGTTGGTAGCACAGAGAATAAGGTCACACAGGTTTGATCCCCGGCACTGCATATGCTAGAATCATCTTGCTCTTTTTTCACTTCCCCTGCTTTGGTTTTTAAAATAGCAAGTATAGGGAAATTAGCTACACAGAGATCTCAGATCAAACTGCTTTTCTTTTTTTAATTAGTGGATCCTTTTGATCGGGCTAAAAGGTGCTGGGGAATCAAACTTGGGACCTCTCATATACAAATAGATTTCTTATCACAATGCTTCAGCAATTGTCTCCAGGCTTAGTGTCCTATCTGGGGAAGGCGGATGTATTTCACCTGGAGAAATACTCAAAAGTTAAGACAATGTGGTGTTACACATGGTTTTTTAAGTTTTTTTTTTTTTTTGGGGGGGTAACGGGTGTTAAAGCAACGGCCACTTAAAAGCCAGGAAATGTTCTGCAAGAAAGAAGAAATCGACAGATTGCCTTAAGTTGAAAATAAAAATGTCACCGAAGTTCAAAGCCCAAGAGAGAGGCAAAAGAAAATAGTGTTATTGATAACAATATACAGAAAGCTACAGAGTTAACGGTAGCAGTATGTCCCACGGACAGGGTAACAAAAGACTGAGATTGAACATGCTTAGAAATCCCATAACAAGATGGTATAGGCACCAAGAGTGTGAGAGGTAGGTGGACCTGGCCATACCCTTCAAGAAGTACCCAGAAACAGGGAACCTAATCCTCAAAAGGGACAGTGACAAGATTATTAAATCTGGGAACAAAGGGGATGAGTGGATGGCTTTAACCAGACAGTTTAATGTGGGATTATCAAGGCAGTTTGGGTGAGCTCAGGATGGTGCTGGTGTCCTAGCAATTGAGATAATGCTTTTGGAACTGAAAGCAGAATCGAGCAACTGGTCAGGACAGCTACTATTTACTTCCGTGCTCAGCAGGCCTTTCTATAGGCAAATATTTAAGCCGTCTTTCCCTTTTACTAGTCTCTGCCTTGGTTTTATTATTCTGTTCCCTGCCTAGAGTACCTTCTGTGCCCTGAAGGTTAGTTCTTGATTTACCTTCACTAAACAATGTTTTAGAATAATCCTAAATAGAAGGACTATATTTGGAAGGCACTAGGGTTGTCTATAGTCATTTATCAATTTCCCCCCTCACGCTACCTTCATCAAAAAGTCCCTAACCTCCCTACTGCCCAAGACAGATTCAAGGTCCCCTGCCAGTTTCCATGCCTACACATGTGGTCCAGGAGGTGGTGCAGTGCATAAAGCATCGGACTCTCAAGCATGAGGTCCTGAGTTCAATCCCTGGCAGCACATGTACCAGGGTGATGCCTGGTTCTATGTTTCTCATTAATAAAATCTTTTTTTTAAAAAAAGAAACGCCTGCACTGTACAGATCAACAGGGGCTTTATGTCATTGTACCTACCCACTATAGCTCACTCGAAGAGGTGGGGCAAGAGGAAAGCAGGCTATCCCTTTCACGGATTAGAGAATTGTTATTATTTACCAGAGTACTGCTCAGCTCTGGGTTATGGTCGTACAGGGGATTGAATCTGGGACTTGGGAGCTTCAGGCATGAGAGACTGTTTGCATAACTATTATGCTATTTACCCCTGCCAGGGTGGAGAATGAAGTGCAGGGCTCTGCTATGGGGACTAGCCCTCAAAGAGACTTTATTACTGAACCAGAGGTCTCTAACAAAATTCTGCCTCTTTATTGTTAATTTATTTGCCACCAAGGCTTTTTGTGTGGCTGTGATTTCATCCCTCTTCAAGGCCTTCCCTTTTAAAAACTGCGGGGCTAAAGGGGGAAGGAGGCGGGCGGGGGGGGCCCACAACACTGATGCACTACTCATGAAACTTTCTCTGGTGCTGTGCACGGCACTCCCAATTGGTACTAGAGGATCAAACCAGAGCCCTCACACACAGTACAGTGTGCACTCTATTTGGGTGAGCTACCTCCCAACACCCCCATCCCATAACATGTTCTATTCATTAGATATGCGTTATACAAACCAGAATACCACTACAGTAAATGTGATATCCTGGATGGAGCCTGGAGCCTCACTCCAAGCCCAGTGCTCTAGGACAGGTTCAAACCCCTGGCAGTTAAGCAGCATCAATTTCTCTTGGTCATTTCCTATTTGTCTATCAAAGAAATAAAAGACCTGCGGACAGGCCCGGAGAGGGGGAGGATTTTCAATAGTAGTGAAGCAGATCTGCGGGTGCCTCTTTCTCCCTATCTTCTCCTCTCCTTCCCCTTTCAATTTGTCTGTCCTATCCAATTAAACACAAAGACAAAAAGCCACCAATACTGGTGGACTATCTGCAGGTACCTAGTCCTAGCAATAACCTTGGGGGCAATTTTAATGGGGGCCTGCAGGGGAGACATGCCAAGATAGTTCAGTAGGCAGAGCAATTTTACTACGCTGGAGGGCTCAGGTTTGAGTCTGTCACCACAGGAGAGTACCATGCATGGCACATGGGGAAGATCCATGAACAGTTCTGCGGTGCTGTGACTTGTTACCTTCTCCGTCTGAAATTTAAAAGGGAGGGGAAAGCCCTCTGGGGAGTAATGGAATCATGCTAGCACAGGGCCGTGGGGAGGGCAGGAGTGGATGGGGGCCGGGATGGGGTGGGGTGGGGTGGGGTGAGGTGGGATGGGGTGAGGTAAGGTGAGGTAGGGTGGGGTGGGGTGGGGGTAGAAATAGGGCTGTAAGATAGCTCACCTGGTAGAGTGCACACTTTACCACGTGCCAGGACCTGGGTTCAAGCTCCCAGTCACCACAAAGGAGACCATGCAAAGGGAAGCTTCACGAGCGGTGGAGAGGCGCTGGTGTCTCTCCTTCTCTCTGTCTCTCTCTGTCTCTCTGTCTTTCACCCTCTATCTGGAAAAAAAAACAAACAAAAAAGAGTCGCTGGAAGTGATGGTATTTTGCAGGCACGAAGCCCCAGCAGGAAGAAAGAAAGATAGACAGATATGAAAGAAAGACCAGAGCATAACTCAGTTCTGGATTATGGTGGTGCCGGGGAGTGAACCTGGGTCTAAGGACTTTTTAAAAAGATTTTTAAGGAGTTGCCCAAATATTTAATGAAAATCTTAACTCAGCTCTTTCTGTACAGAGAAGTTTACTTTTATTTGGTTTCTGCCAATGTAATGAAGAAATATTTAAGTATTTCCTTGACAATCAACCCTTAGATAATCTCTTCGCATATTTGTCCATTAAAAAGTATCAACAACAAGAATCAGACTAAGTAGAAATCATACAGGATGCATAAGTAACAAACTGTTATTCCCTCAGCACCACATATGCCAGTGAAGAGCTGTTTGCTCTAGTCTCTCTCATTAAAAACAAAATAAAACATTAAAAAATAATAATTAGTGGCCAGGAGTATTGCTTACCTGGCAGCTCAGTAAGATCTTACCATGCGTGAGGCCGTAGGTTCAGCCCCAGCTCCACATGGGAGCACCACAGATGGCACCAGGGTAGTACCACAGGTGGAACAGTACTATGGCATCTTTCCTCTGAATCCCTCTCTCTCTCTCTCTAAAAGAAAGAGAAAACTGGCCCAGGAAAAGATGTGCTCAGTGTGGTGTCAAATCTGCAAGGTCTAGGCACAGCATAAAAAATACTGTTACTGAACCAAGACCTGTTACATTTATTTCAAGGGCGATTTAATTACCTTAGTTGGGAGGAGAGTTAGGTAAGAATTCCTTCAGGAAGAACCAACTGAACCTGGATCTGAAGGAGGAAAAGAGAGCAAAGAGTTGTCCTGGCAGAAAGAACAGCACATGCAAGGCCTTTAGAGCGAACAAAAACCAGGAGATGGCTATACCATGAGACCTAGTAGGCTATACGAAGGTTAATGCAGTGGTTGGAGACCTTTCCCTGCATGCCTGTGTTGGGGGAGAGAGAGAGAGAGAGAGAGAGAGAGAGAGAGAGAGAGAGAGGGAGAGAGAGAGTGTGTGTGTGTGTGTGTGTGTGTGTCTGTGTCTGTGTGTTTTCTCATTCGTTCTGGAATAGCAGGCCTTACAGTGAACCAGATAAAGACTATAAAGACTATGGTTATAAAGCACCTAGGCGGAAATGGTGTCATTTGTAGAGGACATTGTTTAGAACTGGACTGGACTGCACTGGACTGGACAACAAGAACTTGCCAAGGAAATCACTTGGGCTTACATTTAGTGGGGAACTGAGCAAAAAGGGAAAGAAATCATGTCAGACAAGTATAATCTAGTGTGACCTTGACATAAAGAAATGACTTCTAATGCTCAGTGCTTTTAAATGGCAGGCTCCAGCAATTGGCATGTTAGCTCAATTGGTTAGCGCGTAGTGCCAATAATAAATGACAAACTCCCTAATGTGTAAATGGGTGCATGGTTGACCCAGACAGAAATACAGATGTGGTAAAGAGTCTAACAACTTTCACTGCAGGGAAACTGTAAACTAGAACCCAGCCCTGGGACAGAGGTGGCATGGAGTAGTGAGGAGGACCAGTGGAAATGTCTTCCCTTATGGAATGTTACACTCTGGCAAGTCCCAGAACTACGACTTTAAGAGATACAAGGACCTGTTGTATTTTCAAATTCAAATTTAACTGTTTGTATGTTACAGTTTACAGGAAAACAGTAAAAATTAGTAAGTCAGACAAATTTTATTTTATTCCTATAAAGTCCAACACTAGAAGGTCTGGCATAATCAAATCTTTTTTTTTTTTAGTTTTAATTTTTTTGCATTATCTTTATCTGGTTCTCTCGCTTTCTTTCTCATTAATAAGTAAAATCTTTAAAAAGAGAGAGAGGGAGAGAGAAACAGAGACATCTGCAGCCCTGCTTCACCACTTGCAAACTTTCCCCCCTGAAGGTGGAGACCAGGGGGCTCATACCTGAGTCCTAGGGTGCTGTATATATCATATGCGCTCAAAGCAGGTACGCCATCACCTGGCCCCAATCAAATCTGTTTTTAAAATTGGGTTGTACTTTATGACTTAAATCTACCAACAGATGCTGGTACTCAAATGGGGTGTCAGCATTCACTGGACACGGAGGGCAGTATGAAAAGTTGTGGTTGGCTGTCCTAACCTTCTAGAGTTTGCTGCCTAGCCATTAAGCTGACATTACTACCATATAGCACTTTAGGATTTTATGAGGGGATGGGGTGGGGATGACACACTCAGGAAGAATACTGAACACTGTCAAAAACAAGACTAGATAGATGGCTGTCCACAAATGCCTAAAAATGAGCGTTCAGAACATTAAAATTAACTGGTGTTTTTCAATCCCTAGCATGCTTCAGAGAAATCCCCAGAAAGTACAGGGAAAGAGTTAAAAGGACTTAATTGAGAAAGAGCAAGAGTGTGAAGTGTCATGGCTGACAAGTGGCTCAGTGGTACATGTGGGTTTATAAGACTAACATGCATGAGGTCCTGAATTGATCTCTGGCACCACGTGTCAAGTGTTCACTGGATGTGTATGTGCAAAATACTGAGACGTGTTCCAGTTTACGGTTCTCCTTTAATGGTTCTAGTCAAAGATTCTTCAGGAACTTGAGGTCACAGCTCCCACTGCATGATAACTAGAAGCAGAAACTCCCAAACTCACAGGGTAATGACTAAGTGGCTATACCCAACACCAAGGAAAGAAAAATGCTAGAAATGTACCTAATTTAGGTAACCTGCTTCCAAGGCCTGAGAAAATACCACAGTGGTTTAAGCAGACTTTTATGCCAGAGGCACTGAGAGGCCCCAGGCTTACCTCCAGCCTCCAAAATAAATCGAGTGTTTTTGTAAAAGAAAAGATGGAGGAGGCTCGGGGGAATGGCCAACCCTTCACAGGATAGGTGATGGAACAGTGGGCTAAAATCATGGGTCTGGGGTCACTGACTAGAACAGCATCCAACCCTATCTCAAAGCCAGCTGTTTGCTTTTAACTGTTCCCGCTTTCCAACAGCGATTAAGAATCCTCACAAGTGACATAGATTTAACAGTGAGATAGCAGCATTCCACATAGCACATCCAGTACATAAAGGCTTTTCTAACTGCAATTTTTTTTTTGGGGGGTGGGGGTTTTGTCTGTAACAACTATTTAGCCTCAAAGATTTCACTATCCCAGTCTCTCATACTACTTGACAATTTTTTGCTATGCCCGTATGTCTAGTTCACTGAAATGTTTGATGCCCTACTTATATTTCTAATAGCCCAGACTTGAACGTTGCCTAGCATCATCTATGTATCAGCAGTGATGTAATGGCTCATACATTCACTGTCATTTGAGCAAAACATATGGCCTGGCCAAGATCAACAGAAGGAGAATTACTAAGTAGGCGCTGAGTAACTAGGTGACTTTTCCCATGTGCCGATTTGTTGTATGCTCCCACTGCTTTTCAGGGATATCACAGGTGCACAATCCCTAAAATTATGGGCTACTGTTCTTGGCTCTACTGTGATTGCTGGACCACTCAGACTAAATATCCTGTGCCCCTGACATTCCTGTTCTCAGCCTCAAGCATCATGTCCAATCACACGGCCCTACTTTATTCAGGAACAGTTGTCGCTGCTAACATACTAAGTTCACATACTTGTTGAATGCAAAGTATTACTAAGGTAGATACTTGGGTTGATCTAAAGAAAACTGAAAACACTTTTACTTTGGAAGTAGTCCGCTGTAATTCTCTATAAACTTTTAGTTTCCTGACACTAAAATAAAAACCTCAGTGGCCAAACTCACCACCGCTTACTGGACATGGGATTTTTTTTTTTTAATTCCTTTATTGGATAGAGACAGCCAGAAATCAAGAGCAAAAGGGGTGATAGAGAGGGGGCAAGAGAGACCTACAAAACTGCTGCACCACTTGCAAAGCTTTCCTCCCTGCAGGTGGGACCAGGGACTCAAACCCAGGTCCTTGTACATTGTAACATGTGCATTCAACCAGGTGTGTCACCACCCAGCCAACAAGGGATTCTTTATTCTAGAAATTAAAGCCAGATAATCGAACAAAATCAGAACACCTTAAACTCAACTATAACGGGTACTCTGAAGTCATTTTTTCCTCCAATTCTTAACATTGCCACCAGGTTCATTGCTGGGACTCACTGCCTGCATTACAAATCAAATGCTCCTGGTAGGCATTCCCCCTTTTAAACTAGAAATTTAGAGGCAAGGGGGAGAAAGACTAAGACACTTGCAGCACTGCTTCACATATTGTGAAGCTTCACCACACAAACATCCCATATGTGGAGGCTTAGGGTCATGAACCTCAAGTAAGCTAGAGATGCCAAAGCCCAGGTAATGTGCTCCGTGTTGCATGCACTATGAAAACAAGTAAGTTGAACAGAAAGGGTAGGTTAGATGAAAACAAGTATGTTCCTCTCCTGCCTAGTGAGAGGGGTGGGGACTAATGTAAGACAGATGCAATCAGAGCTGTTTTTATGTTTTGTTCTCTTTGAAAAAAAGTTCAAATGAGAACAGGAGGAAAGCCTAACTGGAGGCAGTTTGCCAGTCCCATCTTGACACAAGCTGAGGCCAAAGGCCAGGCTACAGACTTCCCCACCACCCTGACACTGCTGCTATTCTCCAATGAATGCTCTACATGCAAGGGGGTTCTAAATTTTAGTGAAAGACTCTTCAATGGCTGCTGGGTCTCCAGAGCAGTCTTTTTTTTTTTTTTTTAAATATTTATTTATTTTCCTTTTTTGTTGCCCTTGTTTTTATTGTTATTGTAGTTATTGTTGTTGTTATTGATGTTGTTGTTAGGACAGAGAGAAATGGAAAGAGGAGGGGAAGACAGAGGGGGGGAGAAAGATAGACACCTGCAGACCTGCTTCACTGTCTGTGAAGTGACTCCCCTGCAGGTAGGGAGCCAGGGGCTGAAACCAGGATCCTCAAGGTCCTTGCACTTGGCGCCACGTGCGCTTAACCTGCTATGCTACCGCCCAACTCCCCAGAGCACATAAAGCTATTCAATCTGGAAGACTATTTTCTACAAAAACTGAGTTTTGGTGTTAACTTTTGCATTATCACCTCTGCAGAGAATAAAATCAAAGGAATAGAAAACGGTGGTTGTACATTGTTATCTCTCTTCAACACTGGAAACGGGGGTTAAGAGTTGGTGGAGAGTAAGCTAGAATAGCAGACTCATATCCAAGGGTCTATGGCATTTTAATCCCTAAACATGTCTTCCAAAGCAGACACAAGGAATACAGGTGTACAGTAAATTCAGGTTTCTAGGAAATTGCAACTTAAATGACATATACAGAAACCAAGTTCTCCATGTCGTTTTATCTAATGTTCTTTTATTATAACATTGACAGGGAGGATCTCAACACTGGGAACTGTGACAACGTATGCACTCTCATTAACTTAGGCTAGAAATCAATCTTCTAAGATTTTGTACCCTTTTTTTATCCCCTCTCCAACCTTTTTCGTCTCTAATACATCTACAGCAAAAACCTATCTGGGCGGCTAGGACACACAAGGTGAACATGGACATAAGTATTTTGCCACCCCTCCGGGATATAAATTTTATTAGCTTTAAGTTAAAGAAGTGTTATTAGGCACCAGGTAGTGGTGCACTTGGCTGAGCGCTCACACTATAGTGTACAAGCACTTGGGTTCAAGTCCCTCTCTCTGTCAAATCTATGAAAAAAAAAATTTAACAAAGAAAAAGTATTATATTTTATAAATTATACTGTAGCAAAACATGTAACACAAGATTACATAAATCATTTCTGGGGGCCTCTATACCTACACAACTCTACCTTCTTTCTGGGAGCTTAAACCTGGGTCTTCATGCATGGTAACATGTGTGCACCACTGCGTGAGTCATTATTCAGACCCTGAGGTGTTTACTTAAAATCACACCTGAAAATAATGGGTTAAACATGGCTTTGAGTCCAGGGGAGGAATATTCTACAGCAAACCCTTCATCCTTCCAACTGAGCAAGAGCATAATAAATGTCTATTCGTGATCACCACAGATAAGCAGGCGTCAGCATAAATTAAAAGTATTAAATGTGTGGCCCGGGAGATGGCGCAGTGGATAAAACATTGGTCTCTCGATTATGAGGTCCAGACTTCAATCCCCGTATACCAGAGTGATGTCTTGTTTTTTCTCTCTCTCCTAATCCTCTCATTAATAAATAATTTTTTTTTAAAGTACTAAATGCCTGATTGCTTTCCAGTAATAACTAAATTAAGAATTATTCTTAGGGGCCAGATGGTTGTGCATGTCGCCTAGTGCACGGTCATGGGGGTCAGTCATCTTCTCTCCCCTCTTCTCCATCAAAAAGAAATTGAAGTAGGTGGGGAATGGCTGCCAAAGTGGCCTCGCAGTGCTAGCAACGGGCCCAAGCAATAACCCTGGTGGCAAGGGGAGAAAATACTCTTCAGATATTTTATAATATAGTGAGTTCTGTATGATCAGGCCCTATTCCTACAATTTAACTGAGACTCGTCTAAAAACTGAAATATTCTCTCATGCCTAAGACTCAGGTTCAATCCCCTGCACCATCATAAACCAGAGCTAAGCAGTGTTCTGGTTAACAAAAAGGGGGGGGACCTGAATTATGGGCTAGCAGCTATATTATTCCAAGTCATGGACCTTGGTTTCAGGGTCTAAATGGGGGAGAAAAATCTTCACCAGAGGACTTTTTTAAAATATTTATCTATTCATTCCCTTTTGTTGCCCTTGTTTTATTGTTGTAGTTATTACTGATGTCTTTGTTGTTGGATAAGACAAAGAGAAATGGAGAAGAGATGGGGAAGACAGAGAGGGGGAGAGAAAGACACCTACAGACCTGCTTCATCACCTGTGAAGTGACTCCCCAGCAGGTGGGGAGCCAGGGACTCAAACTGGGATCCTTAGGCTGGTCCTTGCGCTTTGCACCATGTGCACTTAACCCCCATGCTGCCGCCCGAGAGGAAATTTTCTTACTCAATTGATCTTTCTATTCTATCCTCCAAATACGAGACAAGCCTATCTACAGTGGAGAGCAATCTGCTCACTCTACCTGAGTCAAAATGTTAATCTCACTAAAAAAAATCCTTGGGGTCTGGGGGTTGTGGCATGGTGCAAAGCAGAAGGACCTCAGTTTCAGCTCTGGGCCCCCACCTGCAAGGGGGTCGCTTCACAAGCAATGAAGGTCTGCAGGTGTCTATCTCTACCCATCTGTCTCCCCTCCTCTCTCAATTTATCTTATCCAACAACAGCAGTAACTAATAATAATCATAACAAGGGCAATAAAAAGGAGGGAACTGGCCTCCAGGAGTAGTGGATTTGTAGTGTACACACCGAGCGCCAGTGACAACTCTGGAGGCCAAAAAAAAAAAAAAAAAAACTCATGCACTAACAGTGCTTAGTCCAGTGTCCAGCATCCCTTTTTCAGTTAAGGTGACACTTAAAATTTACCTTTACATCAGGATAGATGCGAAAACCTATGCTCACATACAAGTTCAGCTATTTAGGTTGAACAGGAAGCATGAAAGGACAGAATGCCACAAGTTGCACAATACTTTGCTTATTTCAAAGGCTACTGCATTACTGAGGAACAAAACACAAACTCCGCTTGAAGACTTTGGTAATATAAAGACCCAGCTGCCCTGTAAGAATACACAGCTTGCCTCAGTGCTATCACTGGTAAATATTTAAGGGAAGAAGTACAGGAAAGGGGAGGAACATTCCTAACGACTAGGCTGGGTGCACGGCTTTCTGATCGAATGGCAGTGCACTTGCTGGGGAACAACTATAAAGATGTTTAAAACATGGTCACTTCATTTTATTCCTCTAGTTAGGACAGGTGCTTTAGAGGAGTTTCCTTGTTACTGCACAAAACTTCAATGTAACTATGAAATCGTATTTCAATATTAGAGATCTGTCAATTAAGGTGTACTCTAGCTTTCACTTTGGAGGTGTTTGGGGGGAAAAAGATATTGATCTTAAAATTCCTCATTTGTAAGAATATCAGCAGGCAACCATCACCATTTCCAGCATTTTTTCATCGTGGCAAACAAAAACTATACTGATTAAGACACAGTTCTCCATTGGGGGGGGCATCATACAAACTTGAAATTTAATGCTTGGCTCACTTCACATGGCATATCTTCAAAGTTCATTAGTACTATAGCATGCATCAGAACTTTCAACCCTGTATATGGTGAATAAGTTATGTAGATACCATAGTTTACGCATCCATTTACTGATGAAGACACAGATTATTTGTTTGACTGCTGTGACCAACAGCAGGAGTAAGAATAAACTTAACAATCAATCATGTCTACAAGAAGGAAATTCCATAAAATCCCAAACTATGAACAGCAAAACAGCTCGTGGATGGTGAGCTACTTTGCCATGTTCCCAATCCAGATTTGAGCCCAGCCCCCACCGGTTTGAAGGAAGCTTCAGGTGTTGCGGTTTCTTTCCCTCTCTCTCTTGCTTTCTATCTGCAAGTCAGCCTGGAGCAGTGAAGTCCTGGAGATGGGGGAAAAGAAAAGAACAACAACAAAAATCAATGTATGAGTATCTTGTTTGAGATTCTAGTTTCAAATCTTCAGAGTAAATGTCTAGTGTGAAACCTCTGGACATAAAGTGACTGTACACTGAACTTTCTCTTTTGAGTAGAAGAGAGGCAGAATAACTGAGGGAGAGACCACAGCATCAAAGTTCTAACTGTTGAGTCATCATCTCCAACACATCTGCACTTTTTAAGGAACTACCAGAACTGCTTCCCACAGCGATCGTACCATTTATATTCCCACCAGCAGTACATGGGGGATCCGATTTCTCCACATCCTTGCCAAAAGAAGGAGCTACAAGTAATTATGTTCTTGTTGATTTGATTTCTATTTTCCTAATGTCTAACATTATGTTATACATTTTATATACATACTAACCATTTGAATATCTTTGGGGGAATGTGTATTTAGATCCTCCATTTTAATAACACTGTTCTTGAGTTTCAAAATGTTTAAATATTCTGAGTATTAATCCCTTATCACATTTTGTTAGTTCTAAAGCCATTTACCTCCTGCACTTGACATTTTTCCCAATCAAGTTGCTTGCTCTCAACTTCAAAGTATCAGGCAGCCTTCTGTGTACTATTAGTGAATATTCTCACATTTCCTAACGGCCAGGAGACTCACTCAGTAGTGAGCATACCTTACTATGTATAAGCCTCAGCACGGCATGAGAGCAATACAGTTAACAGTGGAAATTACATGGATGGTGGGAGTGCTGCCTCCCTCTTTGACCATATGAAAATTAAAAAAGAGAGAAAGAGAGGTAGGTAGGTCCCGGAGGTGGCACAGTATATAAAGTATTGGATTCTCAATCATGAGGTCCCGAGTTTAAGAATAAATTCTTTAAAAAAAAAAAAAAAAGGATGAAAGTACCAGCCCAGGAGTGGTGGAACTGCACATGTTGTGAAGTCACGGCACAGTAAACCTAAGTAAACAGATGTGCGGTTATGGGGCTAAACTGTGGCACACCTGGTTAAAAGCACGGCACCACACGCAGGGACCCAATTCAAATCCAACCTGCAAAGGAAAAGTTTCATGAGTGGTAAAGCAGGGCTGCAGGCATTTCACCACCCCACTTCTCTTTCACTACCCACTCCCCCTTCCTTCTGAATTTCTCTGTCCTAGCAAATAAAAATTTTAAAGTTTGAAAATGTTCAAAAGATGTTTAAAATATGTAGCTGATCTGACATAAGGTACAGATTAAGTTATGCTATTTGTGTTTATTAGGTTTAATTCTTTGATTCTGGGGGGGTAAGAGTCAAAACAAAGCAGTTCACAGTTCATTAGTTCTACATAGGACTTACTCAAATGAGATAAAAGCTTGTTTTCAAGGTGTCCTGTACCACTGGACTTACCCAATATCATTACCTATCCATACAATACAAAAGAACACTGTCCTGACATCTATCAAATATTTCATACTACACCATCCCTTTTTGCTGGCTCCTTATGCCTTAGGCAAACAGATTTCTCTAGGACAGGAACTTTGTAGAATCCCCCCCCGCCCCGTTAAGATTCTAGACACATCAAAACATCGCTTTATCTTCCATATTCCATCCATTTGTCTTTTGATGCCAGAAATCAAAGGAGGAACCTCCAGTACAAGCTCTTTACTTTCAGTCATCACTAAAGCCACCAGAGTCCCAAGTGGAGTTTTTCAAAAGCTGCCACCTCTCTAATGATCAAATACTGAAATAGAACCACAGCCACAGGACTCGGCCCTTACAGAAGACTATTCTATGCATGATTTCATGCAAAAATAATTAGCTATACCTTTAAAAGACACCAAGCAAGAGAAAAAATAGCTGGCAGTCCCAGAGTAATTTCCTGTGAAAAGAACAGTAGTTCTTCCCAATTTATACTAATGTTCTTTCAAAAGTCCTACAACCTAGGACTGAAAAAATCATCTCCATCTCTGAAAATAAATTTCCTCATGTTACAAGTAATCCCCCCGCTGCCACCCAAAAAAAAAAAAAAAAAATCAGAGAAAAGGTTTCACCACATCCCAACCTTTTTTTTTTAATTACACTGGGGCTTGGTGCTGTCACTATAAATCCACCACTCCAAGCAGCCATCATCCATCCCCCTTTTCTCTCCTTTATCTTTTTTATTGGACAAAAGAAATTGAGAGGGGAGAAAAAGATGGAGACACCTGCAAACCTCATGAAGCTTCACCCCCTGCAGGTGGAGAACGGGGACTTGAACCCAGATCCTTGAGCATGTTACTATGTGTGCGTAACTTTGAAGGCACACCACTGCCTGACCCCCTCATGTAGTGACAAACAGAATCTGCACCTTATGTGATTAGTGACAGAAAGCATTCACCTGGAGTGAGCTTATGAAATAACTGTGGGGTTGGGAGAAGACAGCCCCACAGTTTGCAAGTTATGCAAAAGACTTCACATCTGAGGCTCCAAGGTCACGAGTTCTATCTGCAGCACCCCAAGCCAGCACTGAGCAGTGCTCCTGTCTGTATCTGTCTCTGTTATCTTTCTATCTCTTTCATTAAAAATAAATGAACTGAAGGGACAGATAGTATAATGGTTATGCAAAAACACACTCGTGCCTGAGGCTCCAAAGTCCCATGTTCAATCCCCTACACCACAAGCCAGAGCTGAGAGTGCTGACTAAAAAAAGTTAGGGGAGTCAGGCTGTAGTGCAGCGGGTTAAGCGCACGTGGCGCAAAGCACAAGGACCGGCATAAGGATACCAGTTCAAACCCTGGCTCCCCATCTGCAGGGGAGTCGCTTCACAGGCGGTGAAGCAGGTCTGCAGGTGTCTATCTTTCTCTCCTCCTCTCTGTCTTCCCCTCCTCTCTTCATTTCTCTCTGTCCTATCCAACAATGACGACAACAACAATAAAACAACAAGGGCAACAAAAGGGAATAAATAAATAAAATAAATATTAAAAAAAAAGTTAGATCCCAGTTTGAGCCCCCAGCTCCCCACCTGCAGGGGGTCACTTCACAAGTGGTGAAGCAGGTCTGCAGGTGTTTTTCTCTCCCCAACTTCCCCTCCTCTCTTGACTTCTTGCTATCCTATCCAACAACAATGTCAATTAAAATGGAAAAAAATGGCCTCCAGGAGCAGTATTCATAGTGCAGGCACTGAGCCCCAGTGATAACTCTGGAGACAAAAAAGAAAAAAACTATTTTAATGAAGTAACTACGCTTAAGTATTGCAAGAAAGGAACACGAAGATAGTAACGCATGAAATGCTTCAAAGTGATATAAACATTAAATTTAAGAGCTGGAGGTGGTGGTCTGGGAGGTGGCACAGTGGATAAAGCACTCAGAGAATCACACCTAGTGTGATTCTCAACCGTGAGTTCTATTCTAGTTCTATTCCTGGCAGCATGCGTAACAGAGTGATGTCTGGTTCTTTCTCTCCTCCTGTCTCTCTCATGAATAAATTCTTAAAAAAAAAAAAAAAAAGCTGGAGAAGACAGCATAATGGTTATGCGAAAAGGCTGCATTGACTCTAAGTCCCAGGTGCTAGCCCTACCAAAAGGTAGACACTACCAAAAGCCAAAACTGAGCAGTGTTCTGGTAAAAATAATCAATGGGGTCAGTCAGTGGCACACACCGGGTTAAGCACACTTCATACGAATTGCAATGAACCACGCAGGGAACCCAGTTCAAGCCCCCACTCCCAACCTAAGTAGGGTCACTTTCACAAGAAGTGTAACTGGTCTGCAAGTGTCTCTATCTCCATCTTCCCTATCTCTCTCAATTTCTGTTGTATCCAGTAAAAAAATGGGGGGAGGGAGTGGCCACAAGGAGCAGTGAATTCCTAGTGGGGCACCCAAGGCCCAGTAAAAACCCTGGGGGGGGGGGCCGCCAAAAAACACGCGCGCACACAAAATGAGAATCTTTCTTAAATTGTCTCTGGGAGGGAGTCGGGCGGTAGCGCAGAGGGTTAAGCGCAGGTGGCGCTCGCTAAGCATAAGGATCCCAGTTCAAGCCCGACTCCCCACCTGCAAAGGAGTCGCTTCATAGGCGGTGATGCAGGTCTGCAGGTGTCTGTCTTTCTCAACCCCCCTCTGTCTTCTCTCCATTTCTCTCTGTCCTATCCAACAACAACAACAACTATAACAATAATAATAAAGGGCAACAAAAGGAAATAGAGATAAAAGAAAAAAACAATTTAAAAAAATTGTCTCTGGGATAGGAAAGGCCTACGTATAAGAAGAAACCCAGTGGTCCGGGAGGTAGCGCAGTAACTAAAGCAGTGGACTCTCAAGCATGAGGTCCTGAGTTCCATCCCTGGCAGTAAATGTCATCAAAGTGATGTCTGGTTCTTTCTCTCTCCTGTCTTTCTCATTAATAAATAAATAAAATCTAAAAAAAAAAATACAGAAAAAGAAGACAACGGTTATCTGTGGTTCCAGAAGTTTCTGCATCAACCAACCCAAGTCAAGAGAAACAAAATAGTTATGTTTAAAATACTCAAGTCACTGTTCTTGGCTATATAGTTCATAACTCGGGTTAAAGAAAAACCTTGTTCACAAGGGGCTTTAAAGGAAAAGAGGCAACTCACACCAGGTGGTGATGCACCTGGTTGAACGCACATTACAGTGCGCAAGAACCCAGGTTCAAGTCCCCGGTCCCCGGTCCCCACCTGCAGGGGGAAAGCTTCACAAGTGGTGAAGCAGTGCTGCCAGGCCTCTCTCCCTCTCCCTCTCTATTCCTCCCCTTCCCTCTTGATTTCTGGCTGCCTCTACCCAATAAATGAAGATAATGATAGTAAAAGATAGGAGAGGGGCCATGCAGTGGCGCACCTGGCTGAGCGCACACTTCAGACTGAATAAGGGCCCAGGTTCAAGCCCTTGGTCCCCACCTGCAGGGGAAATCTTCATGAATGTTGAAGCAGAGCTGCTGGTGTCTCTCTCCTTCTCCATCCCCCTCCTCTATCAAATTCTCTCTCTATCCAATAATAAATAATTTTTTTTAAAAAAGGAGAGATAGAGGGAGTTGGGTGGTAATGCAGTGGGTTACGTGCACGTGGCGTGAAGCGCAAGATCCGGCATAAGGATCCTGGTTCGAGCCCCTGGCTCCCCACCTGCAGGGGAGTCCCTTCCTTCACAGGTAGTGAAGCAGGTCTGCACGTGTCTATTTTTCTCTCCCCCCTCTGTCTTCCCTTCCTTTCCATTTCTCTCGGTGCTATCCAACAATGACGAATTCATTAACAATAACCACAACAAAAGCAACAAAAGGGAGTAAATAAATAAATAAATAAATGAGAGAGAATGAACTAGACATCACTCTGGTACATGTGCTGAAGGGAACCTCATGCTTGAAGAGTCCAGTGCTTTATCTTCTGCGCCATCTCCCGTACCATGCAAAATAATTATTTTTAATTATGTACTGACAAGGAAATAGTTATTATTATTTTTATTACCACCAAGCACTGCTCAACTCTGGCTTATGGTGGTATGGGGTATTGAACCTGGAACTTGAGAGCCTGAGGCATGAAAGTCTCTTTGCATAACTATTATGCTATACCCCCACCCAAAAAGTTATTAAAAAAAAAAAAAAGCAAATTACAGCAGGGGAAGTAGGTTAATGGTTATACAAGTCTTTCATGCCTGAGGTCCCAGGTTCAACCCCCAGCACCACAATAATTCAGAGCTGAATAGTGCTCTGGTCTTGTTCTGTCTCATTAAAATAATTTATCTTTAATCTTTTAAATGTTATTTATTATTGGGAACAGACAGAAAAATTGAGAGGGGACAGAAAGACACCTGCAATTCTTCACCACTCATGACTCTTTCCCCTTGCAGGTGGAGACCAGGGGCTTGAACCCAGGTCCTTGCACACTGTAGTGTGTGTTTAACTAGGGGACCATGACCCGGCCCCCTTTAAATAATTTAAGTATTTTATTTATTTTATTTTTGAGAGAGATGCAGAGACACACAGCAAGAAACACCAAAAGCACTGCATAGCTCTGGCTTATGGTGGTGCAGGGGGATTGAACCAGGGACTTCCGGAGCCTCAGGCATGAGAGTCTCTGCATCATCATTATGCTATCTACCCCCACCCTAAATAAATATTTTTTAAATCAAGTTAGTGGTTTGAGAAGTGATTCACTATATCTGCATGTATAATGGCCAGGATTGTGCTACACTAACTGGAGCAGTAACCTACAGTGTCTCTCATAAAATAAATCTTCCATGTATGGGAGTAGCACCCAAATTATTCAGGTCAACAGAGAACCATTCACTTTAAACCTAAGACACTGTTTCAGCAATTTAGATGTGAGTTCTTTTAAGGAAAAACTCTACCAATAGTGAGATCACCCTTGACCTTCTAAAGAAATTAAGGGGCAGGGCTCTGTGAAGGTGGATGGCTTTTCAAATGGCTAAGAGGCTGTCGGTTAGGATATTGCAAAAGTCAGGGGCAATCTCAAGAGTATGAACATAGATAGGCTGGAGAGACAGCAGGCTCATGAGGACTGTGTGTGCAGCCCTGGTTCAAGCCCTCCACTAAGTGCTGTTGTGTCTCACCTTCTCTGAATTAAAAAAAATAAATAGCACTGGTTACCAGAGAGAAAAAAAAAAAGGGAGGGAGGGAGGTTAGTAGGATACACATTCCTAGAGATAGCTGAGTGCATGAGTCGACACATCTTACAACACAAAGTCCTGGATTCAATCCCTAGCGCCACACAGAGCATGGCGCCATGAACATCACCAAAGGGAACTTCATGGACAATGAAGAGGTCTTTTGGCAGTCCTCTCCTGCCTCTCCCCTCTATAAGGACACAGAGTAAACTGAGCCAGGGAAGCAGCTCAGACACATGGCAAATGTGGAGTCCTGGATTGATCCCCAACACTAAATAAAATTAAGATAAAATAAAGTACCTGTACAAAGTTCATGATCAGTCAAAGGTAAGTTAAACATCAACTAATACTAGTCAGCCAGAACATGCAAAATAGACCTATTCTAGCATGAGTAGAAGGAAATTCAATTTTTAAAGAACTCAAAAATCCACAGCAGTTTGGGAGGTCATGCAGTGGCTAGGGCACTAACAATGAGAACCCAGCTTTGATCCCCGTATCACATGCACATGTTCTGGGTGGTAGAGATAGCTTAATGGCTATGCAAAATGGTTTTCATGCCTGTCCGAAGGTCCTAAGTCACAGGCTCAACCCTAGCAACACCTATTGTCAGAGCTGAGCAGTGTGTTCTGGTGGAAAAAATTAACTAATTTACTTATGGTAGTAGTGCTCCTGGTTGAGCGAGCACGTGTTACAATGTGCAAGGATCCAGGCCGGGTTCAAGTGCCTAGTCCCCATATGCAGAAGGAAAGCTTTGTGAGTGAAGCAGTGTTGCGGGTGTCTCTCCCTAGTATCCCTTCCTTCTTGATTTCTTTTTCTTTTTTTTTTAAATTTATTTATTTATTTATTTTTCCTCCTCCAGGGTTATTGCTGGGCTCGGTGCCTTCACCATGAATCCACCGCTCCTGGAGGCCATTTCCCCCCCCTCTTTTGTTGCCCTTGTTGTAGCTTCGTTGTGGCTATTATTATTGCCCTTGTTGACCCAATTCGTTGTTAGATAGGACAGAGAGAAATGGAGAGAGGAGGGGAAGACAGAGAAGGGGAGAGAAAGATAGACACCTGCAGACCTGCTTCACCGCCTGTGAAGCGACTCCCCTGCAGGTGGGGAGCCGGGGGCTCGAACCGGGATCCTTACGCCGGTCCCTGCGCTTTGCGCCACATGCGCTTAACCCACTGCGCCACCGCCCGACCCCCTCCCTCTTGATTTCTGATTGCTGATTGTCTCTATGGAAAATACTAAATCATGGATGGAGGAGATAGCACAATGGTCATGCAAAGAGACTCACTCTCAAGCCCGAAGCTCCAAAGCCCCAGGTTCAATCCCCCCACACCAATATAAGACAGAGATTATTCGCACTCTGGTAAAAATAAATGAATGAATAAATAAATAAATAATGGCTGGGTGGTTGCACACCTGGTTTAGGACCATGCTTCAAGCCACCCACTTGCAGGAGGAAGCTTCATGAGTGGCGAAATCATGGTGCAGGTGTCTCTCTCCCCTCACTTTGTCTTGTCAAACGAAACAAAAAAATTTTTTTCCCCTTGAAAACTGATTCCATGAGGGCATAGGACTACCTGCTCATTAGACAGAGCCATTCTGCTTTCCCAACCCCCCCAGTGCCTGTAAGTATAACTCACAGGCAACAGACTCAACCCATGACACATTTTGTGCTTCCCTCCAACTCTATGGTTGTTGACCATGGTAAGTAAACAGGCTGCAAGACCAAAAAAAAAAGAAATCTGGGGGGAGATGTGGACTAGCCAGAACTTTCAAGTACTGTTGGTGGAAGTGTAAACTGATGAAACAACTTTCGAAACTGCCTTTGCATACCGTCAAAGGAAAATACACTTTTTAAATTTCTGACTAGAAAGCTAGTAAGCACCAGCACAGCATATGTCAAAGTGGTGCTCTTAGGTGGTATCTCATGAAATGAGCAAATAGTTCTTCAAAAGCAATGGTGTCTGGTCTCCACCATCTTGGCATTTTTGGTGTCAAAGAACCTGGAGTTTCTGAGCTGCTAGGCTCTGTAGTCAGCTACTTCATGACTCCCTTAAAGAGTGAAATTACAGGCAGCGGGTTAAGCGCAGGTGGTGCAAAGCACAAAGACGGGCATTAGGATCCCGGTTTGAGCCCCCGGCTCCCCACCTGCAGGGTTGTCCCTTCACAGGGGGTGAAGCAGGTCTACAGGTGTCTTTCTCTCCCCCCCTCTGCATTTCTCTGTCCTATCAATAACAACAATAAAAACAAGGGCAACAAAAGGGGAAATAAATAAATATAAAAAATTTTAAATTAAAAGTGAAACCACATGGTCCAGGAGATGGCGCAGTGGATAAAGTGCTGGCTTCTCAAGCATGAGGTCCTGAGTTCAATCCCTGACAGCACATGTACCAGAGCGATGTCTGGCTCTTTCTGTCTCCTTTCTCATAAGTAAAACATTAAAAAAGAAAAAGTGAAACCACAGGAGTCGGGCAGTAGCGCAACAGGCTAAGTGCACATGGTGCAAAGCTCAAGGACTGGCACGAGGATCCTTGTATGAACCCCCGGCTCCCCACCTGCAGGGGAGTCGCTTCACAAGCAGTGTAGCAAGTCTGCAGGTGTCTATCTCTCCCTGTCTTCCCTCCTCTCTCCATTTCTCGCGGTCCTATCCAACATCGACAACATCAATAACAACAGTAACTACAACAATAAAACAAGGGCAACAAAAAGGAATAAATAAATATTTTTTTAAAAAAGCGAAATCACAGAACAGCCTCTGGGAATGACTTCCACAGCACCATGTTAAAAATGGATTTTATGGGGCTGGGTGGTGCCGCACCTTGTTGAACACACATTTCAATGTGGAAGGACCCAAATCAAGTTTCTGGTCCTACCTGCAGGGAGAAAGATCACCAGTGGTGAAGCAGGGCTGCAGGCGTCTCTCTCCCTCTCCTCTCAATTTCTATCTTTAACCAATAATAAAAAAAATATTTTAAAAAACTATGGAAAATATATATTGGTTGAGCCCCCAGCCCCCCACCTGTAGGAGAATTGCTTCACAAGCGGTACAGCAGGTCTGCAAGTCTCTCTCTCTCCCCGTCTTCCCCTCCTCTCTCCATTTCTCTGTCCTATAGCCAACATTGACGACATCAATAACAATAAATCAAGGGCAACAAAAGGGAATAAATATATATATGGGCTGGTGATAGCGCACCTGATTATGTACACATAGTACTAGGTGCCAGGACCCGCGCTAGAGTCCCCATTCCCCATCGGCAGTGGGGATGCTTTACAAGCAGTGACCCAAGTCTACAAGTGTCTTTCTCCCTTTTCTGATTTTTTGGCCTCCAGGGTTATTGGTGGGGCTCAGTGCCTGCACTGGCAAACGCTAGAAGAAGTGCCTGCACAACGAATCCACTGCTCCTAGAAGCCATTTTTTCCCCATTTTGTTGCCCTTGATGTCGTCTGCGAAGGGACCCCATGCAGGTGGGGAGGTGGGGGCTCGAACCAGGATCTTTACGCCTGTCCTTGCAGTATGTGCCACATACGCTTAATCGGCTGCGCTATCGCCCGGACCCGCTTTCTCCCTTTCTATCTTCCCCTCTCAATTTCTCTGCCCTATCAAAAAAATGAGACAAAAAAAGTGGCGGATTAATAATATTGGCACTGAACACCAACAATAACCCGGAGGCAGAAGTGAATTCAGTACTTTGTCCAGTATCACCTCCATGGCAAACAAACCTTATTCTGAAACTGGATACATCAAGTTCTTCACCTGTCACACTAAACATTTGAAAAATAGTTTCTTGATTCCCATCAGTCACTGAGAAGTCTGGAGGTCAAAGATCTAGGAAGGTGTCTGGTTAATCTTCACATATTAACTCAGTCTCATTAAAACCAATCACTAAAGTATACATTCATGGGAAGAAAGTGAACACTCTGATCTTCCAGTTAATTAATAAAATCAGAGAGAAGTGCCATTTTAAATAAAAGGTACTAGGAGAAACTTTTACGGAGTCAAATGTTGAGGCCTCTAAAGTAATAGTGTTTAAGAGGCACTGTGCTGTGTTCCAGCAGACCTAGATTAGAATTCTAGTAGGCGGATCATCTGACCACCCAGCCTTCAGCTTTCTGATGCAGAAATAAATGCTTACCCTCCAAGCCTATGGAGTTGTGAGCACCAAATAAAACCCTATGGAAACTGTAAGCACCACAAATGTTAAAAAGCATTTAAAGGTAAGTATGTGCGAAGGTTTCTACAGAAACACCAATAATGCTCTTTAATACATTTAAGAGCAGCTCTTGCAGCCTAGAAGGTGGCATCGCAAATACAGGGCAACTGCCTCATGCCAGGCCTGCAATCCCTGAATTGTGTATGTTGTAGTACTCTGCTTCCCCTCTCTCCCCTAAAAAAAAAGGGGGGGGAGCATAATGGTTATTCAAATAAATTCTCATGCCTAAGACTCTAAAATCCCAGGTTCAATACCGAGCACCAGCACAGCCAGAGCTGAAACCCCGCCAGATAGTCCAGCACTATTTGGGGGTCCTCAGATCTCAGTGTATGGATGTCGTTTTCCACTAAATCTATGCTGTTAGCAGCTTTGGTTGTGGTTTTATTTATTATAATCTTCATTTATTGCATAGAGACAGCAAGAAGTTAAGGGAGATGGCGATGATAGAGAGGGAGAAAGACAGAGAGACACTTGCAAAGCTTTCCCATGCAGGTTGAGGAGTGGGGGCTCAAACCCAGGCCCTTGAGCACTGTAACGTGTGCTCAGGCAGGTGTGCCACCACCCTGCCCATTTTGGTTTTATAGTACACATTTACCATGCATGAGGACCTAGATTATAGTTCTGGGCCACTACACAGGACATCCTGCAGGAGCGAAGTCAAAACTCCTTCTTCCACTGCTTTTATCTCTCCCTCCCCTCTAGAGGAAAGAAAAAAAATGGCTGCCCGGAGTGGTGAGATCATGCAGGGTGATAACCCTAGTGGCAGTGGTGGGGAGACACACACAACACAGAGAGAGGAAGAAGGGAGTCCGGCAGCAGCGCAGCGGGTTAAGAGCAGGTGGCACAAAGGACCAGCGTTAAGGATCCGGATTCAAGCCCCGGCTCTCCACATATAATGGAGTAGCTCACAGGCGGTGAGGCAGGTCTGCAGGTGTCTGTCTCTCTCCCACTGTCTCCCCTCCTCTCTCCATTTCTCTGTCCTATCCAACAACAATGACATCAATAACAACAAGAACTACAACAATAAAACAAGGGCAAGAAAAGGGAATAAATAAATATAGAGAGAGAGGGAAAGAAAACCACCACAGCACTTCCTCCCACACAGCAGGGCCAGGCTCAAGCCCAGGCTGTTAGCATGCATGGTAAAGCAGGTACACTATCCAACTGCACTGTTTTACCAGCCCCATCACTTGTTTTCAAGGCTAAATCGTTGTGGGGCCAGGAAAATAGCTCACTTACACAGGTATGCTGCTTTGCCATGTATGCAACCTCAAGTCCAAGCCTGGCCCTACCAAGCTGAAGGAACTTTGGTCCTGTAGTCTCTTTCATTTGCTATACTTGTCTCTATCTTAAAAAAAAAAAAAAAAAAAAAAGTAATGTATATTATATACTTAAAATAACCTATCATTATAGCTTGGACTTACACTTTCAAAATTAAAACCTCAAAAGTTAATCAATTCTTGGGGAAGCAATTACAGAAGCCAGACCTTCCACCTTCTGCAACCCACAATGACCTTGGGTCCATACTCCCAGAGGGATAGAGAATGGGAAAGCTATCAGGGGAGGGGATGGGATATAGAGATCTGGTGATGGGACCTGTGTGGAGTTGTATCCCTCCTATCCTATGGTTTTGTTAATGTCTTCTTTTTAAGATAATTAATTTAAAAAAAGATAATTCTTAAAATTGAAGTTGCACACAAAAGTAAAGGTTGGACACCAATGACAACTATTTACCATGCATTTTCTAAAGTATTTCTAAACTGAGCTGCCTCTACTTGAATGGGTAGGGGAGAAGAGAAGTACCTTTACTGTATCTGGCAGCAATCCCACTAAAGCACATTTTCAGATCAGCAAGTTTAGAAGTCCTAATACTGCCGAAGTCCCTGGTCCTAGGGCATCAGGAAATGGACCACAAAGTCAGTCAGACTGATCTCCAGAGAAGTTATGACATCACCAACAGAGAACCCTGGGCAAGGTTTGAGCTCCCTACGTTAAGATCTGCCTCTCCAGACAAATGAGTAAGGCCAATACTGTATGTCATCACTGGAACCAACCCCCAGCTTTCTTCCTCCCCCAGAGACATTTTCCAAGTAGCTATTCTTAAATTTGGAAATCACAGCCTAAGAGTACTAAAACTGGAACTAGCTGGAGACACTGCTAAAAAACCTGATCTGATTTCACCCAACACACTTTTACCTTTGATTGTCAATTACATTGACCACAACCACCATTAAGAAATCTCCAGGGGTGGGGGGGGATAGTATGATTATGCAAAGACTTTCCTGCCTGAGGCTCCAAGATCTCAGATCTCAGGTTCAATCCCCCACACCACCATTCGCCAGAGCTGAGCAGTGCTCTGGTAAAAGTAAAAATATATTTTTTTAATTTCAAACATAAATGCAAACTAGTTTTCCACATTTGGTGCCATATGTGGGGAAGGAAGAAGTGGAGGAAGACATGCGAGCAAATGTCTAAATTTTGACACGGAGCAAATCGTTTCTTTAGCCAACTACAGTTATTAGAGGGCATCAACGAGTGTCTGACAGCACACAGGAATGGGCACCTAAGCATGCAACGGGCACCTCAAGTAGGAACCGAGGGTAAACAGAAAGCCAGTAGCCACAAACATCGGGGAGGAGGGAAGGACAGTTAAATTTCTAAAGCTTTATTCTCCTTCCGAAGATGAGATCAATAAGGGAGAACTGAGCAGTGCTCTGGTGAAAGAAAAAATGTGGCTTCACTTGGCAGAAATTCAATTCAAAGTCAGTTCACTATGGAGGAATGCTGACTATGGAGTTTGGGGGTTTAGTTGGCACACACTTGCCAGCTCTAGTGTAGAACACATACGTTCTTCCCCCCCAAAATAGTTGCTTACAGTTACCTGAAGATATATACTAATCAAACTATTTTTAGAGTGCTGTCTACATTCCACTCTCTTGTTTACTCATGTAGTTCTACCACAAATCCAAAAGTCAAATCTACTTTTAAACAGGGAGGACAGCTGTGGGACATGGTTTTTACCTAGCATGATACTGGTACTGTGACTGGTAAGCACTACATCAATTTTTTAAAATATATTTATTAATGAGGAAAACAGGAGAAAGAACCAGACATCACTCTGGTACATGTGCTGCCAGGGATTGAACTCAGGACCTCATGCTTAGAGTCCAATGCTTTATCCACTGCACCACCTCCCAGACCACACAGAATTCAATTTTTTTCTTAAAGGGGCCAGGTTGTGGTACACAGTAAGTGCCCAAGGACCCAGGTTCAAGTCCCTGGTCCCCACCTGCAGGGGGAAAGCTTCACAAGTGGTGAAGTAGGGTAATTTCTCTGTCTCTATCCACTAAAAAATTAAAAAATAAAAACACTAAAAAAAAATTTTTTTTCTCCAGGGCAGGGATAGATAGCATAATGGTTATGCAAAGAGACTCTCATACTTGAAGCTCCAAAGTCCCAGGTTCAGTCCCCCACACCACCATTAGCCAAAGCCAAGCACTACTCTGTTTTTTTTTTTTTCTTTGATGGTAGGGCGGTAGCCCAGTGGGTTAAGAGAACATGGCATGAAGTGCAAGGACTGGCGCAAGGATCCGGGTTCAAGCTCCCGGCTCCCCACCTGCAAAGGGGGAGGGGGGTGAAGCAGGTCTGCAGATGTCTTTCCTCTCTCCATTTCTCTGTCCTATCCAACAGCAATAACATCAACAACAATAACAACTACAACAATAAAACAAGAGCCACAAAAGGGAATTAAAAAAAAAAAATCCAACATGCCAAACATGCCTTTGCTCAAAAAACACTAACACCTGCAGTGCAAAACAGCATTTACATGGACCCTTCCCTAAGTGAACAACGAAGCCACTAAAGCAAAGTGCTGAAAAGTTATTCTTCCAGGGATAGGACCAATTAAGACACTACAGCACTTTTATTCTTTTCAAAACTAAGTCTAACAAATGCTGTTAAATTTACCAAGACCTACAAGTCAGCCAGAATACTAGTCAGGATTGCTACAAGAAAGAACTCTTGACAAATTCATCAGCCAAGCTATACCACAACAGAATTCCTGGCCATGACCACTCAGCATCTGAAAATTTCTTGAAGACGAGAACCATGCTTACCTCCCTGAGTCAATCCCCAGTAATGACTGATACATGGAAGCTACTAAAAAACATCTGGTGAATGAGGAAGAGCTCCTCATTACTCTCCTCTAAATAAAAACATTAGTTAAGGCTACCATACTTATTACTCATTCACATACAATTGAGTAGCAAAGTTCAAAAAGAAAAAAAAAAAAAAAAAACGGACACAACAGGGTGGTGAGTACTAAATTTTAATTTGGACAGGATATTCAGATGAACTCATTTCCCACTTCTTAGACCCAAGTGAACAAGCTCTCCCAAGTCTGAAGAGACAAGTACTAATAAGAGAATTTATTAATCCAAGGATGGGAAATCATGTGGCTAATCAGCTGCTCGAGTCACAAGAGACAAGAGGCTGTTCGTTCAGAATCCAAAGAGAAGTTACAGGATTCTCAACAGAAATTAAGAACCAATTGGCTGGGCACTCGTGAACTAAGGTTTTAAGAGGCTTTCCACAATGTTCGGGAGACAGCACACCACACCACACAAACAGAAAGCCTTACAATGGTGAAACAGTACTGTGATGTCTCACCCGCTGTATGGAGGAGAGGGCATATGCTCAAAAGGAAATTAAAAATAGAGAGGTTCACACTGCAAGATCATGAAGTCTAACTCACTTAGAAAAGTAACAAAATGATTTCAAACCTCGGATAAATTTATCACAATTCAAGAACTCAACCTATACATAGGTCCCGTGGCATAAAAAAAAAAAAAAAAATCCGTTCCAGGTCACAAGTGCAAACAGTATTTGCTATTTGATGGCTTTTAAGACTGAACTACGAAGGCAGAGGCGCGTTGAAAGGACAGCGGCAGAAAGAAAAGCGGACAGACAGACAGCTGGCGGCCACAGTCCATCACACACGAGGGGTATCCGGAGGCCGCACACCTGGGCTTAGCCCTCCTCCCCGGCCACCGTTACTAGCTGCGTGACCCCGGGACAAAGAGCCCAAACTCTCAGTTCGGGTCCCGAGACATACACAAGGGAAGGGAAGGGAAGGGAAGGGAAGGGAAGGGAAGGGAAGGGAAGGGAAGGGAAGGGAAGGGAAGGGAAGGGCGCAGCACTGGGGCCGAGAGGCCAGCGTGGTGGGCTGCCCAACGGACAGAGGGCGCCAAACGTCTGTTCGCCGCTGCTGTTCCCAACGTCCCACTGTCCCCTACCGGGTGGGCGTGGGGCAGGGTCGCGGCCGGGCGGGATGCGGACACACACCTCCCCTCCGATCCGATGAGCTCGGCGTTGGGGTTTTGTGTTGGTTTGTTTTTTTCGGTCTGATTTTGGGTTTTTCCTTTTTAGTTTACGTATTTTGCTTTTTCAGACAGAAACTGAGGCAGAAGTAAAGGAAGGCCCCACAGCACCCAGGCTTCCCCCAGCGCGGATTCGCGCGGAACAAAGCGGGCCCCCTCCCGGGTGAGCTATGGGGCCCGCCCGGCCCCGCCAGAAGTTTGGGGGGGGAAAAAAAAAAAAAAAACTTGAGGCGGCGAGGACGGGAGCCCGCTCGGGACAAAAAGCGCCCGGCCGCCCCCCGCCCCCCGCCGCGTCTCACTCGAGCGCGAGCGAGCGATCGCGGCGGCCCGGACCACGTGACCTGACGCGCCGCCAGGCCGCGGCGGCCGTCCGTCGGGGAGCCTCTCTCGCTAACGGGGCCCGGCTTTCCGGCCGAAGGGACCGACGGGAAGGCGGCTCGGCCCCGGGGGCCTATCCCCGGAGCGTCCACGGGCGGCGGCGGAGGTCGGTCCGGGCCACTCGGTCGGCCCGCCGCGGCCCGAGGCCTACACCCCTCCCCCCGCCCAGCCCGGCGGTCACCCGCGTCAAAACCCGCCCCGGCGCTCCGGCTTCGCGGCCGCCGAGAAACGAGGCGTCGGGGGGCCGAGAACCCCGGGGCGGCTGCCCGGCCTGAGGGGACGCCCGACGACCTCTGACCCCTCCCCGGCGGGCGCGGCCCAGACCCGCTCCCCTAGCCCGCGAGGCCCGGGCACCCGGCCCAAACCGGGGCCGACGCGAGGCCCGGCGGCCGAGGGGCTGCGGCGGGGGAGGGGAAGGCGGCCAGGCCGCCGGCCGGGCCGGGCGCGCTGCTCACCGCGGCCGCTCCGCTGAGGGCTCCGGGCCGGGCGCGTCGCGAGGGCTCCCGCCGAAGAAGAGGTGCGAGGGGAGGTGGGGGGACGGGAGAAGTGGAACCTCGGGTACCAGTGAGCTCCTCCGCTCGCGCCAGCCGCCTACGCCGCCGCCGCCAACGCCGCCAACGCCGCCGCCGCCGCCGCCTTTATGGCCAAGACTCCGACTCCGCTCCCACTTCCGCCGCCGCCGCCGCCCCGAGCGGAAGTGCTCGTCACGAGACGCCGGACGCCGAGGCTGCGGAGAGAGGCCCCGCCTCCACGCCGCGTCACGCTCCGGCCGCCTGGGCGCGGGCCGGCGCCACGTGGTGCAAACATGTCTGCCCCCCCGGTGGCCGCCGCCATGTCGGAGACGCCGAGCGAGCCGGGCGGCACCATGTTGGACGCACAGACGGTCGCCTCAGCCATTCTGAGGGCCGAGGAATGCGGCGGGGGCGAGGCTGAGGGTAAACGGGGCCTTCCAGCAGCCTGCCTTTCAGGAGCGCGCTCACTCCGTCCACCAGCCGCCCCACTGTGCGCCCCAAGCTCTCAGAGCGAATAAAGCTTGTGCACAGAATGGCTTTTTCATTTCTATCTTTACTATCATTATTTTTTCTTAACGCCAGAGCCCTGCTCAGCTCCGGCTTATGGTGGTGTGGGGGATTGAACCTGGGGCTTGGGAGCCTCAGGCAGGAGAGTCTCTGCATCAGCATTATGCTGTCTGCCCTCCGCTATTTTTTTTTTTTAATCGCATTTTTATTTACTGGATAGGAACAGCCAGAAATTGAGAGGGGAGGGGGACAGATACCTGCAGCCCGGCTTCACCACTCGCGAAGCTTTCCCCCTGCAGGTGGGGACCGGGGCCTCGAACCCGGGGCCTTGCGCGCTGTGATATATGTGCGCTCAACCAGGTGCACCACTACCCGGCCCCACAGAATTGTTTTGGATTTTGATTTTTTTAAAAAAAAACTGTAATGACTACAATAATCAGATTTTTTGTTTTGTTTTATTGATTGATTTATTTATTGGATAGAGAGAAGTCAAAGGAGAAAAGAGAGAGAGAGAAGGAGAAACAGGCGAGCCACCGCCCAGCCCTCAGAATTGTTTGTTTGTTTGGGGGAGGTGTTTTTTGTCCTCACTGGAGCTTCACTGATCTATAATGAGTTTTTTAGATAGAAAAAGAGAAGAAAGACCAGAACACTGGAGCTTCCTTTTATTTATTTATTTATTTATGTATTATTTCCCTTTATTTATTTACTTATTATTTCCCTTTATTTACTTTTTTTTTTTTTTTTTTACACCAGAGCACTGCTCAGCTCTGGCTTGTGGTGGTGCAGGGGATTGAACCTGGGACTTTGGAGCCTCAGGCATGAGAATCACTTTGCATAACCATTATGCTATCTACCCCTGCCCCCTTTATTTACTTTTTTATCTATTATTGTTTATTTTGACCAGAGCACTGCTCAGCTCTGGCTTATGATGGTGCGGGGACTGAAACTGCGTCTTTGGAACCTCAGGATGCGAGTTTCTTTGCATAACCTTTATGCTGATCCACCTCCACCCTGAACCTTCTTCCAGTGCTGTAGAAACTGAATAGGACCAGAGTCACACATACGACAGAGCAAGCACACTATCCCAGTGAGCTATCTGACAGATGATGCCCCCAGAAAACTTTATTTATTTATTTATATTAATCAGAGTACTGTTCAGCCCTGGCTTATGCTGGTGCTGGGGATTGAAGCTGGGACCTCAGAGCCTCAGGCATTAAATGTTCTGCATAACGATGATACTCTTCCCTACCTGAGACCTTAATAGTGAGAAATGAGATTGCAGGTGTCTGACAAACCTAAAAGACTCAGGAAAGACACCTAACCTAAATTTACTTAGCATCCATTGTGCCCCTATTTTGCATCTCCACTTATCTTCCCTTTGGTCACTTAAGGAAAGAGTATTTTCACCATTCTGCGAGAGGGAACTAGGACCCAGTACAGGTCACCCGGCCTGGCTACTTTGACTAAGAAGTAGAGAGATTTGCACCAAAGACTTTCTGATGCCAAGCTGATCTTTGTAGTACACTGCAAGTTACTGCACAAACTGAGTAGCAGAGTTGTGGAGAGACAGAGGTAAATTCAACATTATGAAGGGCCAGGCTGTGGTGGTGCACAAGGACCCAGGTTCAAGCCCCTGGTCCCCACCTGCAGGGGGAAAGATTTAGGAGTGGTGAAGTAGGGCTGCAGGCGCCTCTGTTTCTTTCCCTATCTCCCCCTCCCCTCTCAATGTCTCTTTGTATATATATATATATATAGAGAGAGAGAGAGAGGGAGAGATCTTTTCTAAAAAGATTTTATTTATTTATGAGAAAAAAGAGAAACAAAGAGCCAGATCACGCTGGTACATGTGCTTCAGGAGACTGAAGTCAAGGCCTAGTGCTTGAGGGTCTAATGCGTCATCCACCGGGTGGGGGGGCGCCTCCCGGACCACCTCTCCCAATGGCTGTCTGTCTTCCTCCAGTAAATAAAATGTAAAAAGAGCTCAAGGTCTCTGACCTGGGCGTTAATACAGATTCGTGGGCCCTACAGGTTCGTCTCAGCAGTAGAGAACGCGGGAATGCGGGACTCGGGCGGGGCGCCGGCACACTTGGTCGAGTACATACGTTACAATGTGCCAGGAACCGGGTTCCAGCTCCCAACCCCCACCTTCAAGAGGAAGTCTTCACAAGCAGTGAATAGTGATGTAGGTATCTCTGTCTCTCTCCCTCACTGTCTCCCCTCTTGACTGCTCTCTGTCCCCTATACAATAAGTAAATAAATGGACGGTTTTTTAAAGTGTATGTTTTCTGTTTATGAGGCCGATTCTGATCCCCAGCACCACAAGGAAGCACCATCAGCAGTACCAGGAGAACTCTATGAATGGTGAAGTATTTTGTTATTTCTCTCTCTTTTTTTTTTTTTTGCCTCCAGGGTTATCACTTAGGCTCTGTGCCAGCACTAGGAATCCACTGCTTGTGGAGGCTATTTTCCCCATTTTGTTGTCCTTGTTATTGTTGTTATAGATGTCGTTGTTGTTGGATAGGACAGAGAGAAATGGCGCGAGAAGAGGAAGACAGAGAGGGGGAGAGAAAGATAGACACCCGCAGACCTGCTTCACCGCCTGGGAAGCGACTCCCCTGCAGGTGGGGAGCCGGGGGTTCGAACCGGGATCCTTACGCCGGTCCTTGTGCTTTGCGCCACCTGCGCTTAACCCGCTGCGCTACCGCCCTCGAACCGGGATCTTTACGCTGGTCCTAGCACGCCACGCCATGTGCGCTGCACTACCGTCCAGTCCCCTTTTGGTATTTCTCTTTCTCTGATACTCCTTCTCCTCCCACCCCCACCCCCGCAAAGATATAGAATGGAAAAAAGGTGAAGGAAGGAAGGAAGAAAGGAAGGAAGGAAGGGATGGAGGGAGGGAAGGTTGTAGAGGTCACATAACAGTATCACACATTTGTGAGCCCTTTTCATTTCTTGGGGGGAAAAAAAAAACTTAATTTTTTAAAATATTTATTTATTTTCCCTTTTGTTGCCCTTTTTTGTTGTTGTAGTTATTATTGTTGTTGTTATTTGATGTCGTCATTGTTGGAGAGGACAGAGAGAAACGGAGCGAGGACGGGAAGACAGAGAGGGGGAGAGAAAGACAGACACCTGCAGACCTGCTTCACCGCCCGTGAAGCGACTCCCCTGCAGGTGGGGAGCCGGGGGGTCGAACCGGGATCCTTACGCCGGTCCTTGTGCTTTGCGCCACGTGCGCTTAACCCGCTGCGCTACAGCCCGACTCCCAACTTATTTTTTTTTTAACATATTTATTACTGAATAGAGATAGAAATTGAGAAGGGTGGGGGAGTCGGGCGGTATCGCAGCGGGTTAAGCACAGGTGGCGCCAAGCGCAGGGACTGGCTTAAGGATCCTGGTTCGAGCGCCCGGCTCCCCACCTGCAGGGGAGTCGCTTCACAGGCGGTGAAGCAGGTCTGCAGGTGTCTGTCTTTCCCCCTCTCTGTCTTCCCCTCTTCTCTCCATTTCTCTCTGTCCTATCCAACAGCGAACAACATCAAGAACAACAATAATAACCACAACAGTAAAACAAGGACAACAAAAGGGAAAATAAATATATTTAAAAAGGAAAAAGAAATTGAGAAGGGTGGGAGAGATAGAAAGAGACAGAGTGACACCTGCTTCACCATTCTTGAAGCTTTCTCCCTGCAGGTGGGACCAGGGCTGTGAACCCAGGTCCTTGTGCACTGTAATGTGCTTAACCAGCCTGATCCCCTCCCAAAATCTTTTATATTAGGGCTGGGAAAATACCATAATGGCTATGCAAGGAAAAAAAGACTTTACTGTGGTCCGGGAGGTGGCGCAGTGGATATAGCATTGGACTCTCAAGCATGAGGTCCTGAGTTTGATCCCCAGCAGCACATGTATCAGAGTGCTGTCTGGTTCTTTCCCTCTCTCTTCCTATGCCTCTCATTGAGAAATAAAAATATTTTTTTTAAAAAAAGACTTTACTACCTGAGGCTCAAGTCCCCACTGAGCACCACCATAAGCCAAAACTAAGCATTCTTTCTTCCTATTCTCTTCTCTTCCTCCTAATTTTTTAAAATATATACATTTTTATTTATTCAGTGGGGAAAAATAGGAAGAATACCAGTAACCAGAGTATCCTCCATACTAGAGATTCAACTCAGAATCTCAAGCTTGAAAATCCAATGCTTTAGGCTAAGTAAGCAGTTGCTTGGTTTAAAAGGAAAGAAAGAAGGGAATCAGGCGGTAGGGCAGCGGGTTAAGCACACGTGGTGTAAAGTACAAGGACCAGCATAAGGATCTGGGTTCGAGCCCCGACTCTCCTTATGTAAGAGAGTCACTTCCCAGGCGGTGAAGCAGGTCTGCAGGTGTCTGTCTTTCTCTCCCCCTCTCTGTCTTCCCCTCCTCTCTCCATTTCTTTCTGTCTTATCCAACAACAACAACAATAACTACAACAACAATGAAAAACAAGGGGAACAAAAGGGAAATACTCTCTATCCCTCTGGGAGTATGGACCCAGGGTCGTTGTGGGATGCAGAAGGTGGAAGGTCTGGCTTCTGTAATTGCTTCCCCGCTGAACATGGGCATTGACTGGTCGGTCCATACTCCCAGTCTGCCTCTCTCTTTCCCTAGTAGGGTGGGTCTCTGGGAAAGCGGGCTCTCTCCATTTCTCTCTGTCCTATCTAACAACGATGACATCAATAACTACAACAACAATAAAACAATAAGAACAACAAAAGGGAAAATAAATAATAAATCAATCTCTGCCCTAACAAGGATGACATCAATAACAACAATAATAATAACTGCAACAATAAAAAACAAGGGCAACAAAAGGGACAATAAATATTTTAAAAATTAAAAAACAAAATAAGAGAGAAAAGTTGTACCCTGCTTTTAGGACAGAAGTGTACCCTACCAAGCACTAAAAACAAGCCATGTTTTAGCATTCTCTCTGCAGCTGTTCTGCATGACTGATGAAGTTCTCTGGGGTTTACCAGTTATTCACGGCCAGCCTTCTCAAGGGTCCCTCCTTTTGCAGTTTTATTAATCCAAGAATCCCTTATTGGCTGGCCCTCAGTGACTGTGCTAACCTTCTATTTGTGCTTACTTTCTCCGACTCCTAGCAGCCAGGCTAGGAATGTCCGAGGTACCTGTGTCTTGGAGCAAAATACACTTCAGTTCTCCTGGTCTTCATTTCCTCATTCTGAAATGGTATAGCCCCAACCCCCTCTGAGTTGCTGTGGGAATCAGATGTGAAAGTAATTTTGCTAAGTATTCCAGTGTAGGTAGGGACTGATAAGTTGTTGTCAATTACTGGATGAAATAAATCTCTAACGGTGGCTCCAGGCATTTTTCTGCTAGAGAAGGTAAAGGAAACAAAACTTCATTCATTCATTGAAAATTAATCAATCCTCAATTTCCAGGGAAACCTAGGAAGACAGAAGAACCAAACTTTTTTTTTTTTTGCATGTGTGTGACAAGGAGGACACCCACCAAAAGACAGTCACACATCACACTAGCTCTTCCTCTTGTCATGATGATGCTCCGACCAGAGGCTCTTTCTAGAACTTCCCTGCACACAAGGCTGCATTACAGCCCTCTGCCCACAGAACCTCACTCTTTCAGGGACCTGATCCAAGGCAGTGAGGGTCGGTGATTCAGGTCTGGGTCTTTTGAGGGTGGAGGGAGGCAGATAGGTTGGAAGAAAGAGGTCGGGGCCCTGTGATGGCATACCCAGTTAAGCACACATGCCCAAGGATTTAGGCTCGAGCCCCGGCTGCCCACTTGCAGGGGGACACTCCACAAGCAGGGAAGCAGGGATGCAGGTGTCCTGCGTCCTCTCTCCCTCTCTCCCTATCTACCTCCCCTGCCCTCTCTACCAGGAGCAGTGGATTCCTAGTGCCCGCACCAAGCCTGAGCGATAACCTTGGAGGCAAAAAAAGAAGAAAAAGGAGGAGGAGGAGGAGGAGGAGGAGGAGGAGGAGGAGGAGGAGGAGACGAAGAAGGAGAAGGAGAAAGATGTCTCCAGGCCAGGAAACTAACTCATTTGGAGAGTGTGCCGTTTTGCTATGCGAGCAACACAGCTTCAATCCTGTCCTCCACTACATTGGGACCTTCAGAGCTATGGTTTCTTTCATTCTATCTGCTGCTCTGCCTATTCTGTCTCTGTCTTGAAGGAAGAGAGAGAAAAAGAGAAGAGAGAGAGAGAGAGAATAGGAAATAAATAAATAAACAAATAGGATTTCTCCCTCTAGAGAAATAACCCTGGAGACAATAATTATTATATGTATGCCTAATTGTTATTATATAAACATATAAATAAGTACCTTTTAAAATTATTTATTTATTCCCTTTTGTTGCCCTTATTGTTTTATTGTTGTAGTTATTATTGATGTCATTATTGTTGGATAGGACAGAGAGAAATGGAGAGAGGAGGAGAAGACAGAGAGGGGGAGAGAAAGATAGACATCTGCAGCCCTGCTTCACCGCCTGTGAAGTGACTCCCCTGCTGGTGGGGACCAGGGGCTTGTACCTGGGTCCTTGTGCACTGTAATGTGTGTACTTAGCCAGGTGTGCCACCACCTGGCCTGTCTTCTCTCTTTTCACGTAAGCAACTTCCTTTAAGATGAGTCTAGCAGGGAGTCAGGTGGTAGCACAGCGGGTTAAGTGCACGTGGCGCAAAGCGCAGGGACCGGCGTAAGGATCTCGGTTCCAGTCCCTGGCTCCCCACCTGCAGGGAAGTCGCTTCACAGGCGGTGAAGTAGGTGAAGTAGGTCTGCAGGTGTCTGTCTTTCTTTCCTTTCCCCCTCTCTGTCTTCCCCTCCTCTTTCCATTTGTCTCTGTCCTACCCAACAATGACGACATCAACAACAACAATAATTACAACAAGGGCACCACAAAAGAACAAATAAATAAATATTAAAAAAAGAAAAAGATGAGTCTAGCAAGGAGAAGTGAGTAAGCACACCATTACAAAACTGGATTAAGCTCTACAACAGCAGCTGCTGTAACAAGCCTCCAACTGATGGTGCCAAGGATCTCCAACCAGGTTGCTTTCCTCTGTATGTTGATTTTGGTTTGGGGGGGTCATTCTGCTTTGTGACACTACCTCCCCAAAGGTCGTGGCATTGTCTAAGTTCGCTGTTAGCTGAGAAAGGACTGTGTGAAGACAGAAGATGAGTTTAAATGTTTTGGTGTGCAAGTGACAGATGTCACTGCTGCTCACATGGCTCTGGCAAAAGCCAGTCATGCAGCGTGCCTGCATGCAAGAGTAGGGTGGGGGTGGAGTACAGGGCTAGGTGACTCCCTAGCAGCAACAGCTAAGAGGAACTAGGGAATACATGTAGGCAGCTTCCACCTCAGTCCCAGATCCAGCGTGCTAAGTACTAGAGGAAACAGAAGAGCTAGCTTGATCCACAAGAGACACCTGCCGTAGGAGTCCAGGAGACAGAGGCGTCAAGAAAGACTTCCCAGAGGAGGCAGTGTTGAAGATGACTGAGTAAGGATAAGGAAGGATGATGAGTAACAATCACCTGAGCAAAGGGAGAGGGAGACCTTTTCCAGCAGAGGGCCAACCGCATGCAAAAGTTTGGTGAAAAGAAGAGGGAGCATGTCATAACTCATTCCAGAAACACAAACTCAGTGTTGCAAGAGCCAGAGGGCAGGAAACAGGAGCAGCAAGGAAGCCCAGGCAACAAGACCAGCTCAGGGGAGGGAGGCTGCCCGTGCTTCCCCTCCAGGCACTGGCTGGGCCTCTGCCTGCCTATCTGTATTGACAGTGGGGGTCCAAAATCCAGAGCAAAGAGCCTCAAGGATTTGACACTTGAATTAGAAACAAGCACTGGTTCACAAACATGTCCTGCCCTGGAGTGAACAGAGAAGTGGCAGGACTGGCTCCACCACAGTGGTTCCTCCTCCTCCCCCACCCCCACTCGGGAATCTGAAATGGTGAGGAGATGCACCACACAGAGGCCCATGAACAATTTGGGTTTCGCCCCTTCCTAACTATCACCAAACGGGGAGGGGGAGTTTCTACAGGATATAGTTATTTATCATGCCAGAGCACTGCTGAGTTCCGGCTGATGGTGGTGCTGGGATCGAACCTGGAACCTTTGGTGCCTCAGGCATAAAGTCCTAGTTAATGCTCCCCAGGATAATGGCTGGGGCTCAGAGTCTGGATAACTCCACTATTCTTGGCTATCACTTTCTCCCCTTAGGTGTTTCTTTCTCTCTTTCCTTTGATAGACTGAAAGACAAAGAGATTAAGAGGGAGAGAGAAATAGAGAAAGTGAGAAGATTCCTTTCTGCTGGTGGGAACTGGGGGGCTTGAACTTGGGCCCCTGCATGTGTGCTCTCTACTGGGTGAGTCATCACCAAATCCCAGGACTGATTTCCTTTTTTCTAATTTTTGTAAATTTATTTTTATTTTTATTTTTCCCAGAGCACTGCTCAGCTGGTGCTAGAGATTGGATTTGCAGCCTTGGGGCCTCAGGCCTGAAAGGCCTGACAGTAAAATACAGTAATTTGCACATGTGTAACATTTCTCGGTTTTTCACATAACACTCTAACCCCCTATCTAGGTCCTCCCCCACCATCACATTCCAGGACCTTAACACTCCCTGCCCCAGAATCCTTTACTCTGGTGCATTACACCAAACTTTTTTTGCCTCCAGGGTTATTGCTGGGTCTCAGAGCCTACACTAGGAATCCACTGCTCCTGGCAGCCACCTTTTTTCCATTGTTTTTGTTGCTGTTATTATTGTTGTTGTTGCTGCTGCTGCTCTTGTTAGATAGGACAGAGAGAAAAATTGAGAGAGGAGGGGAAGACTGAGAGGAGGAGAGAAAGATACCTCCAAAGCTGCTTCACTTGTGGTGTGTGTGTGTGGGGGGCTGGTACCAGGATCCTTGTGCGGGTCCTTGTGCTTTGAGTTACGTGTGCTTAACCCGGTGCACTATGGCCCGGCCCCCATACCTAACTTTTTAAAGGTTTATTTATTTATCTATTTATTTATTTTAAATATTTCATTGATTGATTAATGAGAGGAATAAGAGGAGAGAAAGAAGCAGACATCACTTGAGCACATGTGCTGCCAGGGGATTGAACCAGGGACCTAAGGCCTAAGAGTCCAACACTTTATCCACTGTGCCACCTCCTGGACCACAAGATTTTTTTAAATTAATTAATTAATTAATGTCTTTATTTGGAAGAAGGGGGAGGGAGAAACAACCAAATATCACTTTGGTACTTGTGCTGCTAGGGATCAAGTTCTAAACCTCAAGTTCATTCACTACACCGTCTCCCAGACTGACCAGGAATTCCTGTCAAAGAAGAGTAGGTGGACCGCAAGCGAATGGCCAGGTTCAGTGCTGGTCCTGTTCTCTGCTTTCCTGCACAGAAAGTAGGAGAGGAGGGTGCAGTGGAATTAAGTGCAAACCTTCTTGAGTGAGGCTGGTGTGCTAGAGTTTTTCAGAGTTAAGGGGCTAGTCTGGAAGGCATCAGGCCTGAGCCACTGTGCTAGCTGTCCATTGCAGTAGACTAAAACACTCCCAGATTTAGTGCTATAAACCAAGTCACTTACTATCTCAAAATGTCTATGGCCTCAGAGTTCAAGGACAACGTATCAGAATGATTTATCTCAAGGTTGGGTGGGACTTAGACTCATCTGAATGTTGGCCTGGGGCAGGGAAATCTTCTTCCAAGCTACTCACTGACTCACTTGCAAGGCTGGCTGGAACTTGGCTGGAACTGACAAATGGAGGTCACTTATGACCTTCATGGGCTGGAGAAATAGCAAATGCTTATGCAAAAGTACTGTCATGCCTGAGACACCAAAGGTACCAAGTTCATTGCTTCACACCACGATAAGTCAGAGCTATGTAGTGCTTTATTCCCCCCCCCCTCTCTCTCTCTATATATATATATATATATATATTTTTTTTTTTTTACCAGAGCACTGCTCAGCTCTGGCTTATATGTAGTGCAGGGGACTAAACCTGGGACATTGGAACCTCAGGCACTAGAGTATCTCTGCATAACCATTATGCTATCTACCCCTGCCCACAAATGAAATATATTAGAGAGAGAGAGGAAGCGAGAGAGGAAGGGATCAAGTAGCTCTCTGGCATAAATAGGACCAGTGATCAAACTCTGCACTATGGCGGGGAGGGGTCACACCAGGACCTCTTTGTCTCAGGCAAGAAAGTCTGGTGCTACCACTATTGTTACCTCCCCGACACCTCATGTACATATTTTTTAAAGATTTTACTTATTTATTAATGAGGAAGCTAGGAGAGAGAAAGAACCAGACATCACTCTGGCACATGTGCTGCCGGGCATCGAAGGCAGGACCTCATGCTTGAGAGTCCAAAGCTTTATCACTGTGCCACCTCCCGACCACACTTTTTTTTTTCAGGGGAAGACAGAGAGGGGGAGAGAAAGACAGACACCTGCAGACCTGCTTCACCGCCTGTGAAGTGACCCCCTGCAGGTGGGAAGCCGGGGCCGAACCTGGATCCTTACGCCGTCCTTGCGCTTGGTGCCATGTGCGCTTCACCTGCTGCGCCACCACCCGGCTTCCCATGTTTGTTTTTTTTTTAACATCTATTTTCAGTTGTCTTGAGTATAAGCCTGTTGGGCATATGGTAACTCTCGTTTTAAGGTTGTGAGGAGCTGCCAAACTATTTTCTAAAGCTGCTGCATCACTTCACAGTCCCAGCAGCAATGTCTGAAAGCCACGGCATCTTGATATCCTAGCCAACATTTATTATTGTTTGTTTGGTTTTGCTTGTTCTGCTTGTGTAGTTACTGGAGTAGGTGTGAGGTGCTTTCCCATTTGATTCGATTTGTATGTCCCTGATGACTAATGAGTTAATCATTGGTTATAGTTTCAGGTGCTTGTCGTCCATCTGTGCATTCTTAATTTTTTTTAAAGACTTGTTTATTTCCTTGTTTAGTGATTCACTCAATGAAAGAACCAGAGCATCACTCTGACAGTTCTTAGAAACGCTTTATCAAGTTGAGGATATTCCCTTCTATTCCAACTTCATGTGTTCAATTCATTTTATTTATTTATTTATTTATTTATTTATTTATTTATTTATTATTGGATAGAGACAGCCAGAAATTGAGAGGAAAGAGGTAATAGAGAGGGAGAGGGACAGACACCTGCAACCCTGCTTCACCACTCGCAAAGCCTTCCCCCTACAGGTGGGGACCAGGGGCTCAAACCTGGGTCTTTGCTCATCTTAACATGTGCGTTCATCAACCAGGTGTGCCAACACCTGTCCCTTTCTATTCATTATTATTATTTAGTCAAGAAAGAGTATTGAATTTTTGTCAAATACTTTCTCTGCCACTATTGAGATGACTTTTTTTTTTTACTAGAGTATCTTGTTCATGTTTACTGTGGCGCAGGGGACTGAACCTGGGACTTTAAAGTTTCAGGCAGGAATCTTTTTGCATAACCATTATACTACCCTCTTTTTTTTATTTTTTATTTTTTTTTTACTACCCTCTCTTATTTACTTATTTATTTATCTTTTTTATAAGGTTTTATTTATTTATTAGTGAGAAGACAGAAGAAGAGAGAGAAAGAACCAGACATCACTCTGGTACATGTGCTGCTGGGGATTGAACTCAGGACCTCATGCTTGAGAGTCCAATGCTTTATCCATTGTGCCACCTCCCAAACCACACTTATTTATTTATTTATTTATTTATTTATCTTATATATTTTTTCCCCAGAGCACTTCTTAGGTCTGGCTTATGGTAGTACAGGGAAAAGAAAGAAAGAAAGAGAGAGAGAAAGAAAGAGAAAGAAAGAAAGAGAGAGAGAAAGAAAGAAAGAAAGAGAAAGAGAAAGAGAGAAGAGAGGAAAAGATGTTAGAGTCTCAGTCATGAGGGCCAGGCGGTGGCACACCTGGTTGAGTGCATGTTACAATGTGCAAGGACCCAGGTTTGAGCCCCCGGTCCCCACCTGCAGGGGGAAAGCTTCGTGAGTGGTGAAGCAGCAGGGCTGCAGGTGTCTCTCTCCCTCTCTAGCTCTCCCTTCCTTCATGATTTCTGACTCCTTTATCCAATAAATAAGATAATTTTGAAAAATGAAAGTCTCAGTCATGAGAATCTGTTTTTCATAGCCACTGTGTTATCTCCCACATACTCATATTATTCTATTAATATAGAGTATTACACTAAGTGAGTTCCATAGGTTGAACTAACTTTGCATTCCTGGGATAAACTGTAGTTGACCATGTGTTTAATCTTTTTATACACTACTATATTCAATTTGCCAGTATTTTCTTAAAAGTTTCTAAGTTTTTAAAAAAATATTTTATTTATTTATTTTTCTTTTGTTGTTGTTGTTGCCCTTGTTTTTATCACTGTTGTGGTTATTATAATTGTTGTTGATGTTGTTGCCGGATAGGACAGAGAGAAATGGAGAGAGGAGGGGAAGACAGAGAGGGGGAGAGAAAGATAGACACCTGCAGACCTGCTTCACCGCTTTTGAAGTGACTCCCTTCAGGTGGGGAGCAGGGGCCTTGAACAGGGAACCTTATGAGGGTCCTTGCACTTCGCGCACTGTGCGCTTAACCCGCTGCACTACAGCCCGACCCCCAAGGATTTCTAAATACAATCACAAAAGATTGATCTGGAGTATATTGTTGGCTTTTTGTCTGGCTTTTCCCAGAGCACTATACAGCTCTGACTTAAGAGGGGTAGGGGGTGCTGGGGGTTGAACTTGGGACTTAGGAGCCTCAGACATGGAGATATTATTACATAACCACTCTGTTATTTCCCTCCACACAAACCTTATTCAGTAGTTTCGTTTTCCTCTTCTTTCCTTTTTTTTTTCTTACTGGAGTACATCTCTGCTCTGGCATATTAGTGGTAATAGTGATGCTGGGTGTTGAACTGAGACCTCAGGGACATCAGGCATAAGAGTCTGTTTGCTGGGCAGGGGTAGCTAGTATAATTAATGGCTGTGCGAACAGACTCTCGTGCCTGAGGCTCCGTCAAGTCCCAGGTTCAATCCCCCGCACCACCCTAAGCCAGAACTGAACAGTGCTCTGATGAAAAAAAAAAAAAAACAGTCTGTTTACATAACCATTATGCTATCTCCCTCCTTCTGTGAATTTTCTTGTGATACCACTAGTTTTGGCTTTAGAGTAATACTGAGGGGCCTCATAGAAGGAATTTGAAAATGCCCTCACATTTTTGTTGTTAAAAAGTGGACATTGGGGGCCGGGCGGTAGCGCAGTGGGTTAAGGGCACTTGGTGCAAAAAGCAAGGACCTGAGTTAGGATCCTGGTTGGAGCCTCAGGCTCCCCACCTGCAGGAGATTCGCTTCACAGGCGGTGAAGCAAGTGTCTTTCTCTTCCCCTCTCTGTCTTCCCCTCCTCTCTCCGTTTCTCTCTGTCCTTTCCAGCAACAACAACAACAACAACAGCAACAACAACAGCAACACGACAACGCGTCCAGGGACCCTGGAGCTAGCTGCGGGCACTGTGAATCCACTGCTTCTGGAGGCCATTTTTTTCCCATTTTTATTTGGATAGGACGGAGAGAAATTGAGAGAGCAGGGGGAGATAAAGAGGGGGAAGAGTCAGATAGACACCTGCAGACCTGGACAGAGATTTTTTTTTTAATTCCTGGAACCAAAAAATCTAGTGTTTGCTCATGGTGTGTGTGTGTGTGCGTGTGCCCGTGTGTGTGTGCCCGTGTGTGTGTGTGTGTGTGTGTGTGTGTGTGTGTGTGTGTGTGTGTTAGGACAGGCTTTCAGTGCATAGGCAGGCACTTAAAACTTTGCCTTCAAGTCCTGCTTGTGCAATGCTTCAAGCTTAACCAAAGGTAAGAACTGTGAGCCTTCTAGATTCTCTCCTGGGCAGACATACACAGGTCCCTGACACACAGACCAATGTGTGAATATGGCTTTCCAGATTCTCGGAGCTGTACCAAAGCTTTCAGACCTTATGGACATTTATTACCTTTAAAATTTTTTTTTTTATTTTTCCCTTTTGTTGCTCTTGTTGTTTTATTGTTGTAGTTATTATTGTTGTTATTGATGTCATCATTGTTGGATAGGACAGAGAGAAATGGAGAGAGAAGAGGAAGACAGAGAGGGGGAGAGAAAGATAGACACCTGCAGACCTGCTTCACAGCCTGTGAGGTGTGACTTCCCTGCAGTTGGGGAGCCGGGGGCTCGAATCAGGATCCTTAAGCCAGCCCTGTGCTTTGCGCTATTCCCTTTTTTTTTTTTTTTAACCAGAGCACTGCTCAGCTCTGGCTTATAGTGGTGCAGGGGGATTGAACCTGGGACTTTGGAATGTCAGACAAGGGAGTCTCTTTGCATAACCATTATACTATCTACCCCTGGCCCTTAACTTTTCCTTTTAAATGTTTTGATTTTCTTTCTTTTAAAAATTTTTTTTATTATATTTTCCCTTTTGTTGCCCTTATTTTTTATTGCTATTGTTATTGATGTTGTCATTGTTGGATAGGACAGAGAGAAATGGAGAGAGGAAGGGAAGACAGAGAGAGAGAGAGAGAAAGACAGACACCTGCAGACCTGCTTCACCAACTGTAGGTGGGGAGCTGGGGGCTCGAACCGGGAGCCTTATGCCGGTCCTTGTATTTTGCGCCACCTGCGCTTAACCCCTGCGCCACCGCCCGGCTCCTTTGATTTTCTTTCTAAGGTTTGTTCCCACTCTCATCTGCTGCCTTCAGCCATCAAAAAGTTAAAACATCTGACTGTAGTTTTTTTTTAAGTTATCTTATTTATTCACTTTTTTCAAAGACTCTCTTTTTTATTTTTATTTTTTCTTTTTTATTTAAGAAAGGATTAATTAACAAAACCATAGGGTAGGAGGGGTAATTTTATTTTTTAGAGAGATGCAGAGAGAGATGCACACAGAGAAACACCAGAGCACTGCCCAGCTTTGGCTTATGGTAGTGCGGGAGATTGAACCTGGGACTTTGGACCCTCAGGCATGAGAATCTGTTTGCATAACCACTATGCTATCTCCCCCGCCTGACTTATTTATTCTTATTTTTAGAACAAACAAATTAGAAGAGAGAGAGCAGAGCCCATCTCAGGTCCTGGATTGAAACTAAATCCTGATTATATATATTAAAAGATTTTATTTATTTATTAATGAGAAACATAGGAGGAGAGACAAAGAACCAGGCATCACTCTGGTACATGTGCTGTCGGGGGTCGAACTCAGGACCTCATGCTTGAGAGTCCAATGCTTTTTCCACTGTGCCACCTCCCAGACCACATGATTATATTTTTTAATGAACCCTAAAAGGAAGACTTTTCACTTTGGACAAGAAACAAAAGTCAAGCCAAATATGATTAGTTTTGCAACGAAGGGTCCTTCAGGGTACCACCAGATAGGATGACAGTCATTTTGGAATGAGTACTTGAAAGACTTCTAGCTCCATTCTTTTCTCTTTCTTTCTTTTTTTTATTCAGGTAAATTAAACTTTTATTTTGAAAACAAAATATGTTAGGAAAAGGAGAGAGAAAAAGAAACAGCACTGAAAACTGCTCACATTAGTCCCAGGATCCTTACTCTGGTCCTTGTGTTTTGCACCACCTGCGCTTTAACCCACTGTGCTACCGCCCGACTCCCAAGTTGTTTTTTTTTAACAGTTAGTGTTGACCTGCAGAACAGGGGATAGAGTGAGGGCAACTTAAAATATCACAAAATAGGCTAGGGAGATAGCTCAACAAGTTAGAACACAGGATTTACATACTGAGTCCCCCGTGGCCCCAGGTTCAACCCCCAGCACTATTATAAGTCAGAGCTGAGTGGTGTTCTGGTCTCTCTCATTAAAATAAATAAATAAATATTTTAATAGTTTATTTTATTAATTTTTTAAATTTAATTATCTTTATTTATTTATTGAATAGAGACAGTCAGAAATTGAGAGGGAGGAGGAGATAAAAAGGAGGAGAGATAGAGAGACAGCTGCAGCCCTGCTTAACCATTGTGAAGCTTTCCCCCTGCAGGTGGGGGACCAGGGGCTTGAACCTTCATCCTTGCACATTGTAATATGTGTCTGCAGTTGTCTATCTTTCTCTCCCCCTCTCTGTCTTCCCCTCCTCTCTCCATTTCTCTCTGTCCTATCCATTAATGAGGACATCAATAACAACAACAATAGTAACTACAACAATGAAGCAGTAAGGGCAACAAAAGGCAATAAATAGAGGATCTGGTGGCAATAAATAGCATATGGTGCGAAGCGCAAGGACCGGCGTAAGGATCCCGATTCGAGCCTCCAGCTCCCCACCTGCAGGGGAGTCTCTTCACAGCGGTGAAGCAGGTCTGCAAGTGTCTGTCTTTCTCTCTCCCTCTCTGTCTTCCCCTCCTCTCTCAACTTCTCTCTGTCCTAACAAAGAACGACATAAACAACAATAACCACAACAAGGCTACAACAAGGGCAACAAAAGGCGGCAAAAAAAAAGGCCGCCAGGAGCAGTGGATTCATGGTGCAGGCATGGAGCCCCAGCAATAACCCTGGAGGCAAAAAAAAAAAAGGAATAAATAAATATTTTTTTAAAAAATCAAAAAGAGAGGGAGTCGGGCTGTAGCACAGCGGGCTAAGCGCAGGTGGCGCAAAGCACAAGGACCGGCATAAGGATCCCGGTTCGAACCCAGGCTCCCCACCTGCAGGGGAGTCGCTTCACAGGCGGTGAAGCAGGTCTGCAGGTGTCTATCTTTCTCTCCTCCTCTCTGTCTTCCCCTCCTCTCTCCATTTCTCTCTGTCCTATCCAACAACGACGACAACAACAATAATAACTACAACAATAAAACAACAAGGGCAACAAAAGGGAATAAATAAAATAAATATTTAAAAAATCATTAAAAAAAATTAAAAAAAAAAAATCAAAAAGAGAGACTAAGGAGATAGCATAGTGGTTATGCAAAAAGACTTTCATCTGAGGTATCAAACATCCTAGGTTCAGTCTCCCACATCTCATAAACTAGAGTTGAGCAGTCTTCTGGAAAAAAAATTAATTAATTAACAATAGTAATAAAAGTTCAATTAAAAATGAAAATATAGAAAACAAAAAAGCTGAGCTTTTTTCAAATGTTTCTAAGTACTTTACAGTATAATCTTAAAACTGTCTAGTCTATTTCTTAGTTCATTTTTTTTTAATTTTTAAAAATTTTTTATTTACTTTATTTATTTTCCCTTTTGTTGCCCTTGTTGTCTATTCATTGTGGTCATAGTTATTATTGTTGTTGTTATTGATGTCGTCATTGTTAGGACAGAGAGAAATGGAGAGAGGAGGGGAAGACAGAGCGGGAGAGAAAGAGAGACACTTGCAGACCTGCTTCACCACTTGTGAAGTGACCCCCCTGCAGGTGGGAGCCAGCCACTCAAACCGGGATCCTTATGCCGGTCCTTGCTCTTTGCACCATGTGCTTAACCCTCTGCGCTACCGCCCAACTCCCCATTTCTTTTCTTTTTTTAAAGAATTTGTTTATTCATGAGAAAGGAGAGAATGAAAGAATCATACATCACTCTGGTACATGTGCTGCTGGGGATTGAATTATCTAGTGCCACTTCCTAGACCACTTCAGTTCACTTTTTTTTTTTTAAGTATTTATTTACTCCCTTTTTGTTGCCCTTGTTTTTTTATTGTTACAGTTATTATTGTTGTTGTTATTGATGTCGTCATTGTTGGATAGGGCAGAGAAAAATGAATAGAGAAGGGGAAGACGGAGGGGGGAGAAAGACACCTGCAGACCTGCTTCACCACTTGTGAAGCGACTCCCCTGCAGGTGGGGAGCCAGGGGCTCGAACCGGGATCCTTACGCTGGTCCTTGGGTTTCGGGTCACCTGCGTTTAACCCACTGCACTATTGCCTGACTCCCCACTTTAGTTCACTTCTATGTGAATTTTTATTATTTTTTTATTTGGGGGACTATTTGTTTATAGCAAATACAGTTGTTGGTACATGCTACATTTCTCAGTTTTCTTTTTCTTTTTGCTTCCAGAGTTATTGCTGCCTGTATTACGAATTCACTGTTCCTTTGGCCATTTTTTGATTTTTTTTTTTTTTTGTTTTAGAGGATAGGACAGAGAGAAATTGAGAAAAGAGGGGAAGACAGAGAGGGGGAGAGAAAGAGACACCTGCAGACCTGCTTCCCCGCTTGCAAAGTGACTCCCTGCAGGTGGGGAGCCAGGGGCTCCAAAAGGATCCTTGTGCTTCTTCTGTGTGTGCTTAACCCAGTGAACTACTGCCCAGCCCCCATTTCTCAGTTTTCTGCAAAGCACTCTCACCCTTAGCCTCACCCTCAGGTCCTTCACCATCTTGCACCAGGATCTGAAAAACCCTCGTCCCTCAACTGTCCGGTATTCTATCCTATGAATAAATTATTATCCATTTAATGACCTCTTTGACCCCCCCTGATCTTAGGTATTTCAAAGGCTTTAGGGGTATGTCAGAGCCAGCTTGCAATAATTCTCAAAAGTGTACACCTCTCCCCAATTCCCTTTTCAGTGAAATCCCATCAACAGTCTAAAACCGGCTGTGGTGTCAATGTTTATAACAGCGACATGGCAGTAGTACAAAATGTCTTCTCCCACCTCCATTAACCATTGACCACTGACCTAACTATACGTCACTGGGGGCAGGCACTGTCACGGTGTCTCGTCAGGACCATATGGTTTTCATTTGTGTATGTGCTTAGACTCAGCAGAAGGCAGTAGTAGTACACTGTGGGTGACTCGGATTTCTTTGTTCCCTTTGTGTATGTGCTTCTTGGAGTGATTGATTTCCCAGTCTGAGTACCATTTTAGAATCTTTCTTGATTTAGTTTAACTTCAACGTGTATTATACATTGACACATGACTGTCATTATTTTAATGACTGCAATTTTCCTTTGGATGAATGAATCATCACTTCTTTAGTCCCTCTCATGTTCATTGTTAGGTTACTTCTGATCTCTTTCAGTGATGACAGCTCTGTGTAATAGCTTTCTGTACCTTGCTAGAATGCCTCTAAAGCTGGGGACAGGCTACTTGCCAAAAGAACACCTGAGACAGAGTTAAAAGAAAAGACATGTGACCAGCTAGCTCATTAATTCCTTTAAGTAGTGAGTATCTTTTCAGTGTCCAAGTCTAGCATCTGTCACAGGGCTCAGGAAGAGCACTGGCCTGGGTCTCACATTAAAAAAAAAAAAGTCCTCCGAGGGGGGTGGGCAGAGGTACACCCGGTTGAATGCCCACGCTATCATGTGCAAGGACCCAGGCTTGAGGCCCTGCCCTCCACCTGTAGGGGGCACACATTAGGAGTGGTGAAGCACATCTACAGGTGTCTTTCTCCCTCCTTCCCTCCCTCCCTCCCTCTCTCTCACTCCCCTCCCTGTCTCAATTTCTCTCTGTCTTGTCATATAGAAGTTTCATACTGATCCAAGAAGGATGACAGAGGACCTAGTGGGGGTTGTATTGTTATAAGGAAAACTGGGAATGTTATGCATATACAAGCTATTGTATTTACTGTTGAATGTAAAACATTAATTCCCCAATAAATAAACAAAGAAAGAAGTTTCATACTGAGTTGGTGAAATAGCTTACTTGGATGGTACACTGGTTACCATATGTCCACAGGTAGAAGCCTGACACCCACTGCATTGAAGGAAGCTAAATACTATGTGCCCTCTCTCTCTCTCTCTCTCCTTCCCTCTCCCCCTCCCTCCCTCTCTCTCTCCCTCTCCCTCTCCCAGAACACTGATCAGTTCTGGTTTATGGAGGTATGAGGATTGAACCTAGGACTTTGGAGCCTCAGGCATGAGAGTCTCTTTGCATAACCATTATACTATCTATCCTTGTCCCTAGTTTCTCTCCTTCATTCTTCTTTCTCTTTTACATTAATTAATTTATTTGATAGGACAGAGAGAACTTGAGTGGGAAAGGGGAGGTAGGCATCTACAGTACTGCTTCACCACTAGTGAAGCTTCCCCTCTACAAGTGGGAACTGGGGCCTTGAACCTGGGTCCTTGCTCCCTATAAAGTGTGTGCTTGGGACTAGGCAGTGGTACACCTGGTTAAGTGCATGTGTCACCATGCACAAGAGAGCCACCACAAAGCCTCCACTTCTTGGAGTGCCTGAGCAACTGGTCTGGGTCATGGGCAGGCATTCACTCTACTCATTGAGCTATCTCTCCAGGCCTACTGTAACTTTAAATTGTACAAACATTTTACCCCCACCTCCTACAGCCCAGACTTAACTGGGTTCTGCTGTGACCATACATAGTTATAAGAGAATCTGAGAAATGTAGTGTTTGAGGGCAGGGGAGATAGCCTAATGGTTAGCAAAAGACTTTCATGGCTGAGGTTCCAAAGTCCCCAGTTCAAACCCCTTAAGCCAGAGCTGAGCATTCTGGTTGTTCTCTGTGCACCTTTCTCTTTGTGTCTCTCTGTCATTAAAGATAAAAAAGTAGGGGAAGTCAGGCAGTAGCGCAGTGGGTTAAGCGCATGTGGCACGAAGCGCAACGACAGACAGAAGGATCCCAGTTTGAGCACCCGCTCCCCACCTGGAGGAGAGTCGCTTCACAAGCGGTGAAGCAAGTCTGCAGGTACCTATCTTTCTCTCCCCCTCTCTATCTTCCCCTCTTCTCTCCATTTCTCTCTGTCCTATCCAACAACAACGACATCAATAACAACAACAATAACTACAACAATAAAACAACAAGGGCAACAAAAGGGAATAAATAAATATTAAAAAAGATAACAGCTTTAATAAGTAAGTAAATAAATAAATAAGTAGGGAGTTGGGCAGTAGCAGAGCGGGTTAAGCGCATGTGGCTCAAGGCGCAAAGACCGGCGTAAGGATCCCGGTTCGAGCCTCCAGCTCCCCACCTGCAGGGGAGTCGCTTCACAAGCGGTGAAGCAGGTCTGCAGGTGTCTGTCTTTCTCTCCCCCTCTCTGTCTTCCCTCCTCTCTCCATTACTCTCTGTCCTATCCAACAACGACAACAACAACAATAATAACTACAACAACAATAAAAACAACAAGGGCAACAAAAAGGAAATACATATTTTAAAAAGTCTTTAAAAAAAGCTTTAATATTAAATAAGCAAGGGTGGGGGTAGATAGCATAATGGTTATGTAAAGAAACCCTCATGCCTGAAGGCTCCAAAGTCCCAGATTCAACCCCTCCACATCACTATAAGCCAGAGCTGAGCAGAACATTCTTTCCACTTTTTTCCCTTCCAGATAGAAGGCAAAGACAGAGAAGGAAAGAGAGGTAGAGAGGAGGAGACACTACAGCCTTGCTTCATCACTTATGCAGGTTCCCCTGTGCGTGGTGCTCTCAAGTGGTGCTCAGGGTCTTGATCGTGGGCTCTTGGGCCATGGGAAAATGTGTGGCCTGTTGGGTGAGTCAGTCACCACCTGGCCCCCAAATTGCCAGTTTTCCACCCCTTCCCTCACAACACATACACTTGGGAATGGAAAACAAGAACCAGAAAACTGAACTGACTTTTCACAGTGACATGGCCGCCAGTGGTGAGTAAACAAAGTTGAGGTTCAGTCTTGATCACTGTCTTCTTCACCCTACTCCCACCCTCACCTTATTTGTCATCTACAGGCCCTGAAAGGCTTAGAGAAAAGCGTGAGTAGTTTTGAAGAAGTGAGAAATGATTCCAACCCACTTCTCCTTGGTGACTGTGGTCTCTCACCGGATCCCAGTTCCCTTCTGAGAGGGACTGGCCTGTCGTCGCAGGGAGAGCTCAGATCTGCCCAGCCTTGATCTTGATTCATGCAAAGGCCGCCTCCAAGGAACAAGGTGAGAGGGAGCAACCGCCTTCTCCTTTGGGGTAGGGCCAAAAGCAGGAAGGGCATGTCTGACTCTCTTCCTCTGAGCACAGGACTCTGGGTCAGAGGCAGTTAATGCAAGAGGAGTAGTCCTAAGCCAGTCTGCCTGAAGAGTCAGTGGCCATCAGTGTGCCTCATGACAGCAATTCTCCCCTGCCCAGCATGTGAGCTGGGGCTTCCCCAGAAGTCAAACAGCAGGGAGAAGGTCTGGGCATGGCTACAGCCTGCAGTTCTTCCTCTAACCCAAACCATTCTGTGGTTTGTCGTCTGCATTAGAGACTTTCACAGCAGCCTGAGAACCAGTACCCAAGCATCTTCTAGCACTTCAGGTAGGAAGAAAGACATGCTACTAGAGCAAAGGAGACAGCATAATGGTTCTGAAAACGACTTTCATGACAGGTGGGGGTAGATATCATAATGGTTCTGCAAAGAGACTCTCATGCCTGAGGCTCCAAAGACCCAGGTTCAATCCCTGCACTACCAGAAGCCAGAGTTGAACAGTGCTCTGTTAAAAAAAAATAAAATAAAATAAAAACCTTTCATGCTTGAGGCACCCAATGTCTCAGGTTCAGTCTCTGTCTCCAGCACCATCATAAACCAGAGCTGAGCAGTGCTCTGGTAATAAATAAATAAATAAATAATGCTCTCATGACCAAGGCTCCAAAGTGCCAGGTTCAATTGCCTATACCACCACTAGTCAGAGATGATCAATGCTCAGTTAAATAAATAAATAAATAAATAAATAAATAAATAAATAAATAAAAGGAGCCGAGTGGTGGCACACCTGGCTGAGCACACGTTACAATGCACAAGGGCCCAGTGTTCAAGCCCCTGATGTCCACCCGCAGGGAAAAAGCTTCACAAGTGATGAAGCAGGTCTGCAGGTGTCTGTCTTTCTCTCCCCCTCTCTGACTTCCCCTTCTCTCTCTATTTCTCTCTGTCCTATCCAACAACAATGACATCAATAATAACAACAACAGTAATAACTAAAATAATGAAAATAACAAGGGCAACAAAAATGGAATAAATAAATAATATTTTTAAAAAGAAGTAGAAATGTTTTTGGTTTTTGAAATATTATTTATTTATTTATTCCCTCTTATTGCCCTTGTTGTTTTTAATTGTTGTCATCGTTGTTGGATAGGACAGAGAGAAATTGAAAGAGAGGGGGAAGGACAGAGAGGGGGAGAGAGAAAGATAGACACCTACAGACTTGCTTCACCACTTGTGAAGTGACTCCCCTCAGGTGGGGAGGCAGAGGCTCGAACTGGGATCCTCCCACTGGTCCTTGCACTTTGTGCCATGTCCGCTTAACCCGCTGCACTACCGCGGACTCCAGAGAGCAATAATTTAAACCTGGGACCTTGCCCATGGTAATATGTCCACTTAATCGAGTACACCACCACCCATCCTCTGTCTGGAATTAAAAAATATATGTGTGGGAGTCGGGCTGTAGCGCAGCGGGTTAAGCGCAGGTGGCGCAAAGCACAAGGACCGGCATAAGGATCCCGGTTCGAACCCCGGCTCCCCACCTGCAGGGGAGTTGCTTCACAGGCGGTGAAGCAGGTCTGCAGGTGTCTGTCTTTCTCTCCCCCTCTCTGTCTTCCCCTCCTCTCTCCATTTCTCTCTGTCCTATCCAACAACGACAACAACAATAATAACTACAACAATAAAACAACAAGGGCAACAAAAGGGAATAAATAAAATAAATATTTAAATATATATATATATGTGTATCTATTTATGTCCAGAAAATAGCTCACCCACTAGAACTTGAGCCCTACTGTACATAAAAATCCCTGTGTTTTTTTGCCCTGGTATCAAATGAGAGCACTATGGACAGTGAATGGGGGCTCCATGAATGTGGCGTCTCTTCTCTCTTTCATAAATAAGTTAACAGATATATAAAGAAAAAGAGTTCTTTCCCCCCTGAATTTTTCTGTCTCTATAAATAAAAATATTTTTAAAAGATGAAAGAAGAAGAGAGCAAGAAGAAGAGGAGAAGGAGAAATAAATAAAGAGAAGTGGTCTTGTGGTCGGGGAGGTGGCGCAGTGAATAAAACATCGGACTCTCAAGCAGGGGGTCCTGAGTTCAATCCCTGGCAGCACATGTGTCAGAGTGATATCTGGCTCTTTCTCTCTCCTCCTATGTTTCTCATTAATAAATAAATAAAATATTTAAAAAAAAAATAAAGAGAAGTGGTCCAGGAGGTGGCACAATGGATAAAGCATTGGATTGTCAACCATGAGGTCCTGAGTTTGATCCCAGGCAGCACATGTACGAGAATGATATCTGGTTCTTTCTCTCCTATCTTTCTCATGAATATAAATTCTTAAAAAAAAAAAAAAAAAGAGAGAGGGAGTCGGGTTGTAGCGCAGTGGGTTAAGCGCAGGTGGCGCAAAGCACAAGGACCGGCATAAGGATCCCGGTTCGAACCCCGGCTCCCCACCTGCAGGGGAGTCGCTTCACAGGCGGTGAAGCAGGTCTGCAGGTGTCTATCTTTCTCTCCTCCTCTCTGTCTTCCCCTCCTCTCTCCATTTCTCTCTGTCCTATCCAACAACGACAACAACAATACTAACTACAACAATAAAACAACAAGGGCAACAAAAGGGAATAAATAAATAAATAAAATAAATATTTAAAAAAACTAGTAAAAAAAAAGAGAGAGAGAGAGAAAGTGAAGAAATAGCTACCAGGAATACTGGATTCCTAGTGCTTGCACTGAACCCCAGTGATAAAATCAGTGGTAATTAAAAAAAAAAAATCCAGACTAAAATTGGTTAAAGGATCTTGAACACAAGATGCAATGCATGAACCTAGAATTAATCTTGGACCGGGAAAAACGAAGTCCATTTCTAGGACCACGAAAGAGCCTGAGCATGGGCTGTGTTGGGTAACGGTATTGTGACAACGCTAAATTTCCTGATTTTCGTAACTGTATTCTGGTTTTGTAACAGAACGCCTTTGTTCTTAGGAAGTAACTCTGAAATTAGGGACAGGGGAAATATGTCTTTTTTTAATCGCCTTTTGTTGCCTTGCTGTTTTTATTTTTTATTTTTTATTGTTGTTGTAGTTATTGTTGTTACAGATATTGTCATTGGATAGGACAGAGAGAAATGGAGAGAGGAGGGAAAGACAGAGAGGAGGAGAGATAGATAGACACCTGCAGACCTGCTTCACCCCTTGTTAAAGGACTCCCCTGCAGGTGGGGAGCCAGGGGCTCGAACCAGGATCCTTATGCCTATCCTTGTGGTTTGCGCCATGTGGCTTAACCCATTGCACTTAACCCGTTGTGCTACCTACCACCCGACTTCTGAAATGTGTCTTTAATACACAATCAGGTGGTTAGAGAGAGAAATGACTAATATATGCATAAATAGTGACAGTACAGGCTAAAGTCAAAAAACACAATACAGAGAAAGGTATAAAATCTCTCCCAGGCCTTCTGTTACTGTCTTTGCCCTAAGACTACCTTACATCCAAAGTAAATGAAAACCTGCAAACAGGGTAGTCAATTCACAGGTGGTGAAGCAGGTCTGCAGGTGTCTACCTTTCTCTCCTTTTCTCTGTCTTCCCCTCCTCTCTCCATTTCTCTCTGTCCTATCTAACAACAACGACATCATCAACAACAACAATAATAATAACTACAACAACAATAAAAAACAAGGGCAACAAAAAAGGGGAAAATAAAATTTTTTTTTAAAAAAGTCATTAAAAATTGCAAACACATATACAGATATGTAGCCTGTAGGATTTTGATTTCTTTAAAAACAAGGTCACAAATAGAATCTTACTCTGAGATTTATTATTATTATTATTATTTTTAAATATCTTTTTTTATATATTTATTTTATTTATTTATTCCCTTTTGTTGCCCTTGTTGTTTTATTGTTGTAGTTATTATTGTTGTTGTCGTTGTTGGATAGGACAGAGAGAAATGGAGAGAGAAGGGGAAGACAGAGAGGAGGAGAGAAAGATAGACACCTGCAAAGCTGCTTCACCGCCTGTGAAGGGACTCCCCTGCAGGTGGGGAGCCGGGGTTCGAACCGGGATCCTTATGCCAGTCCTTGTGCTTTGCGCCACCTGCGCTTAACCGGCTGTGCTACAGCCCGACTCCCTATTATTATTATTATTAAGAGGCTTGGAAAACTAGCACAGTGGCTTATACAACAGGCTTTCATGCCTGAAACTCTGAGCTCTCAGGTGCAATCTCTGACATCAAGTAATGCCAGGCTTGCTTTGCGGGAGAGAGACCAGGAGCTCGTGGCGGCGTGGTAATACAATTCTTTATTCATGCGGAAGCTCCAGAGTCAGATGTGAGCACAGTGGGTTAAGCCGTGTGGTGCCAAACCACAATGGCAGCCTCCCTCCCACTCTGTCTTCCCCTCCTCTCTCCACTTCTCTCTGTTCTATCCAACAATGACAACATCAATAACAACAATAAAACAACAAGGGCAACAAAAGGGAAATAAATAAATAAATAAGAATAAATAAATAAATAAATAAATAGAGGCCAGGTGGTGGCGCACCTGGTTGAGTGCATATGTTACAGTGTGCAAGGACCCAGGATCAAGGCCCTGGTCCCCACCTGCAAGGGGAAAGCTTTGCAAGTGGTGAAGCAGTGCTGCAGGTGTCTCTCTGTCTCTCTCCCTCTCTATCTTCCCCTTCCCTCTTGACTTCTGGCTGTCTCTTTCCAATAAAGATAATTAAAAAATAAATATAAATAAATAAATATAAAATAAAAAGATGTCTGATGAAATAATAGTGTGTCATTAAAAGAATTGTGAACTTAAAAAAAAAAAACCACCAGGAGGGGGTGCAGTGATAAAGCTTTGGACTCTCAAGCATAAAGTCCTGAGTTCGATCCCCGGCAGCACATGTGCCAGAGTGATGTCTGGTTCTTTCTCTCTCCTCCTATCTTTCTCATAAATAACTTAAATCTTTAAAAAAAGAAAAAAAACAACACCTAACAAATAACAGGTTGGAGAGAGCTAACTAGGTAAGGTATCTGCACTGTCATGCCTGCAGTTCCGATGTGAGTTCCAGCACCACATGGGGAGTGTGTGGCAATGCACAGAGCTCTAATGTTTCTCCCTCTGTCTATCTGAATGAAAAAGTGGCCCAGAGAGGTCAAACTGCACATGTGACAGATCCTGGTTACACACACACACACGCACATACGCACACGCGCACGCGCGCACGCACACGCACACACCTACAATGGTTAAAATAAATGGAACTGAAGGACTGTAATGACTGTAAGGACTTGTGACCTTAGGCTGTCCCTCAGAGAAGTCAGTCTTTGGCTTGTTTATTTGGACAGCTCTAAATAGTGTCTCTCCTGCTATTTCTGGATCTATGAATGATCCATTGACTTCCTGCTGTGTGTGAGGATTGAATTTACTTATACCCTGCCCTCTTCAACTTGTTCCAACATTTATTTATTTATTTTTATTGGGTAGAGACAGAGAGAAATTAAAAAGGGATGTGGAGACAGAGAGGGAAAGAGACAGAGTCACCTACAGCCCTGCTTTACCACTTGTGAAGCTTGTCCCACTCCCCACAGGTAGGGACCGGGGGCTTGAACCCAAGTCCTTGCACACAGTAATGTGTGTACTTAACTAGGTGCACCACCACCTCACCCCCTTGAACCAATTTTTAAATGATCTTTTTTTTTTTTTAGTCCTTCTTCTTACTTTGGATTTTCTGTTTATTTTTTTTCTTGTTCTGTCAACTGTAGGCATTGTCTAATTACCAGTCTTATAATGCTTATGGCAGAAACTCTTCCTTTCACCTCACTCTCCCCCTCTCTGTCTTCCCTTCCTCTCTCCATTTCTCTCTGTCCTATCTAACAACAACGACAACAATAAAAAACAAGGGCAACAAAAGGGAAAATAAATAAATACTAAAAAAAAAAAAAAAGTTTTCTCTTGTCACTGGACCATGAATTGTGTCCTGTTGTCCCAGTGGCATCAGCCTCATCTTGGATGCAATGTTTCAGGTCACTGGACACTGGCTCTGAGTCAGTTCAGAAATGGGACTAAAGGGCTGGAGACAAGTTGGGGTAGAGGGCATATACTTTCCATATGTGAGGTTGGAACCCCAGTACCACACGGGAGCTCTGTGGACAGCACCAAAGGAATTCCAAGGATGGTGGGGTGATGCTTTGGTACCTTCCCACTTTGCTCCTTCTCTCTCTCCTTAAGTTAAAGAATTAAAAAAAATTTTTTTAATTAATTTTATTTTTGAGAGAGATGCAGAGAGAGACACACACACAGAAACACCAGAACACTGCTCAGCTCTGGTTTATGGTGGTGCGGGGGATTGAACCTGGGACTTCGGAGCCTCAGGCATGAAAGTCTGTTTGCATAACCATTATGCTGTCTCCCCTGCCCAAGTTAGAGAATTTTAAAACAGAGGGGCCAGGCAGTGGTGCACCAGGTTAAACACACAGCATGAAACACAAGGAACCGTGCAAGGATCCTGGTTTGAGACTCTGCTCCCCACCTGCAGGGAGGTCGCTTCACAAGCAGTGAAGCAGGTCTGTGTATCTTTCTCTCTTCCTCTCTGTCGTCCCCTCCGCTCTCAATTTCTCTCTGTCTTATTGGACAAAATGGCCACACAGCAGAGGATTCCAGTGCAGGCACCAAGCCCCAGTGATAATCCTGGAGGCACAAAAAGAAAAAAAAAAAAAAGAATTTTAAAACTTGGAATAAGAAGAGTGGGTGGTGGCACACCTGGTTGAGCATACATGTTACAATTCTCAAAGACCTGAGTTCAAGCCCCACGTCCCAACCTGCAGGGGGAAAGCTTTGCAAGTGGTGAAGCAGTGCTGCAGGTGTTTCTGTCTCTCTCCCTCTCTGTGTCCCCTTCCTCTTGACTTCTGGCTGTCTCTATCCAATAAATAAATAAAGGTAATTTAAAAAAAAACCTGGACTAAAGAGAATGCTTGGTGGTGTTACACTTGTGTGACCCCCTTAGTTTAATCCCTGTAATCATATTTTTAAAAAATGGCCATCATCTGGGAGGTGGCACAGTGGAAAAAACTGTTGGACTTTCAGAAGCCAGGTGGTGGTGAACTTGATTGAGCATACATTTTTTTTGTAATTTTATTTATTTTCCCCTTTGTTGCCCTTGTTGTCTTCTTTTTATTGTTGTTATACTTATTATTGCTGTTGTTACTGATGTCATCATTGTTGGATAGGACAGAGAGAAATGAAGAGAGGAGGGGAAGACAGAAAGAGGGAGAGAAAGACAGACACCTGCAGACCTGCTTCACCACTTGTGAAGCGACTCCCCTGCAGGTGGGGAGCCGGGGGCTCAAACCAGGATCCTTACGCTGGTCCTTGTGCTTTGCGCCACCTGCACTTAACCCACTGTGCCCGACTCCCTTAAGCACACATCTTACAATGCGCAAGGACCTGGGTTCAAACCCCTGGTCCCAATCTTCTAGGGGATAGCTTTGCAAATGCTGAGGCAGTGCTGAAGTGTCTGTCTCTCCCTCTTTCTTTTTCCACACTCCCTTCTCAATTTCTCCCTGCCTCTATCCATTAAATAAAAAAATTAAATAAAAAATGTAGGGGCCAGGTGGTGGCGCACGTGTTGCAATGCACAAGGACCCAGGTTGGAGCACTCGGCCCCTACCTGCAGGGGGAAAGCTTTGCAAGTGGTGAAGCCATGTTGCAGGCGTCTCTCTGCCTCTGTCTCCTGTTCTATCACCCCTTTTCCCTTATAATTTCTGGCTGTCTCTATTCGAAAAATAAAGATAATTTTATTTTTATTTAAATTTATTTCTTTATTGGGGAATTAATGTTTTACATTCAACAGTAAATACAATAGTTTGTACATGCATAACATTCCCCAGTTTCCCATTTAACAATACAACCCCCACTATGTCATTTATCACCCTTCATGGACCTGTATTCTCCCCACCCAGCCACCCCAGCGTCTTTTGCTTTGGTGCAATATGCCAATTCCATTTCAGGTTCTACTTGTGTTTTCTTTTCTGATCTTGTTTTTCTATTTCTGCCTGAGAGTGAGATCATCCCATATTCATCCTTCTGTTTCTGACTTATTTCACTCAACATGATTTTTTCAAGGTCCATCCAAGATCGGCTGAAAAAGGTGAAGTCACCATTTTTTACAGCTGAGTAGTATTCCATTGTGTATATAGACCACAACTTGCTCAGCCACTCATCTGTTGTTGGACACCTGGGTTGCTTCCAGGTTTTGGCTATTACAAATTGTGCTGCCAAGAACATATGTGTACACAGATCTTTTTGGATGGATGTGTTGGGTTCCTTAGGATCTATCCCCAGGAGAGGAATTGCAGGGTCATAGGGTAGGTCCATTTCTAGCCTTCTGAGAGTTCTCCAGACTGTTCTCCACAGAGGCTGGACCAATTGACATTCCCACCAGCAGTGCAGGAGGGTTCCTTTGACCCCAATAAAGATAATTTTAAAAAAGAAATAAAATATTTAAAAATGTTAGGTTCTCAAGTATGAGGTCCTGAGTTAGATCCTGCTAAAACATATGCCAGAGTGAAAGTCTGATTCTTTTTCCTCCTTATTTTCTCATTAATGAATAAATATCTTAAAATAGAAGTGTCCAGTGTTTAGTTTGCTACTTCTTTGGCTAATTAAAAATTATTTAGGGAGTAGTCTGGGAGGTGGTGCAGTGGTAAAGCTTTGTACTGTCAAGCATGAGGTCCTGAGTTCGATCCCCGGCGGCACATGTGCCAGAGTGATGTCTGGTTCTTTCTCTATCCTCCTATCTTCCTCGTTAATAAATAAAATCTTTAAAAAAAAAAATTAAGGGGGCCAGGCGGTGGCGCAACTGGCTGAGCGCACATGTTATAGTGCACAAGGATCCAGGTTCGATCCCCCGGTCCCCGCCTGCAGGGGGAAGGCTTCACAAGTGGTGAAGCAGGGCTGCAGGTATCTCTCTGTCTCTCTCCCTATCAACCCCTTCCCTCTCAATTCTACCTGTCTCTATCCAATAAATAAATAAAGATTATTTTTTAAAAAAGAAAAGAAAAAAATTATTTAGGGAGTCGGGTGGTAGCACAGCGGGTTAAGCACAGGTGGCCCGAATCGTAAGGACCAGCTTAAGGATCTCAGTTCGAGCCCCCAGATCCCCACCTGTAGGGGAGTCACTTCACAAGCAGTGAAGCAGGTCTGCAAGTGTCCGTCTTTCTCTCTCCCTCTCTGTCTTCCCCTCCTCTCTCCATTTCTCTCTGTCCTATCCAACAACAACATCAATAACAACAACAATAATTACAACAATAAAAAAGACGGGGCCGGGTGGTGGCGCACCTGGTTGAGTGCACACATTACAGTGCGCAAGGACCCAGGTTCAAGCCCCCAGTCCCCACCTGCAGGGGAAAAGTTTCACAAGTGGTGAAGCAGTGCTGCAGGCGTCTCTCTGTGTCTCTCCCTTCCTCTCGATTTCTGACTGTCTCTAACCAACAAATAAATAAAGATAACACAAAAATTAAAAAAATTTAAAAAATTAAAAAAAAAGACAAGGGCAACAAGAGAATAAATAAATCGTTTAATTTTTTTTAAAATTCATTTTAGATAGAAACAGAAATTGAGAAAGAAGGGGGGGGTAGAGAGGGAAACAGAGGTGCAGCACTGCTTCAAGACTTGTGAAGCTTCTTCCTCCATGCAAATGGGACTAGGGGTTTGAACTCTGGTCTTTGTGCCTGGCAACATGTGAACCTTAGCAGATGCACCACAACCTGGCCCCTGGGTAATAAAAATTTTACCTGTACCTGGTTAGCCATAGTGACCCCTTTAGGGGGCTTGTACCCATCTTGTAACAATATTCAGGATGAGTGACAGCATCTCTGAATGCTGGCCCTCCAATATTAGCATAGGTCTCCGGAGGCCCAGCCATCGCTGTGACTGGGGAATCCACGCTGTCCATTCCCATTCCTGTCACAGCTCCTTGTGGCTGAACAGGACTGAGTAGCCCAGTTCTGGCAGATTCTTGTCTACAAATGGAAAATGCTGATGTGGGCTTCTGAGCCTGCAAGCATCCACATGACGGTGTGATTGTCACCGATGAGATCGTAAAGGTACCTCCAGACTTCAGGATATATATATCCTGTCCTCCTTTTGATTTTTTCCCTTTTTATTTATTATCAATCTTTTTTTTTTTTTTTTTGCATTGCGACCTTGTACATGTGTGGTTTCACCACTCTGAGCCAATAGAAACAAAGAGACAGAGTGAGAGATACCACAGCACCAAAAATACCTAATTTTTCCCTCTTTCCCTTCATTTATTTCTGACTTTTTTTTCCCTCCAGGGTTATTGATGGGGCTTGGTACCTGCACCATGAATCCACTGCTCCTGGCGGCTATTTTTTTTTTCCATGGTTGTTATTATTGCTATTATTATTGTTGTTGCTGCTGTTGATGGTAGATAGGAGAGAGAGAAATGGAGAGAGGAGGGGAAGACAGAGAGGGGGAGAGTAATACAGACACCTGAAGACCTGCTTCACCGCTTGTGAAGTGACTCCCCTGCAGGTGGGGAGCAGGGTCTCTAACCAGGATCCTTGCGCCAGGTCCTTGTGCTTCAAGTCATGTGTGCTTAACCTGGTGCACCACCGCCCGGCCCCCTAGTCCTGAGTTCTTTTAAAAAAAAAAATTATTTATTCCCTTTTGTTGCCCTTGTTGTTTTATTGTTGTAGTTATTATTGTTGTTGTTGATGTTGTCGTTGTTGGATAGGACAGAGAGAAATGGAGAGAGAAAGGGAAAAGAGAGGGGGAGAGAGAGACAGACACCTGCAGACCTGCTTCACCGCCTGTGAAGCGACTCCCCTGCAGGTGGGGAGCCGGGGTTCGAACCGGGATCCTCATGCCGGTCCTGTGCTTTGCGCCACGTGCGCTTAGCCCGCTGCGCCGCCGCCCGCCCAACTCCCCTCTTCCTGATTTCTAATGCATTCTCCCTTTAGTTCTTTCATTTCTTCCAGTGTCAATCAGTTTAGCCGGTGCTGAGTATAAAGAAGAAGCGTCAGGCACGGAGGTTCGCCAGTAACATCTGGCCTCTTTGTTTTTCTCTTTTCTCCCCCAATTCTAGTCAGTGCAGGAGACTCCTCTTAGGCGCTTGTTTCCTCATCGCCTCCCAGACCATGACCTCCTTGCCCTCGCTTGAGCCCCTGGAGCTTCCAAGATTGGAGGTTTTTTTTAAATTTTTTAATTTCTTTATTGGGGAATTAATATTTTACATTCGACAGTAAATACAGTAGTTTGTACATGCATAACATTCCCCAGTTTCCCATATAACAGTACAATCCCCGCTAGGTCCTCTGTCATCCTTCATGGACCTGTATTCTCCCCACCCACCCACCCCAGAGTCTTTTACTTTGGTGCGATACGTTTTTTTTTTTTTAATATTTATTTATTTATTTATTTATTCATTTTACCTTTTTGTTGCCCTTGCTGTTTTTTTATTGTTATAATTATTATTGTTGTTGTTATTGATGTCTTCGCTGTTGGATAGGACAGAGAGAAACGGAGAGAGGAGGGCGAGACAGAGAGGGGGAGAGAAAGACAGACACCTGCAGACCTGCTTCACCTCCTGTGAAGCGACTCCCCTGCAGGTGGGGAGCCGGGGGCTCGAACCGGGATCCTTACGCCGGTCTTTGCTCTTTACGCCACGTGCACTTAACCCGCTGAGCTACCAGCTGACTCCCACGTTGTTGTTTTTTTAAAGACTTTATTTACTTATGAGAAAGATAGGAGGGAGAAAGAACCAGACATCACTCTGGCACATGTGCCACCGGGGATCGAACTCAGAACCTCATGCTTGAGAGTCCAAAGCTTTATCACTGCTCCACCTCCCAGACCACTGTTTTTTTTTTTAACCAGAGCACTGGTCAGCTCTGGCTTATGGTGGTGTGGGGGATTGAACCTGGGTCTTCAGAGCCTCTGGCATGACTGTTTGTTTGCATAATAATTATGCTATCTACCCCCGCCCAAGACTGGAGTTTTATGTGGAGGCTCACTTTCATTTTAGTTGAATCAGGAGCATCTTGCTTATCTGTCATAGCAGCTGTGTCTGTCCTGAGCGCCGAGTCCTCTACCCAGCAGCCTCTGCGTGGAGGATGGAGCGTGTTGGTGGTAGCGGAAGATGCCATCCCACCGAGCCTGGAAGTGTAACATGGGCATGTGCTTACACAGTGATCACAAATCACTACCCATGCACAGGGGAAGACTGAAAGAACAGAAAACATCAACATTCTGAGTGGGGGAGCAATGGATAAAGCCGAGAATCCTCAAGCACAAAGTTCTGAATTTGATCCCCAGTGTTGTATGTGCCAGAGTGATGCTCTGATTCTCCCCAACCCCACGTAGCATGAATACATATTTAAAAAATTTAAATACAACTTCTTTTTAAAAATATTAATTTATGTGGTCCGGGAGGTGGCACAGTGGATAAAGCACTGGACTCTCAAGCAGGAGGTCCCAAGTTCAATCTCCGGCAGCACGTGTACCAGAGTGATGTCTGGTTCTTTCTCTCTCTCTCCTCCTGTCTTCCTCATGAATAAATAAAATATTTTAATAAAAAAATACTAATTTACTTATTTATTTCCTTTTGTTGCCCTTTCTCACTCCCTTTCTTTTTCACACTTGTCCTTGATCCCTTTCTTTTTCTTTTTTTAAGATTTTATTTATTTATGAGAAAGATAGAGGAGGAGAGAGCAAGAACCAGACATCACTCTGGCACATGTGCTGCTGGGGATCAAACTCAGGACCTCATGCTTGAGAGTCCAAAGCTTAACCACTGCGCCACCTCCCGGACCACGATCCCTTTCTTTTTTTAATTTGCTTCCCCCCCTTTTGTTGCCCTTGTTGTTTTATTGTTGTTGTAGTTATTAACGTTGTCATTGTTGGATAAGGACAGAGAGAGAGAAATGGAGGAGAGGAGACAGAGAGGGGAAGACAGAGACAGACGCCCCTGCAGGTGGGCAGCCGGGGCTCAAACCCAGACCCTTCTTCCTCCTTGCACTTGGCCCCATGTGCGTTTAACCTGTTGCGCTACTGCCCGACCCCTCTTTCTGCCTTTCTGTCTTCTTCTCTCAATTTCTCTCTGGCCTGGCCAATGAAGTGGGAAAAAAAAAGTCACCAGGAGTGAAGTAGTAGTGCCAGCACCAAGCCCTAGTGATAACCATGGAAGCAAAATAAATAACACCAGAAGCTTTCTAGACTTGGAAAGCTGAAAGAATAATGAAAGTCAACCAGGGAGACAGTATAGTGGTGATGTAAAAAGACTTTCATGCCTGAGCTTCTGAGATCCCAGGTTCAAGCCCCAGCACCACCATAAGCTAGAGCTGAGCAGTGCACTGGCAAATAAAATAAAATAAAATAAAATAAAATAAAATAAAATAAAACAAAACACGGAGCCAGGAGTTAGCGCAGTGGGTTAAGCACATGCGGCTCAAAGTACAAGGGCCAATGCAAGGATCTTGGCTTGAGTCCCCTGGCTCCCCACAAGCAGTGAAGCAGGTCTACAGTTGTGACTAAGTCGTGACTACCATGAAAGGCACATAAACTGCTGTTTTTATTACATGATAGTAACTTAAATGCACTAACAACTCCACCCTGACCAGCCGACATCTGTCTTTTAAAGGACCAGAGACCGACTCACTTCAGGTCCTGAATCACGTGCCGTGAAATGCCAGTCCTGACTGCTGTCATCATGGGGAGGGTCCCATAGGTGCATGCAGCATCTCTGTCAAGAACTGTAAAGGCTCCGAGAAGCCCTGCAGCCCAGAAACATAGCAAGTGTCAGCCAGAGGAACTTTGTTATGACAGACGCTTGGACTCCTGGATCTCCTGCTCCTTTGTTCTGCTACAGCCCTGCTCAGTTCAAAGTAACCGTGTGCTCAGCTTAAGGACTCCTCCGTCTCTCACATTTGTTGTAGCCAAAAAGGACCAACCAGTTGACGCGGTCCCAGGTAATGAGGTAGAAGTGGAAGTCTCTGGGTGGAGCTTCCTGGTGGAGCTCATATCCAGTAAAATGGGCTGAGTCAGCAAGGATGGATTGCCATTTGCCCTTCTCCCTTTGCCTGAAGGACGGATGTCACAGAGGAGGCGGTGCAGACACCTTGGGACCCTGAGCCGACAAGTATGAGAATAAGAGCCTCTGGTTACAGACAACAAAGTGTAAAAGTAGCTTCTGTTTCTGAAGGCTTTACCTTCAACAAAAGACAGAAGAAGCCTGGAGTCTTGGACAGCAGAAATCCAAAGGCCTTTCCCCAAAGAGAAGTCAAAAGCCTGAACATGTCACCTTTATCAGCATCATCTGCCAGTTTGTGACTGACTGTGGGTTCTGAAGATGAGAATTCAAGAGCAGTCAGGCTGTGGAAAGGCTGGGTCCTCGGAGCCAGGACAGCCAATTGAAGGCCACCAGGAGATGGGGTAGGTGTGTCGGGAGCTCCAGAGAACATCTGGTCTGGGGACACTTTCACCCTGAAGTCTTTTTTTTCTTCCACTCTGAAGACTCCCCCGCCCCAGCTCCGGTTTATGGCGGGGTGAGAAGATTGAAGCTGGGACTTTGGGGGCTCAGGTCTGAGAGTCTCTTCATATAAACATTATGCTGTCTGCCCCGTCCCTTCATGTAGTAGGTAGTGGGAGATTTTACCATGTGCGAAGACCTGGATTTAAGCCCCCGGTCCAACCTTACAGGGGAAATCTTTGTGAGCGGTGAAGCAGTGCTGCATGTGTCTCTCCCTGTCTATCCCCGCTCTCAATTTCTATCTAATAAGCAAAACAATAAGTATTTATTATAATATATATGAGAGAGACCAGGGTACCACTCAGCTCTAGCATAGAGGATTGAATCTGGGACCTTGGGCATGTAAATCCTATGTTTTTTTTTTTTAATCCTTTGTTAATGGTCTTTTGTTCCTCTTTGTCCTTAGGATTTTGTGTTTTTATTGCCATAAGGGATATTGCTATGGCTCGTTGTCTGCACAAAGATTCCACCACTCCTGACAGCCATTCTTTCCTTCCTTTTTTTTTTTTCCTTCCTTGATTTTTTTTTCTTTCTTTTTAATTAGTATGACAGACGAAAATTGAGGGGTAGGGTAGGGTAGGAAAGAGAGATATCTAGGATGGGGGTAGATAGCATAATAGTTATGCAAAGGGGAGTCCGGCTGTAGCGCAGCGGGTTAAGCGCAGGTGGCGCAAAGCACAAGGACCAGCATAAGGATCCCGGTTCGAACCCCGGCTCCCCACCTGCAGGGGAGTCGCTTCACAGGCGGTGAAGCAGGTCTGCAGGTGTCTATCTTTCTCTGCAGGTGTCTATCTGTCTTCCCCTCCTCTATTTCTCTCTGTCCTATCCAACAACAACAACAACAATAATAACTACAACAATAAAACAACAAGGGCAACAAAAGGGAATAAATAAATTAAATAAATATAAAAAAATAGTTATGCAAAGAGACTTTCATGCCTGAGGCTCCAAAGTCCGAGGTTCAATCCCCTATACCACCATAAGGTAGAGCTGAGCAGGGCTCTTGGGAAAAAAAAAAAAAGGCAAAGAGATACCTGCAGCATTGTTCTACCACTAGTGAGGCTTCCTCGTGCAGGTGAAAACACGGAGCTTGAAAACAGGTCCTTCTATTTATTTTTCATTATTATTATTGTTATTATTATTATTATTTACCAGAGCACTGCCTAACTCTAACTGAGGCTGAGATGGTGCTGGGACTAGAACCTGGGACTTCAAAGCCTCAGGCATGACAGTCTCTTTGCATACCATTATGCTATCTACCCTCACCCCTGAAAGCATTTCTTTTTTATTTATTTTTGTTGCCCTTGTTGTTTTTTATTGTTGTTGTAGTTATTGTTGTTACTGATGTCATTGTTGTTGGATAGGACAGAGAGAAATGGAGAGAGGAGGGGAAGACAGAGGGGGAGAGAAAGACAGACACCTGCAGACCTGCTTCACCACCTGTGAAGCGACTCCCCTGCAGGTGGGAAGCCAGGGGGCTCGAACCGGGATCCTTATGCCGGTCCTTGTGCTTTGTGCCACATGTGCTTAATCTGCTGCGCTACCACCCGACTCCCTCTTTCTTTTTTTTTTTTTTTTTTAGATTTTATTTATTTACTAATGAGAAAGATAGGAGAAGAGAGAAAGAATCAGACATCACTCTGGCACATTTGCTGCCGGGGATCAAACTAAGGACCTCATACTTGAGAGTCCAAAGCCTTATCACTGCACCACCTCCCAGACCACATCTTTCTTTCTTTCTTTCTCTCTCTCTTTCTTTCTTTCTTTACCAGAGCACTGCTCAGCTCTGACTTTTGGTGGTGTGGGGTATTGAATCTTGGACTCCCTGAAAGCATTTCTAAATATTATTCTCAAAAATTCCCCTAACCCACTGACTAGGTGGAAAGGAAGACAAGGCTTATCACAGAACCTGGTGGGACAAGAGATGTCATGGCCCATGATGCACAATGACTGTATTGAAATGTCTTTCTAATGACTTCAAATGAGACACGAGGTGTCACAGTGATTAAGTTGTTGGACTCTCTAGCATGAGGTCCCGAGCATTATCCAGGCTTATGCCAGGCTGGTGGCATCTCTTATGCCAGGCTGGTGATGTTCTGGATCTCTCCCTCTCCCCATCTAATAATAATACTAACAATACTATTTTTAGTTTAGAAATATAAGCACATATTTGATAATAAAGCCTGAGGAATGAGCCTCAGGAACAGTGACAGAGAGATGAAATAAGTTCCTCCCAAGAGTCAGCTAGCAGAACAGGCATTAGCTGGCACACAGGCCACACCTCCTGAGGAGACTGTCATTTCCCCAAAGGAGACAGGAAGCCTGAGACCCCAAAGGCAGCGGACCAGCCATTTCTTCAACTTCTCCTTGTAGGTTTCCTGTGTTAACTGTCCTGCTGTGCTGCCTGTCCCTGTGCCTTGACCAGAGAAGTCCTGCCTGAGTACTGGGTTAGTTCTTTCGCTCTGAGGCGAAATGTTTCAGAAGTAGAGGCCCCTTATGGAGTTGTTATGGAATCGGAGGCCTGATGAAGTTCACAAAGAGCTTTTCATGTTTCCAATGACTATGTTCATGCTGACCCTGTGAAGGTTTTGATGCAGTTTATTAAAGCATCAGCACATGCTAAACTTTTTGTTATGTGTCCTCAGAGTTTTTTTTTTTTAATTTTTACATTTATTTTCCCTGTCATTGCCCTTGTTGTTTTTTTGTTGTTGTAGTTATTGTTGTTGTTATTTGATGTCGTCATTGTTAGATAGGACAGAGAGAAATGGAGAGAGGAGGGGAAGACAGAGAGGGGGAGAGAAAGACAGACACCTGCAGACCTGCTTCACCACTTGTGAAGCGACCCCCCTGCAGGTGGGGAGCTGGGGGCTCAAACCGGGATCCTTACGCCAGTTCTTAAGCTTCGCGCCATGTGTGCTTAACCTGCTGCGCAACCACCCGAGTCCAAAGCTTTATCACTGTGCCACCTCCCAGGCCACTGTTCTCAGAGTTTTAAGCAATAACAACCAGTATATTTTTAAAGTCCTCATAAAGCCTTAGAAGTGAAAGTACATTTAAGCAAGCAACCAAAATTGTCATTGCTACTAACCGATTTTTTTCTTTTTTTTTTTTTTTTTTAACTGATTGTACCTGGGCATAAGTTCTACAGGCCAAGCTTTCTCCCTGATCCAAGAACAAAAAGATCTCCTGTTCCTTCTGTCACATATAGCTCTGTACTATTCTTACTCCTGCTCCCCAAACAAAGCAAAAGAAAACATCTTTCAACAGGGCTTGGACCCTGTGTAGCAAGTACTGCAGCACTAACCTTGAAAATGGCATACTTGCAACATGAACCTCATAAATATTTGTTAAATATTTGTTAAATATTCTGATTCTGGGACCGGGAAGTGGCACACCAGGCTGAGCACATACATTACAATGGGCAAGGGCACAGGTTCAAGTCCCTAGTCCCCACTTTCTGGCATGAGAGGAGGGGAAACATCAGGAGTAGTGAAACCCTGCTGCAGGTCTCTCTTTCCTTGTCTATTCCTTCTTCCCTCTCAATCTTTTTTTTTTTTTAATATTTTTTATTATCTCTGTTTATTGAATAGAGACAGCCAGAAATTGAGAGGGAAGGAGGAGCTTGAGAGGGAGAGAGACAGAGACACCTGCAGCCCTGCTGCACCACTCTTGAAGCTTCCCCCTGCAGGTGGGGACTGGGGGCTTGAACCCAGGTCCTTGCGCACTGTAATGTGTGTGCTTAGCCAGGTGCACCACCAACTGGCCCCTTTCCTCTTAATTTCTATTTTTATCCAACACAAATAGTTTAAAAGTTATGAATATTAACAATAAACAAACATCCTGGTTCCCGCAACCTAGGAGGTGGTACTGCTACAGCTCTGGTCTTACAATAACGAAGTCCCAGTTCGGTTCAATCGTCAGCGTCACACTGGAATAAAATTCTGCTCTCTCTCTAGGGAGTCTGGCGGTGGCGCAGTGGGTTAAGCGCACGCACGTGGCGCAAAGCGCAGGGACTGGCGTAAGGATCCCGGTTTGAGCCCCCGGCTCCCCACCTGCAGGAGAGTTGCTTCACGGGCGGTGAAGCAGGTCTGCAGGTGTCTATCTTTTCTCCCCCTCTCTCTCTGTCTTCCCCTCCTCTCTCCATTTCTCTCTGTCCTATCCAACAACAAAGCAACGTCAACAATGGCAATAATAACCGCAATGAGGCTGCAACAACTAGGGCAACAAAAAGGGGAAAAAAAAAAAATTCTGCTCTCTCTCTTCCGCTCTCTCATAAAGATATATATATATAATATATATTATATATAGTAATATATATTATATATATAACGCCCTGATTCCAGATGGTAAAAAATTCACTTTTTTCTCATCATAAATTCTCCCTTTATAACTTTATAAAAGAACTGTGTATCTTTAAACCATGTCTAGATGTTTTAAAGACTCATTTTTTTTAAATTTGTAAGTTAATTTTAGACAATATAATTTTCTTTCCTTGGTTTCAGAAAGTACACTAGTTACTAAGTTTTTCACATATATCCAATAAATGATTTCCCTGTCAGTTTTGCCAAATCAGGTGAAAACCCCTTGAGTGTTAGGGAGTGTGTTTGACTTCACTATTCCTGTACTGAGGGGAATGTAGATTTACACAGTTGTCAGAAGGACCCACTTCTTCAAAATACATGGAAGTAGGATATTCACAAGGCTCAGCTTTCTAATTCCTATTTCTCATCTTTTCATTCATATTCTGTTCGTTCGGGCAACCAGACTTGCGAATTTCCGAAGCCTTTGCGAGTCTGCACAAACTGCTTTTTTGAAAAAGCACACAGACAATGGCACATGCGTGCACGCTTTCCTGTGCGCTGCTTGCTTTGTTTAAAGAGAGCGAGAGCGCGCGCAGGGGGTAGACAGCATAACGGTCATGCAAAGAGGCTCTCCTGCCCGAGGCTCCAAAGTCCCAGGTTCAGTCCCCTGCACCAGCAGAAGCCAGAGCTGAGCAGGGCTTTGGTAACAGCAACAACAACAACAACAAAAAAAAAAACCGTAAATCGCCGCTGGCTTGCGCCTTGCTTGCTTTGATTCATTTCATCTTGGAGTCGTTTTCCAGAATCAAACAGGCCGCTCGGCTACTAGCAGCGACGGCAGGCCGCCCCGGGAAGGCCCCGACGACGTGGCGGGACTCTCCGTCCCCAGGAGGCCCACGACCGCGCCGCCGCCGCAGACAAAGGCCGACCGTGAGGCCAGCGCCACGTGGGGCGGCGGGGCGGGGCCGTGTAGATAGGGGCGGGGCCTGCAGGGGCGGGGCGGGGCAGATAAGGACGGGGTCTGGAGGGGCAGATAGGGGCGGGGCCTGGAGGGGCGGGGCGGGGCCGGCGGGGCAGATAGGGACGGGGCCTGGAGGGGCCTGGAGGGGCGGGGCCTGGAGGGGCGGGGCCTGGAGGGGCGGGGCCTGGAGGGGCGGGGCGGGGCCTGGAGGGGCGGGGCGGGACCGCCAGGGGGAGACACTCCGCCCTCCCGCCTCCATTTTCCCGTCCGCGTTGGCGCGCGCGGTACCACCCGCCATCTTGTTCCTTTGGGCGGCCTTGCCCAGTCAAGAAAGAACTAGAAACCCCGCGGCAGCCATCTTTAACAGTTAGCCCGCGCCGCCATCAGAGCTCGCGGGACTACATTTCCCAGAAGCACGAAGGGCCTGTGGTGCGTTATGCGTTCCACGTGACCTCCACAAAAGAAAGCGGCCATCTTGTACGGCAACCCTCCTCCATTTTCCCGACCGGCCTGCTGACGTCACGAGGCAGGCGCCCGCCCAGGCCGGCGACACACGCGCCCTCTGGCGGCGGCAGGACCGTGGTAGCCACGCCGGCTGTTGTGACCTGGCGGGAATTCTGCTTCCGGGTTTAGCATCAGACGGTTGAAACGTCACGTCCGGCGAGGAGTGCGCCTGAGTCAGTGTGCGCCTGCGCGCTGGCGGACGGGCTGGGGCGTGGGCTGTGGGGGAGGGGGGGGGCCCGGCTTTTCTCAGGGCGGGACGGTGCTTTGTTTGGAGTCTCCACCGCTGCCAACCAGCCACCTCTTTCTTGGGCGAATCCTGACTCGCCTAACCCCTTGCGCTTCGTGGTGCTCGAGGGGGCGCGGTGCCGCCGTCGGGGTGGAGTGTCGTTCCTTGCACCGGCTGAAACCTTTGCCGGAACACCCTGGAGCATTCTGCGCGCTGCAAATCCCCCCAATCGCAAAGACCCCTCGGAAGAGCCTGGTGTTGAAGTCACACACACACACACACACACACACACACACACACACACACACACACACACACACACACACACACACACACACACACACACACACACACACACACACACACACACACACACACACACACACACACACACACACACACACACACACACACACACACACACACACACACACACACACACACACACACACACACACACACCACAGCCCTTTGTCCCGGCTCTTCTCCCCACTCCCTGCCAATGAAGTCACTTCCCCTGGGAGGAGACTGGGAGCCCTTCGGGTGTGTGACCGGCGGGAACAAGGACAAGCTTCTCCCTGGAAGAAGACATCCTCGCCCACTGCCGAGCTGTCAGCGCAAGACGACGGGGAGGAGGTCATGGCGGTCCCTACCAGGTTGCGCCCATCGCTGCACCAGCCTGAAAACAACAACAGTCACCTCCAACAACAATAGAAAGACAGGGGCGACAAGAGGGAAAATAAACAAATAAACAAATAAAATTAAAAAAAACAGCAACTGAGCGGGGCGGAGCGACGGGGGCCGGAGCACTTCCTGGTGTCCCGCGCGCCCAGGGCTCCCGGGGACACCGCAGACAAAGGCGGCCGCGGGGACGCTCCTTCCCGGGCTGTTGTGTGCTCAAACCCTCAACCCCGGAGTGACTTAGGGGCTCACAGAAGCAAGAGCCCCTTACTAGTTTGGGGGAAATCTGAGGACACCCTCCAATTCAGATGGAGCTGATGTCCTCCTGTTTTTTTTTTGTTTTTTTTTTCTCCTCTGCCAGCTATTGTCGGGGTTGGTTTCTGCACAGATACTTTATTGCTCCCTGCAGCTTCTCCCGCCCTTTTGACTTTATTTAATTTTTTTAAAAGAATTTATTTATTTTTAAATATTCATTCATGTATTTATTCCCTTTTGTTGCCCTCGTTGTCTTCTTGTTGTAATAGTTACTATTATTGTCGTCGTTGTTGGATAGGACAGAGAGAAATGGAGAGAGGAGGGGAAGACAGAGAGGGGGAGAGAAAGACAGACACCTGCAAACCTGCTTCACCGCCTGGGAAGCGACTCCCCTGCAGGTGGGGAGCCGGGGGCTCGAACCCGATACTCATGCCGGTCCTTGTGCTTTGCGCCACCAGCGCTTAACCTGCTGTGCTACTGCCCGGCTCCCTAAAGATTTTATTTATTAATGAGAAAGATAGGAGAGTGAGAAAGAACCAGACATCAGTTTGGTACATGTGCTGCTGGGGATTGAGCTCAGGACCTCATGCTCGACAGTCTAGTGCTTTAGTCACTGCGCCACTTCCCGGACCACAGTGACTTTATTTTTTTGTGCGTGGGAGATTGAACCTGGGACTTTGGAGCCTCAGGCATGAGAGTCTCTGCACAAGTATTATTATTTATTATTTTTTAAATTTATTTCTTTATTGGGGAATTAATGTTTTACATTCAACACTAAATACAATAGTTTGTACATGCATAACATTCCCCAGTTTCCCATTTAACAATACAACCCCCACTATGTCATTTATCGTCCTTCATGGACCTGTATTCTCTCCACCCACCCACCCCAGAGTCTTTTACTTGGGTGCAATACGCCAATTCCATTTAAGGTTCTACTTGTGTTTTCTTTTCTGATCTTGTTTTTCAACTTCTGCCTGAGAGTGAGATCATCCCATATTCATCCTTCTGTTTCTGACTTATTTCACTTAACATGAATTCTGCCCTTTTTTTAAAAAAATTTTTTATTGTCTTTATTGAATAGAGAAAGTCAAAAAATGGGGCCGGGTGGTGGCACACCTGGTAGAGCACACATGTTACAATGTCAAGGACCCAGGTTTGAGTCCCTGGTCCCTACCTGCAGGGGGAAAGCTTTAGGAGTGGTGAAGCAGGGCTGCAGGTGTGTCTCTTTCCCTCTCTGTCTCCTCCTACCCTTTTGATTTCTGGCTGTCTTTGATTTTTTAAATTTAATTATATATATATTAATATTTATTTATTCCCTTTTGTTGCTCCTGTTTTATTACTGTGGTTATTAATGTTGTCGTTGTTGTTGGATAGGACAGAGAGAAATGGAGAGAGGAGGGGAAGACAGAGAGGGGAGAGAAAGATAGACACACCTGCAGACCTGCTTCACCGCCTGTGAAGCCACTCCCCTGCAAGTGGGGAGCCCCGGGGGCTTGAACTGGAATCCTTATGTCGGTCCTTGGGCTTAACCTGCTGCGCTACCACCGGACTCCCTGTTTGAATTTTTAATTCAAAATAAGTAGGTGGCCGGGCAATAGCGCACTGGGTTAAGTGCACATAGTGCAAAATGCAAGGACGGGCCGGGCAAAGATCCCAGTTCAAGCCTCCAGCTCCCGACCTGCAGGGGAATTGCTTTTGCAAGTAGTGAAGCAGGTCTGCAGGTGTCTATCTTTCTCTCCCCCTCTCTGTTTTCCCCACTTTCTCTCCATTTCTCTCTATACTACCTAACAACAACAAAAGCAGTAGCAACAACAACAATGGTGAAAAGAAGGCTGTCAGGAGCAGTGGGTTTGTAGTTCCAGCAGGGAGACCCAACTACACCCCTGAAGGCAAAAAAAAAAAAAAGGTGTGTAAATATTCAAAGAAAGAAAGACAATTTAGGTGGGATATGAGGGCAAGGGAGACCCTTACACTCTTTTACTTTACTTATTTGTTTTATTTGATAGGGCAGAGAAATTGAGAGGATGGAAAAGAAAATAAGAAGGGAGAGGTATTTAGAGAGAGATGCCTGCAGCCCTCCTTCATCCCTTGTGACGTTCCCTCCCCTAGGTGGGGAACAGGGGTTTGAACTCAAATCTTTGTGCACTGTAATATGTGGACTCAACCAGGTGTGCCACCACCCAACCCCCTTATTCTTTTATTTTAAAGGCCTATACTATCTAGGGCTGTGGCAATATTTCACTTGGATAGGGTCTGCTCTGCCAGGTGAGCAGCCCCAGGTACAAACCTGGCCCCCAACCACATTGAAGGAAGTTTTAGTACTATAGTGTCTTTTCTCTGCCTCTCTGTTTTTATTAAAGTGATAATAATAAAGGCCTATTTATTAGCATGAGAAAGATGAAAAAGAGAGTGAGAAAGAATCAACACATGATTCTGACACATGCTCTGGTGTTCAAACTCAGGACCTCATGCTTGAGAATCCAGTGCCCTAGCCACTGTGCCATCTCCCAAGCTCTTCACATTAATTTTTATTGTATATTTTGGTTAGGAAACTGGAGACTTTGGAGCCTCAGACATGAGTCTCTTTGCATAACCATTATGCAATCTACCCCCACCCTTTGAATTAGATTTCCATCTGTTGACTCTAAATAAACTTTGGCTGGCATAGATAACGAGAGGAATTCAAGCACTAAAGAAGATAGTCACTCCCTTCCCCACCCAAGCCCTCAAAAAGAATTGTTCTGAACATTTTTTTAAAACATTTCCCTTTTGTTGCCCTTGTTGTCATAGTTATTATTGTTGTCCTTGTTGGATAGGACAGAGAGAAATGGATAGAGGAGAGGAAGACAGAGAGGGGGAGAGAAAGACAGACACCTGCAGACCTGCTTCTCCGCCTGTGAAGTGACTCCCCTGCAGGTGGGGAGCTGGGGGCTTGAACCGGGATCCTTGCACTTTGTGCCACATGCACATGTGCTTAACCCATTGCGCTACCGCCCAACTGCCTTTTTTTTTTTTTTTTGTACTACAGTAGAGCTCACTCTGGCAGATGGTGGTGCAGGGGATTGAACCTGAACTTCAGAGCCTCAGGCATGAGAGTCTCTTTGCATAGCCATTGTGCTATCTCCCCACCACCACATTTTTCTTTATTATTATTATTTTTTACTTTGCTTTTTTAATGTTAAAGATTCTGATTATTACTGTTGAATGTAAAACATTAATTCCCCAATAAAGAAATAAATTAAAAAAAAAGATTCTGATTATTGTGGTTCGGGAGGTGGTACAGTGGATAAAGCACTGGATTCTCAAACATGAGGTCCTAAGTTCGATCCTGCAGCACATGTACCAGAGTGATTATGTCTGGTTCTTTCTCTCCTCCTATCTTCCTCATGAATATATATATATATATATATATATATATATATATATACTTAAAAAAAAAAAAGAATAAGTATTACACCAAAGTAAAAGACTCTGGGGTGGGTGGATGGGTGGGGAGAATACAGGTCCATGAAGGATGATGAATGACATAGTGGGGGTTGTATTGTTAAATGGGAATCTGGGGAATGTTATGCATGTACAAACTATTGTATTTACTGTTGAATGTAAAGCATTAATTCCCCAATAAAGAAAAAAAAAAAGAATAAAGGACAACAAGGGCAACAAAAAGAGAAAATAAATAAATAAATAAATAAATATTTTTAAAAAAAGAATAAGGGGGAGTTGGGTGGTAGTGCAGTGGGTTAAGCACACATGGTGCAAAGCACAAGGACTGGAGAAAGGATCCCAGTTTGAGCCCCAGGCTCCCCACCTGCAGGGGAGTCGCTTCACAGGTGGTGAACAATAACTACAACAATAAACCAAGGGCAGCAAAAGGGAATAAATAAATATTTAAAATGAAAACAGTGCTCTGGTAAAAAAGAAAAAAAAGAGAAAAAAAAAAGAGAGAGAGGGAGAGAGAAAAACAGTTGCAGCACTGCTTCATCACTTGTGAAGCTTACACCCTGTACGTGGGTACCAGGAGCTCAAACCTGGGTCTCTGCACATGGTAACATGTGCTCAACCAAGCATGCTACCACCTGGCCCCAACCTACCTACTTGCCTACTTGCCTTCCCCTTTTTCTGTTTTTTGTTTGTTTGTTTGTTTGTTGTTGTTGTTTGCTTTGTTTTTTTTTATACCAGAGAACTGCTTAGCTCTGGTTTATGCTGCAGGGGATTGAACCTGGGACTTTAATGCTCGGGCATGAGAATCTTTCTGCATAAGCATTATGCTGTCTACCCTTCTTTAGTGCGGTGGGGGGGCCCAGACTTGTAATTGGAGCCTGGGTTGTATAAATGCCAAAGCAACACACTATCCAAGTGTGCTATTTTGGTGGCCCATTAATAATGAATAAATTGGGCAGGGGAGACAGCATAATGGTTATGCAAACAGATTCTCATGCCTGAGGCTCCTAAGTCCCAGGTTCAGTCCCCCACACCACCATAAACCAGAGTTGAGCAGTGCTCTGGTGTTTCTCTCTCTGTGTCTCTCTCTCTGCATGTCTCTGAAAAAAAAAAAATTTAATTTTAAACAATGAATAAATTAATTAAATAACCAGACTAGAGCATTGCTCAGCTCTGGCTTATGGTAGTACTAGGGATTAAATCTGGAAACTTGGAGCCTCAGGCATAAATGTAGTTTTGCATAACCACTAAGCTATCCTCCACCAACCTGTCCAGGTTGTAGTTATTATTATTATTGTCGTCATTGTTGGATAGGACAGAGAGAAATGGAGAGAGGAGGGGAAGACAGAGAGAGGGAGAGAAAGACAGACACCTACATACCTGCTTCACCGCCTGTGAAGTGACTCCCTTGCAGGTGGGGAGCTGGGGGCTCAAACCGGGATCCTTATGCCGGTCCTTGCGCTTAGTGCCACGTGCATTTAACTCGCGGCTGTACCGCCCACCCCGCCCCCACTTTTTTAGGGAGGGTATTAGTGGTGTTAGTGGTTCTTGTTTTCAGTGTTTGCTGTTGGTCTTTTTGCAGGTGTTCTGTGCTGCGTTTTAAACTCTACCACTGCACTCTTCATCCCTTTATCATTATTAAGACTTTATCTGTAAACCTCCACAGTAGTTATCTGAATTTGTTGCAGCAAACCTCCATATCTCCTTTTAGTTTTTTTAAAGAATTTATTTAGTTATTCATGAGAAAGATAGGAGGAGAGAAAGAACCAGACCTAATCACTCTGGTACGTGTGCTGCCGGGGATCGAACTCAGGACCTCATGCTTGAGAGTCTAGTGCCTTAGCCACTGCGCCACATCCCCGACCACTCTTTTTAATTTTTTTGTGAACATCTCTGTGGCCATAGGTCTGACGTCTTCTTCACGAGGTTTATATCTCTGTTGAATCGGGGGTTTTCTTCAGCTGCTATTTTGGTCCAACATTGTCAGTTGAGTGATGTTGTATCCCCAACATGTGATTTTCTGTGACTGCACTGAGGCAGCAGGAGGCAGGGCCCTAACTGGAACCAGATGGTGACATCAGAGGCAAGGAGACTAGTTGGAACCAGGTCTGTTGTACGAGGCATGGACCAAACTGAGTTTGATTTGAACAGGTATGGGACAAACCTGGCATGATGAGGCCTTGTTGGAAGCAGGTGGGCTGAAGCTGAGCAGGCTGAAGTGGTCCCTGTTCAGCCAGGAATAAGCTGAACCTGGAAGCCATCCCATATGCAGCCATTCTGCAGCTGGCGGCCAGGACAGAAGCAGAGCCCGCGTCGGTGGCAGTACCTGGAATTGTTGGTGATGAAGGTCCAGTAGGATAGATAGCTTCAGCAGCATAATCTTTGTGTGGTCCGGGAGGGGGTACAGTGGATAAAGCACTGGACTTTCTTTTTAATTTATTTATTTATTTATTTATTTTTTATTTTTTATTTTTATTTTATTTTATTTTATTTTTGCACTGGACTTTCAAGCAACAGCATAATCCTGGCTGGCTGATGTAGAACTGAGCAGGGAATGAATTTTTTTTTTTTGGAGAAAATTTTTAATGCCTTTTTTTAAAAGTCACTTTTAAAAATAATTAATTAATTAATTAAAATGTATCTTTATTTATATTTATATATTTATTAATTTATTTTTTATATTTATTTATTTATTCCCTTTTTTGCCCTTGTTGTTTTATTGTTGTAGTTATTATTGATGTCATTGTTGTTGGATAGGACAAAGAGAAATGGAGAGAGGAGGGGAAAACAGAGAGGAGGAGAGAAAGACAGACACCTGCAGACCTGCTTCACCGCCTGTGAAGAGACTCCCCTGCAGGTGGGGAACCGGGGGCTCGAACCGGGATCCTTACCCCAGTCCTTGCGCTTTGCTCCACCTGTGCTTAACCCGCTGTGCTAGCGCCCGACTCCCTAAAAATACTTATTTATTCCCTTTTGTTGCCCTTATTGTTTTATTGTTGTAGTTATTATTGTTGTCATTGTCGTTGGATAGGACAGAGAGATGGGTAGAAGAGGGGAAGACAGAGAGGGGGAAAGACAGACACATGTAGACCTGCTTCACCGCCTGTGAAGCTACTTCTGTGCAGATGGGGAGCCGGGGGCTCGAACCGGGATCCTTATTCCGGTCCTTGAGCTTTGTGCCAACCGAGCTTAACCTGCTGTGCCACCTCCCGACCGACCCCCGTTCCTTCTTTTTTCATTTTCTGTTGCTCCCAGTAGCCATCTCCCCCACTTTTTTTTTTTCTATTTTTATTTTCACAGAGAGAAATTAAAAAAGGTGGTGGGCAATGTGTCCTGGAGCCCTGCTTCCCCAGAGCCCCACCCCACTAGGGAAAGAGAGATCTGGGCGTATGGATCGACCTGTCAATTCCCATGTTCAGTGGGGAAGCAATTACAGATGCCAGACCTTCCACCATCTGCAACCCACAATGACCCCTGGGTCCATGTTCCCCGAGGGATAAAGAATAAGAAAGCTATCAGGGGAGGGGATGAAATACGGAGTTCTGGTGGTGGGACTTGTGTGGAGTTGTACCCCTCTTATCCTGTGTTTTTTGTTGGTGTTTCTTTTTTATAAATAAAAATTTAAAAAAAGAGGGGGGGACCAGAGGAACCTCCACTGGGCACAGAAGCAGGCAGCCCTGGGGCTAGGCAGCCAGGAGATCAGAGCACAGCTGTGGTAACAGCCTCTAGGGTATGTTTGTTCTGATTTAAAAAAAAAAAAGGTGGTGGGAGTAGATAGCATAATGGTTATGCAAAGAGACCCTCATACCTGAGGCTCCAAAAGTCCCAGGTTCAAGTCCCCACACCACCATTGCTCATAGCTGAGCAATGGTCTGGTTAAAAAAAGAAAAAGATACCCACCTGCAGGGGAGTCGCTTCTCAAGTGGTGAAGCAGGTCTGCAGGTGTCTGTCTTTCTCTCCCTCTCTCTGTCTTCCCTTCCTCTCTCCATTTTTCTCTGTCCTATCCAACAACAACGACAACAGCGACCGGCCTAAGGATTCCAGTTTGAGTCCCCGATTCCCTGCCTGCAGGGGGGGTCGCTTCACAGGCGGTGAAGCAAGTCTGCAGGTATGTCTTTCTCCCCCTCTCTGTCTTCCCCTCCTCTCTCCATTTCTCTCTGTCCTATCCAACAACAACCGCATCAATAACAACAACAATAATAACTACAATAATAATACAAGGGCAACAAAAGGGAATAAATAAATAAATATTAAAAAAAGAAAAAGAAAGGAAATAAAAGGGGAGGGGAGAGAAAGACAGACACCTGCAGCTGTGTTTCACTACTCATGAAGTGCTTCCCCTACAGGCAAGGAGCAGGGCTTTGAACCCAGGTCTTTGCACATTGTAATGTGTGCACTTAACCAGGTGTGCCACTGCCTGGCTCCCTCTCTACCTTTTCTTTTTTTTTTTTTTAATTGTTGTAGTTATCTTGTTGTTATTGATCGTCATTGTAGGATAGCATAGAGAGAAATTAAGAGAGGAGGGGAAGATAGAGGGGGAGAGAAAGATAGACACCTGCAGACCTGCTTCACCGCTTGTGAAGCGACTCCCCTGCAGGTGGGTATCTTTTTCATTTTCTTTTCTTTTCTTTACTATTTTTATTTATTTAATTTATTTTATTTAATTATTTTTTTCCCAAGTGTTGTCTCTTTTTTTAAAAATTTCTTTATTGGGGAATTAATGTTTTACATTCAACACTAAATACAATAGTTTGTACATGCATAACATTCCCCAGTTTCCCATATAACAGTACAACCCCCACTAGGTCCTCTGTCATCCTTCATGGACCTGTATTCTCCCCACCACCCCCCCCCCCCAGAATCTTTTACTTTGGTGCAATACTCCAATTCCATTTCAGGTTCGACTTGTGTTTTCTTTTCTGATCTTGTTTTTCAACTTCTGCCTGAGAGTGAGATCATCCCATATTCATCCTTCTGTTTCTTTTTTTTTTTTTTTTCCACCGCCCAATCTCCATATCCCACCCCCTCCCCCAATAGCTTTCCCATTCTCTATCCCTCTGGGAGCATGGACCCAGGGTCATTGAGGGTTGCAGAAGGTAGAAGGTCTGGCTTCTGTAATTGCTTCCTCGCTGAACATGGGCGTTGACTGGTTGGTCCATACTCCCAGTCTGCCTCTCTCTTTCCCTAGTAGGATGGGTCTCTGGGGAAGCTGAGCTCCAGGACACATTGGTGGGGTCTTCAATCCAGGGAAGTCTGGTCAGCATCCTGATGATACCTGGAACCTGGTGACTGAAAAGAGAGTTAACATACAAAGCCAAACAAATTGTTGAGCAATCATGGACCCAAAGCTTGGAAAAGTGGAGAGGAAGTATTAGGGAGGTACTCACTGCAAACTCTAGTATACTTCTGCTTTCTTACTTTGGTGCCATACTCTAAACTCAGTCAATTTCTGCTTTGCCTTTCTACTTCTTTTTTTTTTTTTTTACATGCATAGCATTCCCCAGATTCCCATTTAGCAATAAAACCCCCACTATTTCATTCATCATTTTTCATGGACCTCTATTCTCCCCACCCACCCACCCACCCCAGAGTCTTTTACTTTGGTGTAATACTCCAATTCCATTTCAGGTTCGACTTGTGTTTTCTTTTCTAATCTTGTTTTTCAACTTCGGCCTGAGAGTGAGATCATCCCATATTCATCCTTCTGTTTCTGACTTATTTCACTCAACATGATTTTTTCAAGGTCCATCCAAGATCGGCTGAAAACGGTGAAGTCACCATTTTTTACAGCTGAGTAGTATTCCATTGTGTATATATACCACAACTTGCTCTGAATGACTCTGAAAATGTCCAATAGTTCTAGGTTATCTATCTCTTCATTTAGCTCCCTTATGTCTTTACTGATTTTCTTCCTGGATGATCTGTCAAGTTGAGATAGTGGGGTGTTGAAGTCCCCTACTATGATTGTGTTACTATTAATATATTGCTGTAGCTCTTTCAGTAGAAGTTTGATGTATTTAGATGGCTTCTCATTGGGTGCATAGATATTAATAATTGTTAAGTCCTCTTGATTGACTGATCCTCTGAGCATTAAGTAGTGTCCATTCCTATCTTTTTTAATCTTATGTATTTTAAAGTCTATCATGTTAGATATGAGAATAGCTGTTCCTCATCCTTCTGTTTCTGACTTATTTCACTCAACATGATTTTTTCAAGGTCCATCCAAGATCGGCTGAAAACGGTGAAGTCACCATTTTTTACAGCTGAGTAGTATTCCATTGTGTATATAGACCACAACTTGCTCAGCCACTCATCTGTTGTTGGACACCTGGGTTGCTTCCAGGTTTTGGCTATTACAAATTGTGCTGCCAAGAACATATGTGTACACAGATCTTTTTGGATGGATGTGTTGGGTTCCTTAGGATCTATCCCCAGGAGAGGAATTGCAGGGTCATAGGGTAGGTCCATTTCTAGCCTTCTGAGAGTTCTCCACACTGTTCTCCACAGAGGCTGGACCAATTGACATTCCCACCAGCAGTGCAGGAGGGTTCTTTTGACCCCACACCCTCTCCAGCATTTGCTGCTGTTCCCTTTTCTGATGTATGATATTTTCACAGGAGTGAAGTGATATCTCATTGTCGTCTTGATTTGATTTCTCTGACAATCAGAGACTTGGAGCATTTTTTCATGTGTTTCTTGGCCTTTTGGATCTCTTCTGTGGTGAATATTCTGTCCATGTCCTCCCCCCATTTTTGGATGGGGTTATTTGTTTTCTTGTTGTTGAGTTTGGCAAGCTCTTTATATATGTTGGTTATTAAACTCTTATCTGATGTATGGCATGTAAAGATCTTCTCCCATTCTGTGAGGGGTCTCTTGGTTTGGGTAGTGGTTTCTTTTGCTGTGAAGAAGCTTTTTAATTTGATGTAGTCCCATAGGTTTATACTTGCCTTAGTCTTCTTTGTAATTGGATTCGTTTCATTGAAGATGTCTTTAAAATTTATGCGGAAAAGAGTTCTGCCAATATTTTCCTCTAAGTACCTGATAGTTTGTGGTCTAACATCCAAGTCCTTTTTTTTTTTTTTTTTTTTTTTTTTTTTTTAAAGATTTTTATTTTTATTTATGAGAAAGATAGGAAGAGAGAGAGAGAAAGAACCAGACATCACTCTGGCACATGTGCTGCCGGGGATCGAACTCGGGACCTCATGCTTGAGAGTCCAAAGTTTTATCACTGCGCCACCTCCTGGACCACTACATCCAAGTCCTTGATCCACTTGGAATTTACTTTTGTATTTGGTGAAATACAGTGGTTCAGTTTCATTCTTCTGCATGTTTCTTTCTTTCTTTCTTTTTAAAATTTATTTCTTTATTGGGGAATTAATGTTTTACATTCAACACTAAATGCAATAGTTTGTACATGCATAACATTTCCCAGTTTCCCATTTAACAATACAACCCCCACTATGTCATTTATCATCCTTCATGGACCTGTATTCTCCCCACCCACCCACCCACCCCAGAGTCTTTTACTTTGGTGCAATACGCCAATTCCATTTCAGGTTCTACTTGTGTTTTCTTTTCTGATCTTGTTTTTCAACTTCGGCCTGAGAGTGAGATCATCCCATATTCATCCTTCTGTTTCTGACTCATTTCACTCAACATGATTTTTTTCAAGGTCCATCCAAGATCGGCTGAAAACGGTGAAGTCACCATTTTTTACAGCTGAATAGTATTCCATTGTGTATATATACCACAACTTGCTCAGCCACTCATCTGTTGTTGGACACCTGGGATGCTTCCAGGTTTTGGCTATTACAAATTGTGCTGCCAGGAACATATGTGTACACAGATCTTTTTGGATGGATGTGTTGGGTTCCTTAGGATCTATCCCCAGGAGAGGAATTGCAGGGTCATAGGATAGGTCCATTTCTAGCCTTCTGAGAGTTCTCCACACTGTTCTCCACAGAGGCTGAACCCATTGACATTCCCACCAGCAGTGCAGGAGGGTTCCTTTGACCCCACACCCTCTCCAGCATTTGCTGCTGTTTCCTTTTCTGATGTATGACATTCTCACAGGAGTGAAGTGGTATCTCATTGTTGTCTTTATTTGCATTTCTCTGACAATCAGAGACTTGGAGCATTTTTTCATGTGTTTCTTGGCCTTTTGGATCTCTTCTGTGGTGAATATTCTGTCCATGTCCTCCCCCCATTTTTGGATGGGGTTATTTGTTTTCTTGTTGTTGAGTTTGGCAAGCTCTTTATATATGTTGGTTATTAAACTCTTATCTGATGTATGGCATGTAAAGATCTTCTCCCATTCTGTGAGGGGTCTCTTGGTTTGGGTAGTGGTTTCTTTTGCTGTGAAGAAGCTTTTTAATTTTTTAATTTGATGTAGTCCCATAGGTTTATACATGCCTTAGTCTTCTTTGTAATTGGATTCGTTTCATTGAAGATGTCTTTTTTTTTTCTTTTTTATTTAAGAAAGGATTAATTAACAAAACCATAGGGTAGGAGGGGTACAACCCCACACAATTCCCACCGCCCAATCTCCATATCCCACCCCCTCCCCCAATAGCTTTCCCATTCTCTATCCCTCTGGGAGCATGGACCCAGGGTCATTGAGGGTTGCAGAAGGTAGAAGGTCTGGCTTCTGTAATTGCTTCCTCGCTGAACATGGGCGTTGACTGATTGGTCCATACTCCCAGTCTGCCTCTCTCTTTCCCTAGTAGGGTGGGTCTCTGGGGAAGCTGAGCTCCAGGACACATTGGTGGGGTCTTCAATCCAGGGAAGTCTGGCCGGCATCCTGATGACACCTGGAACCTGGTGACTGAAAAGAGAGTTAACATACAAAGCCAAACAAATTGTTGAGCAATCATGGACCCAAAGCTTGGAAAAGTGGAGAGGAAGTATTAGGGAGGTACTCACTGCAAGCTCTAGTGTACTTCTGCTTTCTTACTTTGGTGCCATACTCCAAACTCAGTCAATTCCTGCTTTGCGTTTCTACTTCTTTTTTTTTTTTTTTTACATGCATAACATTCCCAAGATTCCCATTTAGCAATACAACCCCCACTATTTAATTCATCATTTTTCATGGACCTGTATTCTCCCCACCCACCCACCCACCCCAGAGTCTTTTACTTTGGTGTAATACGCCAATTCCATTTCAGGTTTGACTTGTGTTTTCTTTTCTGATCTTGTTTTTCAACTTCGGCCTGAGAGTGAGATCATCCCATATTCATCCTTCTGTTTCTGACTTATTTCACTCAACATGATTTTTTCAAGGTCCATCCAAGATCGGCTGAAAACGGTGAAGTCACCATTTTTTACAGCTGAGTAGTATTCCATTGTGTATATAGACCACAACTTGCTCAGCCACTCATCTGTTGTTGGACACCTGGGTTGCTTCCAGGTTTTGGCTATTACAAATTGTGCTGCCAAGAACATATGTGTACACAGATCTTTTTGGATGGATGTGTTGGGTTCCTTAGGGTATATCCCCAGGAGGGGAATTGCAGGGTCATAGGATAGGTCCATTTCTAGCCTTCTGAGAGTTCTCCAGACTGTTCTCCACAGAGGTTGGACCAATTGACATTCCCACCAGCAGTGCAGGAGGGTTCCTTTGACCCCACATCCTCTCCAGCATTTGCTGCTGTTACCTTTTCTGATGTGTGACATTATCACAGGAGTGAAGTGATATCTCATTGTTGTCTTGATTTGCATTTCTCTGACAATCAGAGACTTGGAGCATTTTTTCATGTGTTTCTCGGCCTTTTGGATCTCTTCTGTGGTGAATATTCTGTCCATGTCCTCCCCCCATTTTTGGATGGGGTTATTTGTTGTCTTGTTGTTGAGTCTGGTAAGCTCTTTATATATGTTGGTTATTAAACTCTTATCTGATGTATGGCATGTAAAGATCTTCTCCCATTCTGTGAGGGGTCTCTTGATTTGGGTAGTGGTTTCTTTTGCTGTGAAGAAGCTTTTTTTTTTTTTTTTAATATTTATTTTATTTATTTATTCCCTTTTTGTTGCCCTTGTTGTTTTATTGTTGTAATTATTATTGTTGTTGTCCTTGTTGGATAGGACAGAGAGAAATGGAGAGAGGAGGGGAAGACAGAGAGGAGGAGAGAAAGATAGACACCTGCAGACCTGCTTCAACCGCCTGTGAAGCGACTCCCTTGCAGGTGGGGAGCCGGGGTTCGAACCGGGATCCTTATGCCGATCCTTATGCCGATCCTTGTGCTTTGCGCCACCTGCGCTTAACCAGCTGTGCTACAGCCCGACTCCCTAAAGAGTAGATACAGAGGGAAAGATAATGAGAGAAAGAGAGCAGAACACTGCTGAGTTCTGGTTTATGGTGGTGCTGTGGATGGAACCTGAGCTCTCAGAGCCTCAGGCTTTTAAGCTCTCAGAGCCTCAGGCATTTGCATAACCATTATGCTATCTCCCCAGCCCGAAGAAGCTTTTTAATTTGATGTAGTCCCATAGGTTTATACTTGCCTTAGTCTTCCTTGTAATTGGATTCGTTTCATTGAAAATGTCTTTAAAATTTATGCGGAAAAAAGTTCTTCCAATATTTTCCTCTAAGTATCTGATAGTTTCTGGTCTAACATCCAAGTCCTTGATCCACTTGGAATTTACTTTTGTATTTGGTGAAATACAGTGATTCAGCTTCATTCTTCTGCATGTTTCAACCCATTGTTTCCAACACCATTTGTTGAAGAGACTCTGCTTTCCCCATGTAATAGTCTGGGCCCCTTTGTCAAAGATTAGATGTCCATAGGTGTGGGGCCTCATTTCTGGGCTCTCAATTCTATTCCACTGGTCAGTGTGTCTGTTCATGTTCCAGTATCAAGCAGTTTTGATGACAATGGCCCTATAATATAGTTTGAGATCTGGCAGTGTGATGCCTCCGGTTCTGTTCTTTTTTCTCAAGATTGTTTTGGCAATTCTAGGTCTTTTCTGGTTCCAGATAAACATTTGTAGCATTTTTTCTATTCTCCTAAAAAATGTGCTTGGGATCTTGATGGGGATAGCATTAAATTTGTAGATGGCTCTGGGTAGTATATTCATTTTGATGATGTTAATTCTTCCAACCCATGAACATGGAATATCTTTCCACTTCTTTGTGTCTTTTTCAATTTCTTTGAGTAGTGACTCATAATTTTCAGTATACAAGTCTTTCACTTCTTTGGTTAGGTTTATTCCTAGATATTTTATTGTTTTTTTTTGCTATAGAAAAAGGAACTGATTTCTGGATTTCAATTTCTTCTAACTTAGTGTTTGCATAGAGGAATGCCACTGACTTTTGAATGTTAATTTTATAGCCTGACACATTACTGTATTGCCTGATGATTTCCAAAAGCTTCTTGCTAGATTCCTTAGGTTTTTCCATGTATACTATCATGTCATCTGCAAATAAGGAGAGTTTGACTTCTTCTCTTCCAATCTGTATGCCTTTAATTCCTTGCTCCTGCCTGATTGCTATGGCAAGAACTTCCAACACTATGTTGAATAGTAATGGTGATAGTGGGCAGCCCTGTCTAGTACCTGATCTGAGGGGAAATGCTTCCAGTTTTTCACCATTGAGTATGATGTTGGCTGTAGGTTTGCTATATATAGACTCCACTATCTTCAGGAATTTTCCATCTATTCCTATTTTTTGTAGTGTTTTGATCATAAAGGGATGTTGTATTTTGTCAAAGGCTTTCTCTGCATCTATTGATATGACCATGTGGTTTTTGGTCTTGCTTTTGTTGATGTGGTGGATCACATTGATTGACTTACGTATATTAAACCAACCTTGCATACCTGGGATAAACCCCACTTGGTCATGATGAACAATTTTTTTGATATACTACTGTATCCGGTTGGCTAGAATTTTGTTCAATATTTTCGCATCTATGTTCATCAGAGATATTGGTCTGTAGTTTTCTTTTTTGGTTGTGTCCCTGTCTGCTTTTGGTATCAGGGTGACGTTGGCTTCATAGAAGCTGGCAGGGAGTATTCCAGTGTCTTCAATCTTCTGGAAGACTTTTAAAAGTAGAGGTATTAGTTCTTCTTTGAAAGTTTTGTAGAATTCATTTGTAAAACCATCTGGTCCAGGACTTTTATTTTTGGGAAGATTTTTGATAACTGTTTCAATTTCATTAGCTGTGATGGGCCTGTTCATGTTATCGACTTCCTCTTTACTTAGTTTTGGAAGTTGGTAGGTATCTAGGAAATCATTCATTTCTTCCAGGTTCTCTAGCTTGGTGGCATATAGTTGTTCGTAGAAGCCTTGCATGATATGTTGAATTTCTGTAGTGTCTGTTGTGATATCTCCTCTTTCATTTACTATCCGATTTATTTGGGTCTTCTCCCTTTTTTGTTTTGTGAGTCTGGCTAAAGGTTTGTCGATTTTGTTTACTCTTTCGAAGAACCAACATTTACTTTCATTGATCTTTTGTATGGTTTTCCTATTCTCAATGTTATTTATTTCTGCCCTAACTTTAGTAATTTCTGTCCTTCTTGTTGCTTTAGGGTTCCTTTGTTGTTCTTCTTCTAGGTCTTTAATATGTGCAATCAGGCTGTTTATTTGTGCCTTTTCTTGTTTCCTAATGTGTGCTTGTATAGCTATGAACTTCCCTCTTAGGACTGCTTTAGCTGTGTCCCAAATATTTTGATAGCTTGTGTCTTCATATTCATTGAACTCTCGAAACATTTTGATTTCTTCCTTGATTTCATCTTTGACCCAGAAGTTGTTAAGAAGTGTACTGTTTAGCTTCCACATTTTGGCACTGTTACTAATCTTTTGTTGATTGTTAAGTGTTAGTTTAATTCCACTGTGGTCTGAGAAGATGCTTGGGATGATTTCAGTGCTCTTGAATAGGCTGATGCTGTCTTTGTGGCCTAACATATGGTCTATCCTTGAGAATGATCCATGTGGATTTGAGTAAAATGTGTATTCCAGTTTCTTGGGATGAATGACTCTGAAAATGTCCAATAGTTCTAGGTTATCTATCTCTTCATTTAGCTCCCTTATGTCTTTACTGATTTTCTTCCTGGATGATCTGTCAAGTTGAGATAGTGGGGTGTTGAAGTCCCCTACTATGATTGTGTTACTATTAATATATTGCTGTAGCTCTTTCAGTAGAAGTTTGATGTATTTAGATGGCTTCTCATTGGGTGCATAGATATTAATAATTGTTAAGTCCTCTTGATTGACTGATCCTCTGAGCATTAAGTAGTGTCCATTCCTATCTTTTTAAATCTTATCTATTTTAAAGTCTATCATGTCAGATATGAGAATAGCTGTTCCTGCCCTTTTTTGTGGGCCATTGGCTTGAATGATGGTTTTCCATCCTTTCACTTTAAGTCTGTGTTTGTCTTGTTGCATTAGGTGAGTTTCCTGTAGACAACATATTGTTGGGTTGTGTTTTCTGATCCATCTTCCTACTCTGTGTCTTTTAATAGGTGAATTCAGGCCATTCACATTTATTGATATCAAAGATTGAAGATATTTTAACGCCATTCTTGTAGAGTTTTAGAGTGTTTTGATATATGTTCTATTTGTGGTGGTCTGGTTGTTTATAGGAAACCTTTCAGAACTTCTTTCAAGGCAGGCTTGGTGATGGTTGCTTCCTTCAACTGTTGCTTGTCTGAGAAGGTTTTGATGCTTCCATCTAGTCTGAATGACAATCTAGCAGGATATAGTATTCTTGGCTGAAAGCCTTTCTCATTGAGCACTCGATAGATATCTTGCCATTCTCTTCTGGCCTGTAGTGTTTGTATGGAGAAGTCTGCTGCTAATCTTATGGGTTTTCCTTTGTAGGTGACTCTTTGTTTTTCTCTTGCAGCCTTGAGGATCCTTTCTTTATCCTTATTCCTTTCCAGTCTAAGTATGACATGTCTTGGTGTCTTTAGGTCTGGGTTAATTCTGTTTGGGACCCTCTGGGCTTCTTGAATCTTTATGTCTTTGGTGTTGTCTAGACTAGAGAAATTTTCAGCTATTATGGCCTGGAGAATGCTTTCTTCCTCCCCTTCTCTTTCTTCCTCTGGTAAGCCAATAATGCGTATATTGTTTCTTTTGAAGTCATCCCATAGGACTCTGTTGTTGTTTTCAGCATCTCTTAATCTCTTTTTGAGGTCTTTTACTTCTTCTTTAGTTGTGTCTAATTCATCCTCAATCTTGCTAATTCTGTCTTCAACCTCATTGATTCTATTCTCTCTGCCCTCTACTGCTTTCTGGAGTTCATCTATTTTGTTGCCCTGCTCTGATACTGTTTTAGCTTGTTCAGCTAGTTGCCTTCTTAGCTCAGCAATTTCAGCTTTCAGCTCTCTAATAACCATGAGATTATTAGAATTTTCTTCCATATTCTCATTTGTTGTTCCTGCAGTTCTGATTACAATTTTTTCAAATTCTTTACTCACTCCTGTTATTATTTCCTTAGCTAATGTTTGGATGTTGAACTCGTTGTTTTGTGCTTCGCCCTCTGGAGGACTTTTAGCTGGACTCTTGTCCTGGTTCGAGTCTCCATTATTTTTTCTTGTTGTTTTAACCATTTTATATAAGTTAACAGTTTTTTCAATCCCTGAGTTGGAGTTCAGTGGTGTAAAAGCCTTTTTTTTTTTCCCCTGTAGGCTATGGTAGCCTGAGGGCTTTTAAACTATCAATAGGCTTCTTGGCTTAATCATTGACTCCTGACCAAGAGATAAAGCAGGGTGTGGCAGAGATAATCCAGTGGTTATGCAAAGAGACTTTCACAGCCCTTCAGCTATGCCACCGAGGTATAGGTCTTCTCCTGAGTTTCCCGGTTAGATCTCTGTGCCCTGGTGTCCCTCCCTTTTGCTGCTCCAGATTCTGAGGGTAGTAGCAATGGAGACTCAGAGTTGTACTTGGTGAGTCTCTGGGGAGTCCTTTCCTCCCTTCAGTTGTCCCCTTGTTGGTGGAGCAGACTGGAGGTGGTGTCTCCACTGACAAACTGTCGAACTGTTAGCAGTCACTTAATCTCTCCTTAGGCCCCTCTCTCCTCTCTGTCACCAGCCACGCGTGTTTGTACTCACGGGTGATTTACTGGGTTTCTGTGGTCATTCTAGTCCTGTCTTGTTTCGGTCCAGGTGGTCTCCTTTGGTATTCCTAGTTGATCCGGGAGAGGAGAGGAGAGGAGAGAAAGCGATCTGCTGCTCGTAGCTCCGCCTCCGGAAGTCCCTTGAAGATGTCTTTAAAATTTATGCGGAAAAGAGTTCTGCCAATATTTTCCTCTAAGTATCTGATAGTTTCTGGTCTAACATCCAAGTCCTTGATCCACTTGGAATTTACTTTTGTATCTGGTGAAATACAGTGATTCAGTTTCATTCTTCTGCATGTTTCAACCCATTGTTTCCAACATTATTTGTTGAAGAGACTCTGCTTTCCCCATGTAATAGTCTGAGTCCCTTTGTCAAAGATTAGATGTCCACAGGTGTGGTGGCTCACTTCTGGGCTCTCAATTCTATTCCACTGGTCAGTGTGTCTATTCATGTTCCAGTACCAAGCAGTTTTGATGACAATGGCCCTATAATACAATTTGAGATCTGGGAGTGTGATGCCTCCGGTTCTGTTTTTTTTTCTAAAGATTGTTTTGGCAATTCTAGGTCTTTTCTGGCATTTGTAGCATTTGTTCTATTCTCCTAAAAATGTGCTTGGGATCTTGATGGGGATAGCATTAAATTTGTAGATGGCTCTGGGTAGTATATTCATTTTGATGATGTTAATTCTTCCAACCCATGAACATGGAATATCTTTCCACTTCTTTGTGTCTTTTTCAATTTCTTTGAGTAGTGACTCCTAATTTTCAGTATACAAGTCTTTCACTTCTTTGGTTAGGTTTACTCCTAGATATTTTATTGTTTTTGTTGCTATAGTAAAAGGAATTGATTTCTGGATTTCAATTTCTTCTTAGTGTTTGCATAGAGGAATGCCACTGACTTTTGAATGTTAATTTTGTAGCCTGACACCTTACTGTATTGCCTGATGATTTCCAAAAGCTTCTTGCTGGATTCCTTAAGTTTTTCCATGTATACTGTCATGTCATCTGCAAATAGGGAGAGTTTGACTTCTTCTCTTCCAATATGTATGCCTTTAATTCCTTGCTCCTGCCTGATTGCTATGGCAAGAACTTCCAACACTATGTTGAATAGTAATGGTGATAGTGGGCAGCCCTGTCTAGTACCTAGCTACTGCCCAACTCCCTGGTGTTTTGTTTTTTTTAATTTTTAAATATTTATTTTATTTATTTTCCCCTTTGTTGCCCTTGTTGTTTAACATTGTTGTGGTTATTGATGTTGTTGTTGGACAGGACAGAGAGAAATGGACAGAGGAGAGGAAGACAGAGAGGGGGAGAGAAAGACAGATACCTCAGACCTGCTTCACGGCTTGTGAAGCAACTCCCCTGAGGTGGGGACCCAGGGGCTTGAACTGGGATCCTTAAGCCAGTCCTTGCACTTTGCACCACGTGTGCTTAATCGCTGCACCACTGCCCGACTGCCCTGGTGTTGTTTTTATTGATGTAGTCATTGTTAAGGCAGAGAGAAATGGAGAGAGGAGGGGAAGACAGACAGGGGGAGAGAAAGACAGACAGCTGCAGACCTGCTTCACCGCCTGTGAAGCGACTCCCCTGCAGGTGAGGAGCCGGGGGACTTGAACTGGCATCCTCACGCTGGTCCTTGTGCTTCGCGCCACCTGTACTTAACCCTGCCCCTTTGCCTTCTATGTCTCTAGTTATTTATTGTAAAATATCTTAAATTTATTTTAATGAAGGAGAGAGAGTGACCAGAGCACTCCTCAGCTCTGGCTTATGGTGGTGCTGAGTGAGGAATGAACCTGGGTCCTCACAGTCTCAGGTATAAGAGTCTTTTACATAACCATTATGCTGTCTCCCCAGCTCTCTGTGTGTCTATTTAAAGAAAATAATTAATTAAATAGTTTTTTCTTTTTCTTTAACATTGTTTTACTTATTTATTTATTTATTTTTTATTACCAGAGCGCTGCTAAGCTCTGGCTTAAGGTGGTGCAGGGGACTGAACCTGGGACTTTGGAGCCTCAGTCATGAGAGTCTGTTTGCATAACCATTGTGCTATCTACCCCTGCCCAGTTTTTTCTTTTTTCTACTTCCATCCCCTCACCCATTAATCACTTCATTAAAAAGTCATTTGGGGAGTCAGGCGGTAGCGCAGCAGGTTAAGCGCACGTGGCGCAGAGCGCAAGGACCGGCATAAGGATCCTGGTTCGAGCCCCCGGCTCCCCACCTGCAGGGGAGTCTCTTCACAGGCGGTGAAGCAGGTCTGCAGGTGTCTGTCTTTCTCTGCCCCTGTCTGTCTTCCCCTCCTCTCTCCATTTCTCTCTGTCCTATCCAACAACAAAGCAACGTCAACAATGGCAATAATAACTACTACAACAACAACAAAATAAAAACAACAAGGGCAACACAAGGGAAAATAAATAAATATAAAAAAATAATAAAAAAGTCATTTGAAGGGCTGGCTAAATAGCTCACTTGAATAGTGTGCTGCTTTGCCGTGTGCGGCTTCAAGCCTGGTCCCAACCACACTGAAATAAACTTCAGCCTCAGGGGCCAGGCTCTAGCACACCGAGTCAAGTGCACATAGCATGAAGCAGAATAGAACTAGGGCCAGTGTAAGGATCCGGTTTCAATTCCCGACACCCCACCTGAGATGAAGCAGGTATGCGGGTGTCTTTCTTTCCCCCTCTCTGTCTCCCCCCCATGGATTTCTCTGTTCTATCCAACAACAACAGTAGCTATAACTACAATAACAGTAACAGTAATAGCAACAACAAGGACAACAAAATGGGAAAAATAACCCTGGAGGCAAAAAAAAAAAAAAAGAGAGAGAAAAAGAAGCTTCAGTGCTCTGGTCACTCCCCCTCTCTGCCCAGCTTCAGTGCTCTGGTCACTCCCCCTCTCTGCCCAGCTTCAGTGCTCTGGTCACTCCCCCTCTCTGCCCAGCTTCAGTGCTCTGGTCACTCCCCCTCTCTGCCCAGCTTCAGTGCTCTGGTCACTCCCCCCTCTCTGCCCAGCTTCAGTGCTCTGGTCACTCCCCCCTCTCTGCCCAGATTCAGTGCTCTGGTCACTCCCCCTCTCTGCCCAGCTTCAGTGCTCTGGTCACTCCCCCTCTCTGCCCAGCTTCAGTGCTCTGGTCACTCCCCCCTCTCTGCCCAGCTTCAGTGCTCTGGTCACTCCCCCTCTCTGCCCAGCTTCAGTGCTCTGGTCACTCCCCCTCTCTCTGCCCAGCTTCAGTGCTCTGGTCACTCCCCCTCTCTGCCCAGCTTCAGTGCTCTGGTCACTCCCCCCTCTCTGCCCAGCTTCAGTGCTCTGGTCACTCCCCCTCTCTGCCCAGCTTCAGTGCTCTGGTCACTCCCCCCTCTCTGCCCAGCTTCAGTGCTCTGGTCATTCCCCCTCTCTGCCCAGCTTCAGTGCTCTGGTCACTCCCCCTCTCTGCCCAGCTTCAGTGCTCTGGTCACTCCCCCCTCTCTGCCCAGCTTCAGTGCTCTGGTCACTCCCCCCTCTCTGCCCAGCTTCAGTGCTCTGGTCACTCCCCCTCTCTGCCCAGCTTCAGTGCTCTGGTCACTCCCCCTCTCTGCCCAGCTTCAGTGCTCTGGTCACTCCCCCCTCTCTGCCCAGCTTCAGTGCTCTGGTCACTCCCCCCTCTCTGCCCAGCTTCAGTGCTCTGGTCACTCCCCCCTCTCTGCCCAGCTTCAGTGCTCTGGTCACTCCCCCTCTCTGCCCAGCTTCAGTGCTCTGGTCACTCCCCCTCTCTGCCCAGCTTCAGTGCTCTGGTCACTCCCCCTCTCTGCCCAGCTTCAGTGCTCTGGTCACTCCCCCTCTCTGCCCAGCTTCAGTGCTCTGGTCACTCCCCCTCTCTGCCCAGCTTCAGTGCTCTGGTCACTCCCCCCTCTCTGCCCAGCTTCAGTGCTCTGGTCACTCCCCCCTCTCTGCCCAGCTTCAGTGCTCTGGTCACTCCCCCTCTCTGCCCAGCTTCAGTGCTCTGGTCACTTCCCCCCTCTCTGCCCATCTACCCCTCTGTCTTTAAAAAAAAAAAAGTCACAGATTTAAAAGTGTCAGTAGGGTAAGTCTACTACTGCTTGTGATGGCCTTTATTTATTTTTTATTTTTGTGCAGGGGGAGAGGGAGAGACAGAGAGTTAAGGAGACACACTGCTGCATGGCTTGTGAAGCTTCTCCCTTGCAAGCACTCCCATGTGGTGGTCAGGGGCCCAAATCCAGGTCCTCATGCATAGTAACAGGGCACTCAGCTGGCAAGTCACCTCTTGGCTCTCACAATTAGTTAAAAAACAAACAAAAAATTCTTTAGAGACAGAGAAGCGAGAGGAAAAGGCAGAGAGAGAGAGAGGGAGGGAGGAGGGAGAGATGAGAGAGAGGGGTAGATAGATATCACAGCACCCAAACTCTCTTCAGTGCAGTGGAAGCTAGGCTGACCAGGGCGGCACACATGACAATGAAGCACACTACTGGGGCAGGCGGTGGCGCACCTGGTTAAGCGCACACACTACAGTGCGCAAGGACTCTGGTTCAAACCCCTGGTCCTCACCTGCAGAGGGGAAGCTTCACAAGTGGTAAAGCTGCAGGTGTCTCTCTGTCTCTTTACCTCTTTATCTCCCTCTCCTCTCTCAATTTCTCTGTCCAATAATATTAAGGGGGGCAGGTGGTGGCGCACCTGGTTGAGCGCACATGTTACAGGGTGCAAGGACCCAGGTCTGACCCCCCAGGTCCCACCTGCAGGTGAAGCAGGGCTGCAGGTGTCTCTCTGTCTCTCTCCTTCTCTATCACCCCCTTCCCTCTCAATTTCTGGCTGTCTCTAATGCAACAAATAAATTAAAAAGAAGAAGGAGGAGGAGAAGGAGGAGAAGCAGCAGCACAGTATTCAAGTGAGCTCTTTTTCTGGCCCTGGGCGGTATTTTCTTTTTCTTTCTTTATTTATTGGGGAATTAATGTTTTACATTCAACAGTCCTGGGCAGTATTTTCTAAAGCAAAACAAAGCAAAAATCACACCATCTACTTATCATGAACACTACTTAGGGATAGATAGAGTATACAATATGCTCCCCCTTCTTTCTAAATTAATTGTTTTTTCTTTTCTTTTTCATTTTACTACAATTTTTATTAGTTATTTAATATTGATTTACAAGATTGTAAGATAATAGGGGTGTAATTCCATACAGTTCCCACCACCAGAATTCTGTATCCCATCCCCTCCATTGGAAAGTTTCCTACTTTTTTTTTTAAGATTTTATTTCTTTATGAGAAAGGTAAGAGGAGAGAGAAAGAACCAGACATCACTCTGGCACATGTGCTGCCGGGGATCAAACTTGTGACCTCATGCTTGAGAGTCTAAAGCTTTACTACTGCATCACCTCCTCGACCACTCTTTTTTTTTTTTTAATTAATGATTTAATAATGATCAGCAAGGTTGTGGGATAAGAGGGGTACAATTCCACACAATTCCCACCAACAAAGTTTCACATCCCATCTCTTCCATTAGAAGCTTCCCTATTTTTTAAAAAATATATATTTATTTATTTTATCTTTTTTTGCCCTTGTTTTTTATTGTTGTAGTAGTTATTATTGTTGTTATTGATGTTGTCGTTGTTAGATATGACAGAGAGAAATGTAGAGAGGAGGGGAAGACAGAGGGGGAGAGAAAATTAGACACCTGCAGACCTGCTTTTCCATTTGTGAAATGACTCCCTTGTAGGTGGGAAGCCAGGGGATCAAACTGGGATCCTTAAGCCTGTCCTTGTGCTTTGCGCCACCTGTGCTTAGCCTGCTGCTCTACCGCCGGACTCCCAGAAGCTTCCTTATTTATTTTATTTATTTTTCTTTAACCAAAGCACTGCTCAACTCTGGTTTATGGTGGTGCAGGAGATTGAACCTGGGACTTTGGAGCCTCAGGTCTAAAAGTCTCTTTGCATAACCATTATGCTCTCTACCCCTGCCCAACTTCCCTATTCTTTATCCCTCTGGGAGTACGGACAAAAATTCTTTATGGGGTGCAGAAGGTGCAAGGTCTGGTTTCTGTAATTGCATCTCCTCTGGACATGGGTGCTGAGAGGTGGATCCATCCCCTCCCCCCCCTCCCCCCAACCCCCAGCTTGTTTCTGTGTTTCCCTAGTGGGATAGGGCTCTGGGGAGGTGGGGTTCCAGGACTCATTGGTAAAGTCCTCTGCCCAAGGAAGTCTGGTTGGCCTCACGGTAGCAGCTGCAACTTGGTAGCCGGAAAGGATTAAGATACAAAGCAGAACAAATAGTTTAATAATCAGGAAGCTAAAGGTAAGAATAGAGCAGATGAGATTTGGGGTCTTCATGTTGGAAGAAGCTGGGAAGTCTATTTTAGGTCTATTCCAAGGGGCCCATGACTTTACTAATTTCTGCCTGAGCAAACATGCAGGTGGGTAAGGTGCACACAGTACAGTGCAAAAGATGCAGGTTTGAGTCCCTTGTCCCCACTGGAGGGAGAAAAGCATCACAAGTGGTGAAGCAGTGCTGTGGGTATCTGTCTCTCTCTTCTTTGTCTTTCCCCTCCCCTCTCATCTTCTCTTTGTTTCTGTCCAATGATAAATAGAAATAAAGACTTAAGAGAGGGAGAGAGAGAATTAATGAATGAGAGAAAGACAGGTAGCAGCAGTTGCCTCCTGGGAGTATTACTAGATGACCAGAGGACAGCAAGCTTGAGCGACTTGCCACTACATAACCTATGTTATGTCTCCAAAATCATCCCTAACAGACCCTACCTCCTGGTTTGCATGTGCCTGGATAATTAATCCTATGCTATAAATGAAGTTGGTCTCTCAGCAGCAGAATACAGCAGCAATGGTATTCCATTTCTGAAATGACAATACTAAACACACCACAGCTTCTATTGGCTGCTGTTTCTCTTCCTCTGACACCCTTTGCCAATGGCCACCTGAAGAAACTGTTAGGGCTGCCATCTCTGGAGACCTGACTGGGGTTATAGGGTCTGTGTTAAACTCACTGAAGTGAATGATAGTAGGAGGTATCAGCTCTGCTAAGTAAATGATCAGAGAGAGAGGGAAGGAGAGGGAGAGAGTCAGGGGAGAGAGAAAGAGAGAGAGAGAGAGAGAGAGGGAGAGAGAGAGAGAGAGACACTGAAAGCAATTAAGGCAGAAGTTATTCAGGAGAAATGAAAATCTGAAACTCTAGCACAATTCAGGGTTGTATTAATATTTGTTATATAATCGTCATTTTGGTGGACAGAAAAGAGAACCATATATTTGGGGTCTCTTAGCTATCCGTAAATTAAAAAAAAAAAGATTTATGAGCTGGGAGACAGCATAATGGTTATGAAAGGGAGTCGGGCTGTAGCACAGCGGGTTAAGCGCAGGTGGCACAAAGCACAAGGACTGGCATAAGGATCCCGGTTCGAGCCCCGGCTCCCCACCTGCAGGGGAGTCGCTTCACAGGCGGTGAAGCAGGTCTGCAGGTGTCTATCTTTCTCTCCTCCTCTCTGTCTTCCCCTCCTCTCTCCATTTCTCTCTGTCCTATCCAACAATGACAACAACAATAATAACTACAACAATAAAACAACAAGGGCAACAAAGGGAATAAATAAATAAAATAAATTAAAAAAAAATGGTTATGAAAATGACTGCCATGTCTGAGGCTCTGAGGTCCCAGGTTCAGTCCCCAGCACCACTATAAGCCAGAGCTGAGCAGTGCTCTGGTCTCTATCAGTCTCATTAATAAAAATATGTTTTTATTAATGGTGGGCCAGTGGTGGTGCATCTGGTTCAGTGCACATGTTACAATGTGCAAGGACCAGGGTTCAAGCCCCTGGTCCCTGCCTGCAGTGGGAAAGCTTAGCAAGTGGTTAAGCAGTGCTACAGGTCTCTCTCTTTCTTCTTCTTTTTAAAAAATTTTTTAAAAATATTTTACTTATTTATTCATAAGAAATGATAGGAGAGAGAGAAAGAACCAGAGTGGTAAATGTGCTGCCAGGGATTGAACTCAGGACTTCATGCTTGAGAGTCCAAAGCCTATCCACTGCGCCACCTCCCGGGCCACTCTTTTAAAAAAAAAATTGTTTTTAATATTTACTTATTTATTTTCCCTTTTGTTGCCCTTGTTTTTTACTGTTGTAGTTATTATTATTGTTATTGATGTCCTCATTGTTAGGACAGAGAGAAATGGAGGAGGGGAAGACAGAGAGGGGGAGAGAAAGACAGACAC